>NC_139719.1:28425311-28545311 GCF_964188405.1 Protomyctophum parallelum | reverse complement strand
TGTGGAAGGATGGTGGGGTGTTTACGATGATTAAACCTCATTCATACTTGACTCAAGAATCAAGCACAACAAATCTAGCATGCTCACACACACACACACACACACACACACACACACACACACACACACACACACACACCCAAAGACAATTCTCACACAGCTTCCTTGTACAAGCGTGGCTTTTACCTGTTTTTCTTTTCTTTTCGTCAATGTACTGACTTAACAGAGCGTGCTGGGCGGTGAGAGGTGACAAGTTCATTGTCAGGAAGGTGATAGCGTTGACATCTGTGACATGGGGCCACCACAGACTGCTGCATCACACGCGTCATACCGCTGATGTGACTGCAAACCCGGCTCCGAATGATAATATTCACAAACCGCCGATGTCTGTGTTTGTATAGGGCATTGATGACGCTGTCACAGTGGTATTCTATTCTGGCGCTGGAAGCCATTGTCACAGCACTGGTGAACACTGAAGAGGCACGCTTGGGTATTCATTGTGAATTGGCCTCTGCCATCCGACAAGGAGTGATTGGAGAATCTCTGCCACTTGTCTTTTTGTATACTTATGTTTAGCAGCTGTTTTTGAAGAGACTCTCTTTATTAGCATCTGGGCTTGAGTCGAAGCCAGCGAGATCTTAGTGAGGTGTGTGTGTGTGTGTGTGTGTGTGTGTGTGTGTGTGTGTGTGTGTGTGTGTGTGTGTGTGTGTGTGTGTGTGTGTGTGTGTGTGTGTGTGTGTGTGTGTGTGTGTGTGTGTGTGTGTGTGTGTGTGTGTGTGTGTGTGTGTGTGTGTGTGTGTGGCACGGTATATAATATATACTGTGTATTCTGTATCTCATGTGTGTTTGTATGAATGCACACCAAATATCGTGAGTGCATAACTATGTGATGATAATGCACACAATGAATGCTCTTGGTGATTTGTTTCTCTCTCTCTCTCTGATCTAACTATCAAATTATCTATCTCCATCTCTCTCTCTCGCCCTCTGTGTGTCTCTGAGTTATTAGTTCAAGGGCCAGGAGAAGTCAGGGCCTCCCGTTGCTTTGCCGTTTGTCCTGCACTTTCCTCTGTCACCGTGCATCTCTCGTCTTTATAGGGACAGGAATAGAAGTGAGAGCCGGAATGCCGGAGTCAGCCTTTATCAACGCGTTGGGCAGCGCTCTGCCACCTGTTTCAACGTTAAGGAGCTGGCAAGAAGCTACCACGATCGAGCACAGAGGAGAACTTGAATTTTTCTGAGGTTTCTGGCACAATTATTATTATTATTATTTTTTAGGGCCCCACGGTCCAAATTGACAAAGTTTGTGGACCGCTCACTGCATTAAAGTGATCGTGAGCCAAGTTATACCAAAGGGGCGGGGATGGGGGGGGGGGGTAATTTCTCTCCCTGCATCAAACTTCGTCCACGCCCCCCTCGTCTTGTACGAGCCGCCTGTGCTAGAACTTGTTTGGCGAGGTCGTTCAGGATCTGTGTTGGGTGTGCCCGTCTGTCTCTCTCTCTCTCTCTGTGTGTGTGTGTGTGTGTGTGTGTGTGTGTGTTTGCCTCACAAACACGCCTTTGTCTACGCTGTACGGCACATAGCTCTGCTGTTGTTGTTGGCTGTGTGGCAGGCTGCGCTCCTTTCAAGGTGCGACCAGGTCGCAGTCCTCCCCGATGCCAAGAGTTTGACTGACAGCTCACCAGGAGAGGCGGGCCAAGTGGAGTTTTGAGATACGCGACGGCACGCCCCAGAAATCAACACGGATAAATCGGCCGGCGGGTGTATGTGTCTTGGAAACGGGCACAGTGATAAATACAAGGACTATTTGTGTTTTTGTAATGACTTGGTGGCACTGTACTATCCTCAGTGTTACCATCACTGTACTATCCTCAGTGTTACTATCCTCAGTGTTACTATCCTCAGTAATCCTGGTGACCCTATTTTGAGCATGTCATTTTAGGCAATCATTAATGAAATAATAATCAAAATGTCTACATTTTTTATTTGTTGTACTTGGGTTAAAATATAGCAAGCCCCCAGTAAGGTTGGCCAGCGTTGAAGCGCTGAGCCCTACTGGTCAGAGCGTGGACTGCAGGTGGGCCCGTGCATTTAGCACGAGGAAACCCTGTGCATCTGGGCTTTAACATTGGTCACTTCCGCATTTTGTGCACCAAATTTTGGTGGCCAAATCGAAAAATGCGGAAGTAGACCGTTCTTCCGGGCGCTTCAAAACGTCACTGAGCAACTAGCAAGGGGAGGGGCAGTGCCCTCTATCCTTTATAACTCTATGGTATATACTGTAGACTCGGTTGGCAGGCCACGGCAAGCTCTTCATCGACTTTATCACGCCACCATCACCCCTACCCAGTGGCCTTCATCACCCCACCATCACCCCTACCCAGTGGCCTTTATCACCCCACCATCACCCCTACCCAGTGGCCTTTATCACCCCACCATCACCCCTACCCAGTGGCCTTTATCACCCCACCATCACCCTACCCAGTGGCCTTCATCACCCCACCATCACCCCTACCCAGTGGCCTTTATCACCCCACCATCACCCCTACCCAGTGGCCTTTATCACCCCACCATCACCCCTACCCAGTGGCCTTTATCACCCCACCATCACCCCTACCCAGTGGCCTTTATCACCCCACCATCACCCTACCCAGTGGCCTTCATCACCCCACCATCACCCCTACCCAGTGGCCTTTATCACCCCACCATCACCCTACCCAGTGGCCTTCATCACCCCACCATCACCCTACCCAGTGGCCTTTATCACCCCACCATCACCCTACCCAGTGGCCTTTATCACCCCACCATCACCCCTACCCAGTGGCCTGGACCGCTGTCAGGCTCCAATGTAGCCTGACGGTGATCCCGATGGCCTTTGCTGCGTGTCACTCCCCATCTCCCCCCATTTCCGGTCTACCAGGTACCTACTATCAATACATGTAAAGGCAAAAAAGCCTCCCAAAAATGTTCGCACGCACGCACTCGTTGCGTTCTTTGCCCCTGAGATGTAGTAGAGTAGTATAAAATATTTAAATGTTTAAATTATCTAGTAAATGTACCTCCAAATGGTAAATGGTGCATTTATAGAGCGCCTTTATCCAAGGCGCTTTACATAGATTGTGCATTACATTCACACATTCACACACCGATGGCGGCGGAAACCATGCAAGGCACCAACCTGCACATCAGGAGCAATTAGGGGTTCAGTGTCTTGCTTAAGGACACTTCGACACTAACTCTGGGGGAGCCCACAGGGTTCGAACTGGCAACCTTGCGGTTACCATCCGGCCACTCTAGCCACCGCCGCCCCATTGTGCAGTAGTTGAGTAACACACTTGGTTACATTACACCACTCCCCCTCCCCACCACCATCTACCACCAGAACCACACCACCCCTACCAGCGACAGCATAGCTCTCCTCTCCTCTCCTCTCCTCTCCTCTCCTCTCCTCTCCTCTACGCTGCTGTATTAGCACCGGAGGCTGTTTCACAGCAAAACTTGTTTTGACAGAACTCCAGGTGTCTCATTGTTCGAGCTGGCACGGTTCAACAGAGTTACCAATTAGCACTGGGCTGAGGGCACAGGGAGAGAGGGAGCGGGGGGAGAGGAGAGGAGGAGAGGGGAGGGACAAACGTGCAGGAGGATGGATGGATGTGGTGAAATGAGGTTTGAATAGTTGGGGAAGAAGTACGCAGATTTGGGACTTAAAAAAGTAGCAACACCACAGTGCAAAAAATTTCAAAGTTCTGCATTCAAAGTAGTTAATCTGAAGTGCAAAAGTAGCAAAAGCAAAAAAAACTTTTCAGAACCATTATATATCATGTTATTGGACTATAATTATTGGTCATTAACCACTTAAGCCCCATTTTATATTTTGGCCATATGCAGAAGATTTTTTTATTTTTACTAGTAACTTCATTAATAATAATATTTATAATCTAAATCCGCTAAGTAACTATAGTAACTAAAGCAAATGAATGTGGAGTGAAAAAGCACTTGCCCCTGAGATGCTGTGGAGTACATGTATATAGTGTCAAGAAAGCGATACAGTATACTCAAGTAAAGTACAAAGTACAGTACTTGAGATAATGTACCCTACACCACTGGGTTTGAGGGATAGGGGCTTGTATGCGAGGGGCGTCTCCAGCCATAGTGAAGGAGCTTGGGCTAAGGCAGTGCGTGACCCCCTCCTCCCCCCATCAGCAGTAGCAGTTTGGGCTAAGGCAGTGCGTGACCCCCTCCTCCCCCCATCAGCAGTAGCAGTTTGGGCTAAGGCAGTGCGTGACCCCCTCCTCCCCCCATCAGCAGTAGCAGTTTGGGCTAAGGCAGTGCATGACCCCCTCCTCCCCCCATCAGCAGTAGCAGTTTGGGCTAAGGCAGTGCATGACCCCCTCCTCCCCCCATCAGCAGTAGCAGTTTGGGCTAAGGCAGTGCATGACCCCCTCCTCCCCCCATCAGCAGTAGCAGTTTGGGCTAAGGCAGTGCGTGACCCCCTCCTCCCCCCATCAGCAGTAGCAGTTTGGGCTAAGGCAGTGCATGACCCCCTCCTCCCCCCATCAGCAGTAGCAGTTTGGGCTAAGGCAGTGCGTGACCCCCTCCTCCCCCCCCCTCCTCCCCCATCAGCAGTAGCAGTTTGAGCTAAGGCAGTGCGTGGCCCCCTCCTCCAATATTTATAGTGCAGGTGATGCTACTTAGATTAGCACGGGATTGCTAGGTGATGTTGTCAACAGCAATGGAGTGCACCATCTTGAATTTCGCCCACTCACACCTTTATCTCCAATTCCTTGTCCCAGATTGCATTTCTGGTCAAAACAAGGTTTATTCCACTGCCGATAGCCAACGCTGTAATCGTCGCGGTAATTCTTGTCATTGTCGAGCGGTAGATCCAGATATGGTCCGACACCACACACAGTGTAAGTAACAAATGTAACATCCGGTCGCAGGTTTAGGCTCTTCAAAATAAGCGAATTACAGCGAATTAATTCATTAATCCTGGCTGCCAAATGGTTAATTAATAATCCAAGTTGAACTCTAACCTGCTAATAAACAAAGTGCAGTGATTTACGTCCGGACACTGAATTTATGTGATGTCTACACGATTGCTGTATTTCAGCAGGTCACCAATTTCACCCTAACACCGCCATGCTGGAGTGACCGAGTGGCCGATATTTTGGGTATTGGAATTCATCTTTAGTCTTGACTCTGGAGGTGAGATGATATCAATCCGGGCAGGTTCGTTCATCTCATCCATGTGCTGTCGCGTTTCTGTTTACTTCTCAACATCGAGCTCAAGAAATGGCAGATCTGCTATTTTTAATTCTGTGCAGGACACGCCACACAGTATAAATCAGGCATTACACTTTGGTTTTCCCCACATGCTCAGTTTTCCAGGAAGTTTTTAAGAGATCTTTCGAGTGTGGGTTGAACTGATTTAGTGAGATAATGAAACCCGGGATCACCTGCCGAATAGCAGTCGTTAGCTCTGGATTGTTGTGTGTGTGTGTGTGTGTGTGTGCATTAATCATACTGTAGAATACTTGTTTATGTGTGTGTGTGCTTGCCTTGAACATGTGTTGCACTTGAGCTCCATAAAATCATTGGCAGCATTAAAAAATAAAAATAAACGTGACTAAAAGTTGCTATTGCCTTTAGATGTTTAGCTGTAACATTTCTAATACAAATTGTTGGTTTTGGCTGAAGAACAGACTCGCGTCGAGGACAACCTGAAGTGGACCCTACAAAACGGCAGCATTTCGAGGTCTTTGAATAGACGGCACAAAGTGAAGGGAATAATAGATGGAAATATTGGTTTTAATGAGTTGAAAATGTCTCTATTATCTAGATGGATCGATTTGTCCACCAAGTACACTTGGTGGACCATTTCTCAATTATCACTTTATAGTGCTGTTAAGTTCAGTGCCAACAAAGCCATAAAATGTAGTCTTTAAGTCATTCGATATTCTGCGAGCGTGCGTGTTTGTGTGTATGTCTGTCAAAAATGTAGTAATTGCCTAGACTGATCCAAGTTTACCAGTTTGGAATAGGTATGGTGCAGTGACATCAGCACATCCCTTAACCCTTTCTCGGCGGGAACCCCTTTTGGTGTACAGTATTAGCCTGGTTAATAAACCAGACTAATATCGCACGGATCCGCGGGATATTAGTCTGGGGAGGCTCAGCTTGGATTTCATTTCCAGGGAAACATTTTCTCTTTGACGCAATTGGTCAGAGCTACTGTCAGTCAAAGGTCTCAAGCATTGAACGTCACTGTACCAAAGCCCGCCCATATTGCATACCGTGTCCCTATTGGGCGCACACGTTCTCGTGTGTAGAAAATGGGCGTACAATTGAGCCTCTCCAGACCGAAATCCGCCGGTAGGCACATTTTTTTTGCCAAGGGCTCATTCGGTCTGGTTTATTAACCAGGCTAGTACAGTATGTACAGTATTCTAAAATTATTTGATGCTGGTATATAAATAGTTTTTCAGAAAACGTATAGGTCAGGTTTTCATGGCATTTTTTTAATCGGCCTCAGTCCAAAATGGGATAATGCAGACTCCACTACCATTGTGATTGACAGACATACCTGTTCTGTATACAGCAGGGAGTGGAGTGCTGGGACCAGGCTAAAGATGATGCAGGGACCAGGCTAAGAGGATGCAGGGAGGTGTGTGTGTGTGCAGTCCAACCCACATTCCCCAAAGAACAATTTATTGTTATGGCTGAACGCACTGTGACAGTCAAAGTCTGACACTGTGTGTGTGTGTGTTGGGCTGCAGTGGAATGCTGACTGCTTCCAGGGAGCACTTAAGCTGCCTTGAATTGGGTTTAGTGTTGTCTGGCCCATATAGCATGAGAGGGATTTTTTTGGGGGGGTGGGGGCGTAGTTTAGTTGTCAACACTGGGTATCTGCTTTCGGAATCAGTTTTCAATGCCCACCCCACCTTCATATCGGCTAGTGAAGTTTTCCGATGTGTGTCAGGCCAAACCGAGCGAGACTATACCATTCCAATTTATTTGATTCCGCTCCTCTCTGCGTCTTCCAGTGAAGACATCTCTGAACTCTTCTTAGATTAGTTTGCCGGTGGTTTTGATGTTTGTGTTGTTGCTGTTTTTTTTGTTTTGTTTTCATGCCTCTGCTCAGCTTGGTCGACAGCGTCTAAAGCGCCAGGATCTTCTTTTGTCTCGGTTTCCGGGGGAAAGGGAGGGGGGGTTAGATACAGGAATTATTTTCCTTTACCTGCTCCACTTCTTTAAGTGCCCCCCCACCCCAGCTCCACCAACCGTTTTCTGAATAGTTGTGGAAAATATGGGACAGTTCGACGGAGGCAGGCGATGCCTGCTCTCGCGGCATACCTACGCAGGTGTGCACACGCCGCCTTGTTTATATTATTCCCCCCTGCCTCTCCGAAGCTCACCTTTAATTGAACGGCTTATTAGGATGCCATTCAAAGCGGTCACGGAGTTGCAGGGGATTCTTTCTGAGCTTTCCACCGTATGAGGAACTATGGTGGGGGGGGGGGGGGGGGGAGGGTGGGAGGGCGGAGCGTTGCCAAACGAAAAGGCTCTGACGAGGAACGTTGGTGTGTTTTTGTGGAATGTGGGCCATTTGTCACAGGAGAAGAAGAAAAAAAAAGCGTATCTTTGCCATCAGCGATATGCGCTCTGGATATGCCAGAATTCTGGCCAGACATCCACGCTTGGAAAGCGTGGGGGGGGGGGGGGGGGGGGGGGGTGTTTGTATGTGCGTAAACAGAACCTGTCACCAAAAGTTGTGGGAAGAATCCTCGGAGCAGCAGTTACTGTCAAGAAGCAGCTTCCATTTCATACATTATTAACACTACCTAAACGCATTATTTGTGTATTTATTCATTCATTTGTCTTGTTAACATCCTCTCAGAGTGAGATAAACAGTGCGGTCCGGACGCGCCGCGTGACAGTTGTGTGTGAGATTTGAATAAAAATCCCCGGCAGCGGTGATTGGAGCGAGACGTGCCCGAGGAGGTTTTTTTTCCTCCTTCTTCTTTCCTCCTCTTCACGGACACCAGACAGGCTCATTAAGGGACAGTAAAGGCGACGATGTCGTATCGGCGCACGTTTTTACCGGCCTGGCTTTTCCTTTGAACAGCGTCGCCCTCTTATCTGCGACATGATCTGTTCCTCCATAACAAGGCACTCCCACTCTCGACGCTCGCACGCACGAGTACGTGCGCGCACACACACAGAGACAGACAGACAATCTTCACGCTTATTTACTTAGACAGAATAACTGTAAGCATGGGGCTCGTCCACTGAATTCTGGCAGCTTTTTGTTGTATTTATTTTCTAACGCTGTGAAAAAAGACGAAAAAAAAACCCCCCACACCACAGCACTCCTATTCCATTTCGTTGCGTTTCTTATTTTTCTCTGCAGCGACATCAGGAGTGTAGATTTTAATTGGAACTTTTGGCACTGTCTCCATCTTGTGTTGGAATGGCAGACAAGTGAGTGGCCGGCGTAGCTGATTGGTGTGTAGCGAGCCGTGCCTAAATCAACTGGCAGCATGAATGGCTGGCTTGATTCACACTGGCATTCACTGGAATCCAATGCAGCTTTTCTTTTTCTGTTTTCGATCACTTAAGCCCCTTTATACTTGGTCGTATACGACAAATAACTGAACATGGCCAATCTACAAGCTCAGTCATTTGAAAATGTTTGAAAAATACGTGACAATTTCTCTGATGTTTTCCCAAAATGGCAATGCCAGGTCTGGTATCGGCAACGAGAGAGAGACACAGAAAGAGAGGGAGTGATTGCTAGAGAGACGGAGAGAGAGAGAGAGATCCTGTTAGTTTCATTTCATACTTTTGTTTTGTCTGGTCAGTTTACCTGCCTGTATTTGAGTAACTTACAGTACAAAAACGTACAGTATTTCATTGAGTGCCAGACAGTTAGATGGTAAAAAAAAGATCACACAGGAGTCAAATCGCTACTGTTGGGCAGAAACCGGCTATTCACATTTGAACTTTTTGTGTTTTTTTTTGTAAATTAACTCCATACTTGATCATACCTCAGTGTCACACAAAAGCATCAAAAGTAGAAGATCCACAAGCTGGAAACTTAAATTGTGGTTTCAGCGTCCGTTATGAAGATTAGTCAGCTCTACGTATCAGACATCCATCGCGCACTCTATTGCACCTGACCCTGTTCTCTGACCAGGTTGTAATGCAAGGGTGTTTGTCTACGATAGATAGGCTAAAAAGACACATTTAAAATCGCTTTGTGTTAATTGACAAGTAATTCCTCTTCTTAACATGAGACCTGTTGTACGGTCGCCGGTTTTTTTTCTCCATTGAAAGCGTGTTGCTTTGAGGTCTCATGGTTCCATACACATCTAATGTACCGCTCTGAGTGATAATGAATATTTACCAAACGCCATAGATGTAGTCTTTTCACACACTAATGGGCGCGGTGCTACAACATGCACTTTGAAGATATGTGCTCCGAGAATTATGCCCCTGATTTGTCGTCGTGCGGCCGTGTGTCATGGAAGGGTTTTCAAAGGAGACTAGGATGCTGCCGTCTTCAGCCAATCTCTAGTTCCATGCTAAATGTTTTTACAAACGACGACGTGCAATAACTAACATTATGATCAGATGATCAAAGTTGATCTGCAATTCATTCTGTGCCATTCACACGTAATTTTAGTCCCAAAATATGACTTAACATATTACACATGGTGTGTCCAGGTTATCTCCGTCTTTTAAAGTGAACATGTATGCTGCCACTGGGAACTGGGGTTTATGCTAACAGCTAGCGGTTGAGATAGTCTCTTTTTTTAATGATATAAAACCGGATCACTTTTTTTAAAATATATATAATTTTTATCCCACGATTTTGCAACCCAGTTTTTTGTCCATTATCTAATGTAATCCTGGGCGCTACACTTCCTCTGCCAACCTGGGGGGGGGGGTGGGGGGGCAGGCAGCGGACTGACCTCATGCCTCCTTCCATGCATGAGGAGTCCATGCTGCTTCTTTTCACCTGACAGGGGGGAATTTCCCTGGCCGGACGTAGCGCATAGAAGGAACACGTTATTCCGACCAGTTCCTTTCCCCTCCATCAGGCGCCCCGGCTTGCCAGGGTGCCCCTAAAATCTATTTTTTGACAGGTCTGTTGCTAGGCAACGCCTTGTGCAGCGCTCGCTGACATGTTTCACGCATGCGCGCAGCCGTTCACTTCCTTGTTTACGGCTCGACAAAACTGTCTATTATCTCTAAATGTACGTAGCTCTCCATGGTTTTTATCAGAACGGCAATGTTCTGGATGTTTGGAATATTAACACTTCTAAAGAGAGATCAGACGAGGTAGCGCGAGGTAGTAATGGAATATTATACCTCCCGGGTTTTGGGGGCAAATGGAAAGCGGGGCTTTTCGGAGTAAAATCTGCCTATCTGCTGGGCACTCTAGCGCCTTTATTCTGAAAGATTCCTGGGCAAAACAAAGTGTTAAATACCGGTGTTGTCTGGTCGTCATTATTCAGAAGTGTGCTGGAAGCCTCAACTCTACTTGAATGTAAGAGTGACTTGACCCTGGCTCTCCCCTGATTGATGCGTTGATACGCCTCAGCTCTGTTACATACAGTTATGAACCGCTCCCTGGCTGCCCCTGCAGTAGCTAACGCAGAACACATGCTCCAGTCTATCTGCAGGAGGACACACCTGTTTTTAAACTGTACAGCGCAGTGAGCGCGCGCACACACACACACACACACACACACGTACGTACACGTACACTGCCGTCAGGAAAAGGTGTGTAATATATATAGGTAGAGATGGCTGCTGCTGAGACGAGGGAGCAGGGTCACGTCAGAGTCATCGTAATCCACCTTGAAACAATGCAGACCTTGTTTCTGCCTCTGTGTGTGTGTGTGTGTGTGTGTGTGTGTGTGTGTGTGTGTGTGTGTCGGAGAGGGGGAGAGAGATGATGTGGGTGGACGGGTTGGGTTGTATGATCTATACTAGCCACTGTCTGTCTTTGCATGCAAACTAGTGTTTTGACTCTGGTTGTGCACGTGTGTGTGCACGTGTGCGTACACATGTGCGAGCATGCTTGCAGCAGTGGGCCTTTCCTCTGCGGGCTGGTTAGTCAGTGCTATGTAATTACCTGGCTGTCTGCCACCGAGCCCAGCACCAGTCTTAACTGTCACACACAGACGACGCCTCGACGTTTCAATCCGACGGCTCCTCGAAGGAATGACATGCAGAGCCTTTTCTCAGCTGTCACTCACATGGTCTCTGGTTTGTTTGACCGTCGGGGCCCCCCAGTTGCGCCCGAACCACAGGGCTGATAATCCGACACGATGGTAGCCCTCGCTTCCCCGCCATCAGGCACGCGAGCTGCGTGTGTGTGAGACGAGCGAGCCGCGTCGGGCCCCGCCATTTTAATTGTTATATCTCCTCAGCCTTGATTCGAGCAAAAAGGGAGGCCTCAGCAAAGCCTGGCACTTCAAAGGCTACCTCCCCCAGTCTTACAAGTTGCCTGTCTCTTTGCAGCAGCCCGGGCTCTGGAGAGCACCGGCGAGAATAGGGGGGGGAGGGGGGTGGGGGTTGGAGAATCCCCCGACTGGAATGAGTTTGATGGGCTAATTGTAGCCCCCAGTGGACACAGGCGCACATCACAGAGGGGGCCGGCAGAGCGAGGGAGCAGCAGCTAACACAGCCGAGGCTCGTCACAGCCGACGAGCGCTGCTAGCTGCTCGCTGGGTTCAGTATACCAGCTCCAGCCAATGGACCTTTAACGCCATGTTTCTCCCTCCATCGTTTACTTTGCCTCTCTTGTTGCGCTGCCCTTTACAACTCCCCCCTTCACCTCGTTCTCTCTGTGTTCTGTATTTTTATTTTGTTTGTTTTTTTCGCCGGGCGATTCGTAATAATGTATTCACTTTGAACGCTGTCGCTCTCCACGGGAACCGACCGCGTCTCCAGGCGCTGCCAGGTCTCGATGGCGGCCTATCAGAGTGCGCATCGGGCCACTCCATTTAATGAGACCGCTGACCACCGAGAATCGGCAGATGAACCGTAACACGATGCACAACAAAGGAACCCAATCCGTCAGTCAGACGCACACGCACACGCACACGCACACGCACACACACACACACACACACACACACACACACACACAACCAAAGAAAGTCTCACTGCCTTAATGTTAACCACTAGCAGCGTCGCTACGTAGCAAGTGGTGGCACTGTAGTGATGATCAAAAAAAGAGACAGATCTCCACAGCTTTGAACGAGCGGCCCACACACCTCGCTCCATCTGCATCAAACACAAATCAATACTTGATACTTTGCAGCACACGTAACGTAACGGTACTAACCCATTTCTCCTTCACCACCATAAGCCACGCAACCATTCCCCAACTAACATCCTCTCCCTGGTGGATGTGCGTTACCGCCACGAGAGTGGAAGCTCAGTTAAAGGGAAGAATGGCGCTATAGGAGATGACACCGGCGAGGAAGCAGCCTCGTGTTCGGAAGAGGCCCTGGCTGGGAGAGAATCAATGGGAGGGGAACACACACACACACACGGAAATAGCACATGGGGAAGGATATTTTTTCTTCTCCTTTTTAAGGGGGTTTTGCATTTGTTGAAAAAGCGAGATGAAGAGAGGGAGAAAAAACAAAACAAAACAACATTCTTCTGAACATCTTTTGAAAGAAAAAACAGACCAAAAAAAGCGTTCTCACAGTGAGGATGAGTTGTGGTTAAGGTTTGTTTTATCCAACTGTGCGGAAGCGTGTGTATCTGTCTTTCAGCTCCCTTTTTAGTCGAGGCGTAGAAAGACTACTCATGGCATGTTCAAGGGCACTCGGTGTCCACAGATGCCCCGCAGGAGGCGGAATTATGAATACAACAAACGGTAAACACACACCTACACATACTATTAAAGTAGTGAGCCATGCAGTTGGCAAGAGCCCCATACTCAAATAGTAATTTGAGCCAAACCACGGCGGCTATGAGCGTTGTGGGTCATTGATAAAGACGACTTGAGTCAAATCGGGGCTGTGATAGCGATGTGATTTGCAGGCAGTAATGTATTCCTGCATGCACTCTGGCAATACATTTTTTTTTTTTTTTTGTATTTGCTTGTGTGATAAAAGATTTTCTTTCTTTTCTTTTTCTTTTCTTTTTAATATCCAGCAGCTGTTAACAAAGAACACAATAGCAAATGAACTCTTGAGGCAGAGCTTTGAATGGCATTCAGGCTCCAATGTGACTGAGCGGAGCCATTCAGCAGGGAGAGTGCAGTGTAGAGAGAGAGAGAGAGAGAGATGGTATCAAGTTGCCTACAGATGGAGGTCAGTGTGACTGGCACAGTTGGCATCTTGGCAAAGTAGCAACCGCAGCTCTCGGTTCAGCGTAAAGGATGCGTCGAGTGGTGCGTAGGGGTGGCGCTGGGTGTCGTGTATTTATGTGTGTGTGTGGGGTGGGGGGGGGGGCTCCTTCTGTCTTCTCTTCCTCCTTGCCAACGCTTCCTGTTTTGAAAGCCATTAAGGAGCACACATTTCCTCCCAGCGAGAGTGGGGAGATGAAAAGGGCCCGGTCTTTTGAAACGTGTCCCAAGCGCCGGCACGGGAAAAGAGAGTGGCGAGCTACAGCTATCTGTAAACATCTCTGAAGGGTCGGCGAAAAAAGGGAAGAATTGTGAAGGAGGTGAAATGATATGATAATTAATTTGCCCTCTCTTTCTTTATTTTTTAAATCTTTTTTTCCTCTGATGAAAGATGTCCCGGTGTTTTGTAGTTTTTTGTTGTTGCTGTATTGCTCCATTCACAAGCACACTCCGCAGCCCCCCCTGCTCTCTCCCCCACGTGCTTTGTGACATCTGCATCCACACATGTGGTGCTAGCAGGCTGTGTTTCATAGTTCCGTTTGTTTTCTCGTGCAGCCATCCATTCGAGACGGGAACGCCTGCGTCACGAGAACGCGTCGTGGCTTCTAAAGGTCGCCGCCGCTGTTGAGACGTGACACCTGAGGTCAGACCCCACGTTGAAGCAGGCTGGATACGCATCGCTGCATGGGCCCTTTACTCTTTCTTTTGTTTACGTTTTCCTTCAGGATTACTGCTGACAGCGCTAGCCTAGCCGCTTAGCCTCGTCATCTGCCAAGTCGCTCCACTGTGGCTATCATCGTGTTTATGCCTGATGTACACTCGGCTGGGGTGGAAATAGATGACGTACAAGCTCACGGCACGTCCCGAGGCGCTGTGAGCTTGTAGAGCTTGTAGATCGGCTATTTTTGGTGCTTGACACCCCCACACACAAAGTATATTTCAGGCCTTATTCTGTCCTCTGCCCTACCAGCAGCAGTGCTCCTATTATTGGAGAGGTGCTAGAGCACTGTCAATGTCAGGTCTGGGGACCATGGAACAAATCCATTTGTACACACTCTGAGTTAAATGAACGCTGAGGAATTTTTGAGGGGCGCTAGCCCCTCCTATATACAGCTTTTTGTCCTAAATCGTGTCACATTTGCCATTGACAATGAAAGGAGAATTAAGTCATGTGTCTGAGCAAATCGGCTAATATAATTCTCGTTAATATTATTTGCGTCGGTATCATGACCGAGAAGTGGTATAGTGTGGGGCATTGTGGAAGTATATAAGTTATTGAATGATGTACGATGATAAGAGTGCCCCTCACTTTACACAGGTGTGATTTTTACAGTGTAGATTGGGGTTCCCGCAGATCGATAAAAAGAATAAAAAGTATCAAGTGGCGTTGCGTGGCCTAATGCATATTATACTGGGGGTCCTTGAAATTAATAAGGTCAAGAATCACTGTGCTAGAGAGCCCCCACCCATCTCTCTCTCTCTCTCTCTCTCTCTCTCTCTCTCTCTCTCTCTCTCTCTGTGTGTCTCTCTCCCTCGCCCTCCATCCTCCACTGCTCCACGCTGCCCTCCAGCCTGGCCGGTCTGCGCCTCTTAATAAAACCGACAGACTCTAATTGGCCTTAATTGCACCCTTTGGGCGTCGTTTAAATGGAGTGTTGCTAAACAAACTGCAGGGTCTGTGCAGGCGGACCAGCCAGGCTATGGTGCCGCGTGCGTGCGTGCGTGCGTGCGTGCGTGCGTGCGTGCGTGCGTGCGTGCGTGCGCAGACATGTGCACACACATGTCTGCATACTGTATGAATGGGCTCGGGTGTGCAAGTGCACACGCGAGTGTGAACACTTGTTTAATGGGTGTCGGGACGTGCACAAACCCATATTTTGCGCGTGTTTACAATAACAGAAGAATTTGTATGCGTAAGCATTAAATTAGTGTGTGTGTGTGTGTGTGTGTGGGTGGGGGGGGGGGGATGTAGCAACACATTCTTCACAATGAGCCAACAGAAACAAGTGCGCACAAGCCTGAGAATCTCACGCATTCAACCTGACTGTGAACCTCATAGGTGCATTCTGCCGTCAAATCCACTCTGACAGTAAAACACAGTACGTCTGTGTCTTTGAGGAAGTGTCTACAACTCCAGGTGTCAGAAAAAAGCCTTTTTAAATCACCACTATTATAGGAATCGGAGAAGAAAGGAAAAAAGAAAGCCAAACACATTTCCCCGTCTGCCGTTCAAGTCGGCAAGAGGCACAAAGCTACTACTGCTGCTGCCACGGTGTGTGTGTGTGTGTGTGTGTGTGTGTGTGTGTGTGTGTGTGTGTGTGTGTGTTGGCCATTTCGGAGCGCCTCGTTTATCGTCAGCGCCACCTCGTGGTGGGTGCGAGGTGGGGGGGCAACGGTGCCCACCCCCCACCTCCCTCCGCTCTGACACAACCGAGGTGGCGGCCAGCCGCTCTCCACGTGGTCCTCCATCGGGTCACTGAGCACACACATCGATGCAGAGCTCTAGATACAATTGAGTCATTGAAATTCCAAGGCCAAACCTGTGAGTGTGTGTGTGTGTGTGAGTGTGAGCGTTAGTGGTGACCCAGAAACCTGTGACCCACAAGGAGAAAGCGGAGAGGATAATCACGTTGAGAACAGTGGTGAGCTAAAGCTCTTTTCGGGCCATTTATTCACCCTTCCGCTTTTGTTTTCGCCGGTCCCGTCCTCTTCCCACGTCTTCTTCCTCAGCAGTTTGTTTTGGGAGTGTCAATTTTGCTCTGAAGGTGGCGCTTGTCGTGTGTGTGTGTGTGTGTGTGTGTGTGTGTGTGTGTGTGTGTGTGTGTGTGTGTGTGTGTGTGTGTGTGTGTGTGTGTGTGTGTGTGTGTGTGTGTGTGTGTGTGTGTGTGTGTGTGTGTGTGTGTGTGTGTGTGTGTGTGTGTGTGTGTGTGTGTGTGTGTGTGTGTCTTTATTTTTTGCCAGGAAAGACGGGGAGAGCAAGGCTGTGTTTTCATCCTGGGCGTAAAACTCCATGTAATGATGCAGTGGCCAACACGCAGGCCCCATAAAAACTGCAAGGGCCTCATTTCGGAGGCCTGCTGGTGCTCCGGGGGGCCCGACATGCATAGCCCCCCCCCCCCCTTTTCTTTTAGGAAAAAGAGGCAAGGCACATAATTAAGATATATGGCTGAGGCCAGGCTGAATATATAGACTGAAAATATAGTGGAGTCTCCCTCAATCACAGCCTGTGGTTTAGTGTTCGGCTGCAGCCAGTGCTTAGGTCCTTGTGTGTGTGTGTGTGTGTGTGTGTGTCTGTCAGCAGTCTGAACAGCATGCTATAAAAGTCTAGCAAGTCCAACCATAGCCTCTCTGTGTGTTATGGTCACTCTGAGCCAAGGTGTGTGTGTGTGTGTGTGTGTGTGTGTGTGTGTGTGGGGTTGTAGTTTTCATCTCACTGATTTCATGTGTGTGCGTGCATGTGTGCGCGTCAAGGATGTCCCGTGTTCCCTGATCCAGCAGTCCTCTCTCCATCCATGTCTTTTTCCATGCTTGTCCCCGGTGTAAAATATGATCTCGCTGTCCGAGGCGATAGCGTGTGTCCGAGAGAACACATCCTACAGTCCCCCGACATTAGGCCTGACAGACACACACACACACACACACACACTCCTCTTTTTCTCACGCCTCAGTCGTTTCAGCCGCTTTGTCACTCTCTAATGATAACTATCCATCAACGGGAGGGGCGTCGCTGGTGGAAATGAAGATGGATTGAATTAGTACACGCGTTTTTGGGGGAGGTGGTGGTGGGGGGGGGGGGGGGGAGTAGTGTGAGCAACCCGTAATTACACTGTCGCGGAACCCTCCCCCCCCCCCCCCCCCCCCCCCCCTCGCTCCCTCCCATAGACTAGAGGCTAACCTTAACACATTCACATTAGTTAATTACAAGGTGTTTCACTATGGGCAGATGCACCTCATGTAGTTCCTAATGGTAAGTGACTGCTGCTAGGGCACGGCGACCAATGTCTGTCTGTGTCACCCCCCCCCCCCCCAATACCCCCCCTCCCTCGTCCCCCCGAACGCTTACCACTTTCCTTGGTGCGGGAAATATAGTACCTCAGCTGTTGGACAAATTCAGCGATACGCCGATAAAGGCCGCCTGGAACTTTATATATAGATCTCGTGCAAATAAATAAATAAAAGGCGAGCCAGTGTTTATAGTGTATAGTGCAAGAATTCAAGCTATGGGCCAATTTGAAACAACACGCCGTCAACACTGGACAGAAATCTGCTGATTCTCACACAGCTATATATAAAAAAATCATTGCGTGCGCGCGCACGTGCGTGCGCACGTGCGTGCGTGCACTGTATGCAGCTGCTGCTATAAGAATAATCGACTTTCACAGAAAAAGTGCTACGATATAACTACCTACCATTAAGGTGCACGGGACTTGTGGATAAACCCTGAGGCCTTTGAGGAAGTCCGCAAACATAGCTTTACAGTCTAGTCAAAACCAACTTCTACTGCAGGCACACACGTATGCATGTGCACGAACACGCACACACACACACACACACACGCATGCACAAACTCATTTATTCCCACATCTCTCCTCCTCTCTGTGGGAAATGAACTGGGCCTGAAGTGTTTGTTATTAAATAAGGAAAAGTCCACGAAAAATACTTAATTTCATGTGCTACAGTAGAAGCACATGACTGTGGAGGATCTCTGTGAACCAATTAACGTTGGCTCAAAAAATCCTACCCTTTCATGAAGCTGCGTCGCTTCCGTCCGACAGAAAATTTGTTTGCCTGAAATCCCTTAAAAGTAATACGCCATGGGCCAAGAATCAGGTGATGTGACGCAGCTTGAATGGAGGGGAAGGGAGGGGCGGTTCTGTCCATCAGATAAGGGCAGTGGCTCTCAACCTTTTCTGGATCAGGGCCCACTAGAAAATCGCCGCCCGCCTTTCAGCTGCCATGTCAAGTGGTCAGATGTGTGGTCCGTGTGGGTTTTGAGAGTAAGCTTTATTTTAATAATCAAACGATTGTGTTACGGCTTGGATCAATGGAACTTACATAGTATTAAGTTGCTATTTATTCTGTATCACATTGTAAACCCATTGTTCCAGGTTTTACAGAAAATAAATTGCATGTATCTTTTATTGTTATATATTATACTACTGTTGTGTCAGAGTCAAAATCTCAGTGTTTGGCAATTATTTTGGGGGGGCCCACTTGCAATATCCTCACGGCCCACCAATGGTCCCCAGACTGCAGGTTGAGGAACACTGAGATGAGCCAAAGTGAGCGGAGGTGTGGCGTTATGTCAGACACAATCCATTGTGAGTCAACGTGGGAGTCGACAGAGGGACTTGAAGTGCAAGCAGATCTAAAAGTCGATCTTAAGACAATTTTGCCATCAAGGCCGCTGCTTTATCATCGCTCAACGCCGCGGCGGCGTAGAAACGAGAAGGTCGCAACCACGTCCTTCACATATAAGACCATGTTTTGCCTCGCTTAACGCCTATACTGTACAGATGCTGTGTATAGCATAGTTAATCGATGGTAAACACAACACAATGGAGCCCAACTGCTTGGCTCCAGGCCTTAAATGAATGAATGAACGGACGAATCGCATTGTTTCCCTCTCATTGTGTATCAGTGGAATGAATCCGTTGTTAAGGTGAGGCGCCCAGGCGATAACACGGGCTGCGTTTTGATGGGAGAGATTGTTCGCGAGCTGTGGAAATGGTTTCCGAGTGATACAATGTGTTCCATTGTAATGTTAAAGGTTGCTGTGCAGACTGCCATGATGTACAGTCATTTAGTGTTCATCATTTCACAATATTTCTCTAATTTCTAACGGGACACCATTTGTTTTATTTTACATGTAAGATTCAACTTTTCTTTCTTTTTCGGCAATGAATACAATGCAGGTACTGTGGGCAAGTGCAAGGTAGCAGCTAACGTCAGATTTATAATTTGTTGTATGGCTGTTGTATGTCATATGTCGTATGGGCAAAAGAAGTATCATACTGTAGAGCAGAAATTAGATATAATATGTATGCATTTTTGTTACTCGGATAGTACATTTACATGATAACATTGTCCTTGAAGGCCCTGTGTATATAAGGTTTGCAGCAAGAGAGCGAAGCATTTGAACATGCAGGGAGATAAACCTCTAATGTTGTTTGACCTGTGTGTGTGCGTGCGTGCGTGCGTGCGTGCGTGCGTGCGTGCGTGCGTGTGTGTGTGTGTGTCGGCTTAGCGTGCACTTGCCGAGCCACACGCACTCTGTCATCGGCATCAAAATAATTATGGGGGAGATAAACCCAACCGTTTGGGCGTTCTAGCATAGTGATCTGATGTGAAGCTGGGGCTGTGAGAGCACACAGGGAAGATGATCAAATCCCCCCTTAATGGAACCCATCACTGCTGTGTATCCCACATTTCATCTAGCAGAGCTATTACGTTTGCACCCCTCTACGTTTTGTTCTACATTTAGCACACCCCCCCCCCCCCCCCCCCCCCTCCACCCCACTTTCCCCACTTCCCTTCCCCTCTGTCTCTTCAGCAATGTTTGTCGAGAGCAGAAATGTGTGGAATGTCACCTGGCATTTATTTTGATGTAGTAGTACGGTGTGTGTCTGTGGTACCAGTGGTACCAGCCGTGGTGGACGAAGTACTCAGGCCCCATAGATTCTTCTGGTCAAATGTCAACTCGACTGCAAGTGAAAGTCGCTTTGTCAAATTTGTGCTAGAGTTAAAGGAGTGTTCAGTACAAATTGCAGAGTAATTTTGTTTTTAATATCAAATGCACTGTTTTTAAAATTAAATTAAATTAAAAGTCAATACTGAAAATAGCAGATCTACAACCTTGAGCACGATCAAAGAAGCTGTCTCAAAATGTTTGGATAAAGTGTCAAAGCTCAACGTGTTGTGAGCTTGTAAGTCAGCTATTTTCATTCAATTTGAAATAGGGCTTCAAAAATATAATATTTGTCATTGAAATGTAGTCAAGTGGAGTGAATAGTATAATATATAAAAAAGTACAGATACTCAATGTATTTGAGTACAGTAAAGCAAAAATATATATACTTTGTTACCGTCTACTACTGATTGTAGTACAGTGATGGTGGTACCTACTCTACCAGGGAGAACTTTGTGTGAATAGATGCTAAAATGAAGGTCTCGTGTCGGAGAGGACAGGAACAGTCGTAGTGGAAGTGTATTGGTTTCAGCTTCACCTCTGCTCCACACTACCAGTCTTCCCCTCTCGACCAAGACGGCGGGTAGCATCCGAAATCTGATTATCCCTCCCATTATTAAAGAGTGATATTTTCATCCCGACGATTCTCGGCACTGCGTCAGACTCGGAGCACTTGGCCGCTTTAATGCCGGGAAAAGCTGGGCCTTTTGACAGATAGTAGATATTCCCACCGTCACTTGTTTGGACATCCCTGTCTTGCGTGACATGGAAGAAAAGACGGGCCAGAAAATAAAAAGCAACTAAATAATGTCAAAAGATCAGAAATCAATGCGGCGGAGGAACGTGATCCGTGGGGTCCGGCATGCCCCCCCCAAGGCCCCCCCTCCCCCTCCCCCTCCCCCCAATCCCTTCACATTATGAGCGTCTTTCCGCAGCCGTTAAAGTTGCTTGCATTTGCCCCCCTTCCCTCCCCTGCCCCCCCCCCCCTCGGAGATGTAACTCAAGCACGAGGAAGCTGTCTCACAATGTTTGGTTATGGGCAGAAAATAGCCATTTACTTAAAGGTTACTGGACGGGGTTTATTGGGTTACATATTCATCAGCACCGGGAGGTCTTGAGACCTTCATTAATGTGCAGGTTTGTATTTCACATTTGGATATAAGACGGTGATGTAGATTAGAAGAGCAGGAAATGATCAATGAGGCTGTGGATGAGATGGGCGTTAATGTGGAAGTTAGACGTTTATTTGTGTGTGTGTGTGTGTGGGGGGGGGGGGATGTTGTTATTAATGATTATTTATTAATTTCTCTCACTTTGCTTTTGTTCATAGACATCACACAGCCATTCCATTCAGGAATGGAATGGAAAAAATAGGCTCATTTATACATGGATTGAAATAACAATGTACAGATGCATAAGTGGATTGAAATACTAATGTACAGATGCCTGAATAGATTGAAATAATAATGTACAGATGTAAGGATTTCCTTTCTACACATTATTTCTGTCATGAAGCATTTTAAATGTGTTCTCATACAGAAGGTATTTGTAAGGTGTTTTTTCCAGTTTTTCCTTTCCATTGTTTTACATTTAAATTAATTAAATTAAATCTTAATAGTGTTATGGTCAATCTCTTCAATTTATTCAATACTCAGTACTCGGCAAGACATATTGTTGATGCCATAAAGAATAATTCTAAGGTTTAGATCGTCGAATAGGTGTCGAAAAGACAAATATTCTAGATGCAAATTTCAATACGACTTACTGATGTTATAATAAATCCCTGTCACAAGGTAAATGTAGATATTTATAATCAAATATTGTATTATTCTACTGACTGTAGGTCAGTAGCAGGGTGCTACTCTCTCATTCAACCATCCTAAAGAAAACCTGGTCTCCGTTTAAAATCTGTCACTTTCCGGGTTACTTTGCAGGGTTTCAACTTCTGTGTGAGTTGTGATCTGTTCTAATGAGGAAAAGAAAATGCAGCACCACAATGCTTTGTGTCACCCACTGAGGCCGAGCGATAGACACAGGATTAAAAAAAAAAAAAACGAAAAGAAGGGGGGAAAAAACAATTTCTAGACATTTCTAGGAGATAAATTTAATTTCTTTGCTATTTGGAGGTCTTCTTTGAAAACGCAATTGTAATGAACACATTCAAAACCGGAGAATAGATTTACCCCCGGCTTCAAATAAGTCGGCGTTATCGGACTCCGTCATTCACGGCTTCCCATTTTCGAGCTGCTAATTGATGTTTTTGATGTCTGCGAGAAAATTGAAGAAAATGTCATGTGTGAACCGGCGCGGAAGTTAATAAGATTGACTTCGTTGGCTGAATTCACAATGAGCGACGGAAAAGCCGTGTAATGGGGAAGACCGCTGCGAATTTGCCGGTCCGTCTGCCGAGGGATGAAATCGACACCTAGCGAGCTACGGGCCCGTAGCGGTCGGTCGATAAGCAGAAGGGGATGGAGCATTTGGGATGCCCCCAACACAACCACCACCCACCCGTACCACCCCACCCAAACAAAAGTCTCAATCGTTTTATTCCCCCTTTCCTAGCCATTGGGTTTTTTTGTTTTGTTTTCCCACTGATTGGTGTGCATAAGCAGCTGTGTGTCCGGAGGGCTGCTGCCCCGGCCCGGGCCTGAGCGTTCTGTGGACTCGTCTCCCAGGGCCGCCTCCCTCCCTCCCTCGCTCCGAACAATACTCATTCTTAATGCTGTTTTGAGTCTGAAAAGCTGTGGAGCTTTAAAAAACAGAAAAAGAAAAGGTTAGATTAAGATGTGGCTAAAAGATGCACCAATATTAGTTGGGGTCATTGCATATGCTTGGGCAATGTGTAACGGAGCCTGAACTCAAATCCTCTTAAATAAAAGGATTGAAGCGCCACTATGGTAGCTCCATCTTGAGCCATTTATCTAGCGCCCGGCTCTAAGCCGAGTACGCCGTTAGAATTCGTATGTCTCACTTTTCTTTTCTTTTTTACTTTTTCCTGTTTCCGTAATTTAGAGAATCAAACAATTACATTAACATTTTTATTTTGTTAATGTTATTTGTTAAATAATTGTATTACTATTTATTGATTCTTCTTAAGAAGTGTTATTTGTCGGGTTCGTGTTGGGCTAAGGTGTATTTGCGGTTCTGCGTTTTTAATTAGGCTGTGGATTAGTTGAGTTTGGTTCAGCGCTTCTGATTATTTTTGCCGGCCTTTGGGGGACTGAGCTAAAGCCCTAATATGGCCGGTACCCCGAAGCGCACTTCTTTTTGAAGACTCCGAACAAAAAAATAAATAAAAAAAGAAGAAAAGTGGACTCCGTTAGCATTCGGCTCTCCGAGGATCGTGGGTAAGGGACATTATTCTCAGAATAGGCAATTAATTCCGCTGGCAATGATCGGTTAGAGCCCCCCCACCAGCCCTCCAAACAGCCCCACCCCCCGCCCTCCACTCGCCATTTGAAATGCTAACACAATGAAATATTTTTCCATTGGTCCGTGTCCCTCGGCTAAGCCAGCGCCGCCGGGCAAAGAATTTCATCGAGTGATGAGACCGCGGGCGGGCCCGATAAAAAGGTTAACCGTACGTGACACAAATAGCAAGTGGCCAGCGCTACCTTGAACTCTCAAGTTCTGTAACTTTTATTTGACTTTTCATTGTTCGCGTTGCCACACTAGCCGCTGACGCTAGAACCGCAGAAGTCAGCTTTCTGGGTGTTTTTCTATTTTATTGTATTTCTTTTGTCGTGTCGCAAAAGGAAAGCTAAGCTAACGTTACAATTTTCTTTTAAAGAAACGATTTGCCTTTTGTTTGATTCCGCTGTGGTATTTTGCAGATGCATTTCCTTTTGTTCAATGATTATTTGACAGCTTGATATTTTTTTTCCTTTTTTGCTTGTAATCAGACGGGCGTATGAGCTGTAATCAAATGCAATGGTTTTTAGATGATAACTGCGAGTATTATTTACTCATAATGCAGCGTGTCATGCCGTCTGATTGAGACCATAATTTGTTTCCCGGCGAAAAGAACATTTACGATGATGAAATGAAAAACCCGTTAAAAAAAGGAACGTGATAAATAAAGCCGGAGTATTCATCAGTTTTTAATTATTCATACATGCCAAACGATTACATTGACCCACTCCGCGGTTTTGTTCTCTATTCCACCTTCTTGCTGTAGCGTCCTCCAACCTGCTGTATACTCTATGTATATTTTGTATCCATTGTGTTGCATTCTACAATAGGTTGGCACTGCTCTGAGAAATAAAGAAAAACATCCAGGAGCACATGGCACATTTTACCTCAGGGAGGGTGTGTATGTGGTGGAAAGGGGGGGAGGTAGACTGCCAGATACTGGGAGGAGGAATCCAGGCCCCCTTTTTCAAATTGTTAGTAAAAGATATATGGGCACAGCATAGGTAGGGCTGCAGCAGTACCCCCACAACCCCAGCTTTCAAACACACACATGCACACACACACGTGTGTGTGTGTGTGTGTGCACATGTACCCCACACACACACACACACACACACACACACACACACACACGCACACACGCACGCACAGAGTGCGAGGAGTGAGGCAGGTGGCTCCCCATGGCTGAGCCTTCATGACAACATGCCATTAGAAATAGCAGTCCTGTTGATCAATCCAGCCGACATGACAGCTTCGCCGCGAGGCCCGGGCGCTTTGAGTGCCGACGCCGCGGCAGTTCCCTATCCCGATTCTCCTCACTAATTGGTGAAGGTTTCTCTTATATATGCTCGTGGCACAGGGCTCTTTTTTCTCTCTCTCTATCTCTCTCTCTCTCCCTCCCTCCCTCCCTCCTCTTGCTTCTTCATCTCCCTGCCCCTCTTTTTTTGCTTTTTAGCTGCAGCCTCTGTCTCTGCTCATAAATCCCCCCCCCCCCACACACACACACACACACACCCTCCACCCATATATCGTATATATAATTATTCTATATTTGTCCTTTTGTCACAGTGGAAGTGATAACTTTTAGTTAGATATCGCAAGTGGGTTGAGCGTGTGTGTGTGTGCGTGTGTGTGTGTGCGTTCTGCGGGCTCTGTTCTTTCTCTGATTTATTGTGAGACTGTTTGGAACACGTGACTTGACATTGACTCTAGGCATATATGAATCACCACCACGTATGATATGGGGGTGGGGGGGATTATCCAAGAATAAAAATCTAAACATCTTCATCAGGGGATCAGGAGCCTTTTGATATCTTTTTCTTTACCTTCCTGTTGCTTAAAACATGTCCGCCATCATTACGTGACGCTGTGACGCATTGAATTTTTGTTGTGCCATTGACAAACAGCTGTGTTTGTATTTATTTGATTTGTCACCTAATCTCTTTTTTTTTTGTCATCAAACAGAATTAAGTTGGAAACAGTGAGGGAGGGGGGGGGGGTGTGTATGTGTGGACGTCAAAGCGATTGTCAGGAATTGGCTTTGTGTGTGCGTGCGTGCATGCGTGTGTGTAGCCAGCCGCCTGCTGACTTGTCAAGGCAAACGGGGGGCATAGTTCTAAACCACATTATTCATTTCACCCGCACATCACTCTTTAAAAAGAAACAAAAACAATCGTCAGTAAATGAAGGGCTTGATAAGCACACATTAAATGTTTAACTGTCGTGCATTTGTCATGTTTACCCCGCTTAATTAAACAGACACGGCTAAGCCCTGGCGCTCCAAGTGTGTGTGTCACGCACGCACGCACAGTCGCACACACACACACACACACACACACACACTTTTATAACTATACTTTTGAGGACATCGACATTTTATGACGTCAATTTTATGATATGTCATTTGTACACTCTTTAACCCTAAAATAACCAAAAATAGGTCATCTACAAGCTCGCAACACATTACGTTTGCGACTTGTTGTGAGCTTGTAGATCGCCTATTGTCTGAGTGGGGAAGACTAGTGTACTATACTAGTGTGGGCCCTCACAAGTATAGTATACGTACACACACACACACACACACACACACGCACACAGGCTCTTGAGCACTGGAGCCTGAGCACAAACAGTGTCCTGGCGATGATTAATTTAGCCGTTAATATTTATTTTCCTCAGCGCTGCTGTTAGGCTAGCAACACACACACACACACACACACACACACACACACACACACACAGCCCAGAGAGGGAACCTGAGACCTGCTTACTGCACTGTTTACTGTGGAGCTTGTACAAATCAATTCTGCCAGCCGTCTCCTTGTGAAAGAGGAAGATTTTTGTGTGCGTGTACGTGTGACACTGTATCTCGTAACTATATACTATATGTGTATATATATATATGTGTGTGTGTGTGTGTGTGTGTGTGTGTGTGTGTGTGTGTGTGTGTGTGTGTGTGTGTGTGTGTGTGTGTGTATATATATATATATATATATATATATATATATATATATATATATATATATATATATATATATAATGTGTGTGTCTCTGATAATGTTTTCTTCTGTGTATTTCTTTTTTGCAATGGGTTCCGTAGTGGGTTGGGTTTGTTGTGTTCTTGTGGGCTTGGTCTTGATTTGTTGTGATTCCTGTGTGCTCTCTGGTACCACGTTGCATGTTAGAAACATTAACTACTACCTCCACCCAGTGGCACAAAATGAACCAAAAAAAAAAGAAAAGACAGAGAAGAAAAAGCACAGACACGGCAGGTGTGATTGGCAGTGTATGCTATCTAATGTGGGTGTGAAGAGTTGCCTTAAGCAAAGAAGGGGGTGTATTCACTGCACAATAGCAGCCCTGCTATCTCCTGTTCTGCATTGTCTCTCGTCCCCACCTTATTACATGCTGTGTTTGGCGTGAAGAATCCCCTTCTTATCGCCAGTGAATTTTAAACACCAATATATTTAGATGACTGCTGTATTTCCGTTTCTTAGCGAGATTGTTTATTTTATTTTATTGTATGACTGCATGTGTGAAACCTTGTATGTGTGTTGAATGAAGAGGTCTTTCCTTTTTTTCAGTCTGAACATTACAGTATGTGCATCCGTACACTATGGTATTCTAATTGTGTTTGTTGTTCTGGTGAAATGGTACAAGCTCACAATGCATTGTGATGAAATGCGTTGTGAGCTTGTAGATCAGCTATTTCTGGGGATTTATTTATTTATTTGAAAAATGAGATTTTCTTCTTTGATGAAATGCCCCAAAATAGGGGGAAAAGAGCGGCCTCGGGTGAGAGGAGCGCAGAGGAGAGTGGAATTGGGGAGGTTCTTCTGAAGCCCTCCTCTCCATATCGGATCAAAGTGGCTTGTTTTATGCGGCTGGCGCAAGACTTTGAAGTGGCAGAGTCACCTACCGCACTCATTTCATCAAGTTCACTGGTGTCTTAATAGCAAATCAATAAGTTTCAAAGTCGGATAGTTAATTTGATACCGGCACTGATGTGATCACACCGGGCCGGGGAGACGCTCGCTCTCTGCTCCATCTCTTCCTCGCTCTCCGTCTGTCTGTCTCTCTCGCTCTTTCTCTCCCTCGCTCGCTCCTCACCTAGATTGGACCTGTGTTAGGCTCTTGGCTCACATTATGCCGCGGCGAGCTCCTGTGCTTTGTGCCTATTTTCATAGACGGCCTCGTGCGAACGCCTAATTAATTGGCCTGTGTGCTTTTGTCAGAGCAATTATATGAGAATTTACGCATTCCCTCAAACCAAAGCAGAGTTTCTTGGGTTTATATTAATTCAGATTCTATTGCCGTTAAAATTATAGTGAATTATACAAAATTAAATCAATTCAGTAATGAATGTGTTATTTTAAATTAATTGTAATTTATTTCTTAACGTGAACAACTTTTTTTTTGTAAAAATACAAATTTTGGTGGCTAAATCAATTTTGTTTTCAATTTGTTAAATTGAATCAATATCATTTTTAATTAAGTAATTTATTTCTGAACTGATCACCCGAGATCTTCAGACTTAAATATATAAATATATATATATATATATATATATATATATATATAAAAAAAAAAAAACAATCAATGAGATTCAAAGATAT
Source organism: Protomyctophum parallelum (assembly GCF_964188405.1). Taxonomy (NCBI): domain Eukaryota; kingdom Metazoa; phylum Chordata; class Actinopteri; order Myctophiformes; family Myctophidae; genus Protomyctophum; species Protomyctophum parallelum. Next base: position 28,517,214 of record NC_139719.1, on the reverse strand, counting down.
ATATTTGAAGGGAGTGGAGAAAAAAAAGTGCGATCTTAAAACAAACAAAACAAATCTTCGCAATGCCGACGGCTTTTGGAGAAATAAGAAAATGTTGCGGCGCGCTCTCTAATCTGCCCTTTTTTATTTTCGGTAAAAGCGAGCACCATCTGTATACGGGGGCTGTGATAGCGGTGTCTGGTCTAGGCCGGATCAGCACCTGGAGAACAACGGGTCAATTTAGTATGTTCATCTGAGGGTTGCTAATGGTATTAGGGTGCCGACAGGGTGGTCAGCAGGGGCCCAACGCTCCAAGGTGAGCCCACAGCTTGACCCCCATGAACTCACACACATTCACTATTGCTGGTCCACATCTGTGTTTTTGTTGTTTCTTTTTACACACACCCCCCTCTGTGCTTTTCACTTTCTTCTTCTAGTTGTGTTCTTCGGGAGCCGGGGTGAAAATTAGTCTTAACGTGATATAAATAAGACTGAATTTGCTCGTGAACCCTGGCATGAATAAGTGAAATGCAGAGAAAAGCAGTTTGCGGCGTCAGATAATGGATGGGGAAGTGCTCTCGGGCCGTACGCTAGACTTGACTTTGTGTTTGAGTCAAATTTCCCACAGTGTCGTAGACAAAAGACGTTGTGGCTTGAGGTTTGCATTTTCAAAACTAAGCAAAAGCTGCTGCAATGCTTTTGGGGGGGACAAGGGCACGGAGTAAACTTAGATGGCATGCTATCTGTTAAATGTTCCGAGGCAGGTACAGGTAAGGATGCTGGGTGATTGAGGCACATGTTTTTGGGGAAAATGCATTTTGAATATTTTAGTGGGACGTTCCCGAAAACGATTGAGGTTCAGTGGTGTGGTGTGATTTTTTTTATCGCCTTTTGTTCCTTAGGAGCGATCAAAAACAAATTGTGCATTGTGCTGTGCAAAATTGCACAAAGTGCTGCGTCTGACAGTTGTAGATAACGGTTTGTGTGGTAAGCCACAGAGCTGGAACTGGCTGCTTGCCGTTGATGTTGATGGTGTTGGAGATGCAGAGAGAGAGAGAAGGCTCCCGGTCGGGGCTAAAAGACTGGTAGCGGGGTGGTGCTAACGGAGGCTCTCTGTGTGGTCCTCGGCTCTCTGCGCCGGGCTCCGGCAAGAACGCTGGAGGTCTTTTTAAGGCACGAAAAAGTCATGAATCTTTTATGTCAAATTTAGCGCTGGTGTTATTCGCAACACCCGTATGTTTTTTTTTACATTTTGCACCTTGGTCAGAAGAAAGCAAGAAATCCACCTCTTCATTAAAAAAAAGAGAGAGAGAAAAAAAGGGGGAAAAAATCAAAGATAATGATTCCTTCGTTTTTTTTATCAAAAAGAGGGGGGGAAGGTGACTGACGCCTTGAAATATAAATGTTGTCTGCTGTCATCAAAAGCGCTTGCAATTTGTGATTTCAATGCTTAAATAATGGCTAAAATTATGAGTCAAAATATTTCTATTTCCCCACTCATCTTTTTTCCCCTTCTCGGAGGTTCCTGCAGCTCACGCACAATGAAATCTTGCTTCATTAAAAGTGTATTAATCTTGTCTTGTCTCCCGGGAGGTACCGTAAGATGATGTTGTGTCTTTTTCTTTAAATTGTTGGAGGAGAGGAAAAAAAATCTTCCAGATTTGGTCCCTGTCAGTCAGAAATAATTGTGTGCTTAATCTTGTCCCTGATGGATGACTTGGAGTTCAGCAATGGGCCAGCTCCAATGACAAATACAATATTAATATTCATTAACTGCTTTGACAATGCTAATTTTGATGCAGTGGTAAAGGGCCTTCCAAAGTTAGCGGCCAAAGCATCAGAGCTGCGCAAGGTGGCAAGATAATTTGTGCTGCTTTACTGAGCTGAAGGCTTTTAAAGTCTTAAGCAGGGGAAAAAAAGGCTAGGTACCACAAACAAAATAAAAGAGAAAGGGAAAAAGTTCAGACGCATTGGAAGCCGAGACTGCGGAAGTAATACGATCAAGAGGCTGCTGCGAAAATTTGACACCTCCAATGCCGCATCTTTTGAGCGAATATATATATTTTTATATTTTTATTTAAACAAAAAAAAACTTGCAGAAAAAGGAGCCTAACATGGTAAGTCAGCACATTCTCCACTTTTTTTTTGTTTAATCTTTTTGATCTTTTCAATTATCGCCATTTGAAGATCAATAGTCATTTTTTTCTTGCTGTGGTTAAAAGGCTCACAGCGGTGGTATGGTGGATGGTCGGATCACGGCTTTAAGAGAGGCTTCCTCTCGTCGAGCCACCAGTTGGCCGGCTTGAATTTTCTCCTCCACTGCCAGCTCCTCCACAAGACGAGGCAGGGTCTTGTTTCCATCTATTGGTATTTTTGTTATTGTTTTAGCTGCTGTTGTTGGCTTGTTGTCTGGCGTGTTTGCCTTTGGAGTCGGGGGCTTCCTTTCCCCTCCTGTCATTTTGTCTTTAGAGAGTCCAGGCGGGAGAAGTTGGAGGTGCTAAAGCGAGAACAGTGTGACGGGCTCTTTCGGTGATAAATGTTTTTTTCTTTTTCTTCCTTAAGTTGTCTTTTGTGCGGCTGTATTTTCCCGGGCGCCCGGAATCAAAATACGAGGCTACCGATGGGGGTTAGGACTGATGCCGCACAACGCTCAGCCCCGATCGCATTACTTTCTCTAGTTCCTTCCTTTTTCTTTTTTCGGTGACACATTTCTCTTTTTTTGCCCTTCGTTTGTGTTTTTGATTTTGTATATAATTTAGTGCGACTAGCGGTGAATGGAGCGTGGCTAGTTTTGGGGATTAGTGACATGACAAGCGACACCCTGCTGCTTGAGTTTAGCCAAGTTAGGGGCAACTCCTATAGACAGCACTCCACTACCTTTATGTCAGCCAAGCAGCCCAATGAAAGCGTCGGTCTGCTCCCGCACTCTTTCTCTCCCTCTTTTTTCGTGGTTGTTCTTTCAACTTATCAAAGAAAAGAGAGATGGACACAAAAGGGTCTATTTGGGGGGGATATGAAGATGGGTGAGGGGGAGCAAGGGACTCCCGGTCAGTGTTGGAGAGGATCGGAGCAGTGTGTGTTGCGTGTGTGTGTGTGTGTATGTGTGTATGTGTGTGTGTAATGAGGGGGCTGAGAGTGAGCAGTTCTGTCCGTCCGCTCGCCTTGGCGCTCCGTGCTCGGGCTCCGCTGTGTGGGAGCTTGGACGTGGCTGGCCGAGGCGTCTAACGTCGGCGTTCCTGGGCTCGCGGACGCTCTCTTATCGGCTTAACCCATCGGGCGTTAGCGAGGGGCTGCCGTAGATGAGGTGCTGCCCCCCAGTGGATTAGTGGGATGACATGGTGATGGGAGTCTGTTTGGAGTCTAGTGCACCGCGGCGAGTGCCAGCATGCTTGTTTAAACCAGGAACCGAGCAGCAGCCTGCGTTACAGCTCTTTTAAATGGTAAGCCTTTTTTCAATCTTTAGCTTCATAATGTCAACCTGTGCTTTGTTCTTCCGCTCGGTCGTTGTGCTTTTACATTTATTTTTTATTTTTTTAGATTGATTTAATTTGCAGATATTTCTGTGGCTTCCGTTTGCCAATTTATAATGGTTATGTTGCTAAGTGACAGATTGACAATTTGGGTAATGAAAGGCAGTGTTTGATTGCTTTGTCTTGACAGCCTGACAGCGAGTGTATTACTCCATGACATCAAACTAAAATACTGTTACCTTTTATTAGCTGGCAAACAACAATCTTTATTTCATATCTAGTTAATGACCAATTATGTGGTGAATTAAATACAGTTGTTGTAATTGTTGTGTGTGTGATATTTGAATAATTCCACACAATTTAACAGCCACTGTACACATTTCTGTTAGCATCCAAATCAAAATCCTTTGATTTAATTCAAGTATTGGAGAATTCTTTTACAACATGATCTTTATTTGAAAGATCATTCAATCCTTGAAAATGGTATGTATTTATTGTAATATTATAACATTTTTCTCTAAATGTATTTGTATAAAACACTGGTGTCTTCCTGCTGAAGCTGCATGCTAGGGGGTCAATACATTGAAGTTGGAACTTGTGTTTACAGTCATTTGTGCTTTTATTTCGACTAGTTTTTTCTTTTTCTTCCCTCGACAAACTTTTAGTTGTGCACTTTTCTGGTGTCGTGCGAGCATGTGAGACAGTAACACAGGCCTATGGGCTTTTTTTTCTTCTTTTTTTTTATTCCCCCTGTCTTCTGTGTTTGTGGCTTGGATGCCATTGTGGCGGAGGTGATTGGGAGCTGTCCATCACTTGCCTGCGAACTGGCAGTTTACTTAAGAAAGTGCATGGGGGACAAAAGGAGGGTGGCAGGAGTGTGGCGGGCCGGATGAATGGAGGGAGGGGAGGCAATTAGCCGCCACCTTGTCGGGGGCTCTTTTACTTGTCAAGCCGGAGCCCCGGCGCTATTGTCCAAGTCGTGTAAAGGACATTCCCAGGGCTTTTGTTTTGGCATTAAGGGCCTCAGGACTGCCTGCTGCAAGCCAGGAGAGAAGCAGGATGCTAATTCTGACACACGGACAGATAAAGTACAGGGAAAGAAAGAAGGAAAAGAAAAAGGGTTGCTGTGAACTTTTCAAATCCACCTTGTCTTTACTGGAGCGGAGAAACAATTTGTGTTTTGATGGCCTGATTTCTGTAATTGAATTTTTATAGTATAAATTATTCTTAACCCTGTACAATTTATAGACAATCCTTGTGTGTTGCGTTAATAAGGGAGAAATTAAGAGACATTTGTTCATGAATGAATTAATCGATGAATTGTTTAAAGTGAATTTCCTCTATAATCAACATTGAAGTGGTTATTATTGTAATTAGATATTTTTTCACCAATAATACAGTATTGAGACATGCATTTCTGATTAAGGGAAATATAATGTCATGGCATCAATCAGTTGAAAATAATCTAATAATAATAATCTTTAAACGGATATTTCTGCACTTCTTCAAACGTGTGTGTGTGTGTGTGTGTGTGTGTGTGTGTGTGTGTGTGTGTGTGTGACACACACACACACACACACACACACACACACACACACACACACACACACACACACACACACACACACACAATAATATAGATGTATTGGTAAAGCACCTCTGTTGAATTACCATTTTTTTCTAAAGAGACCATGACCACATAAAAGACCACAAGAGTACATGCTATTGTAACCGGATAACGGAACATTAAACGTTAATTGCAGCCTTAATTTCTGTGCACACCAATACAGTCAGCCAGCCACATTTTCTGGCTTGTCCTTTTGCACCTGGTCAAAAACCCTTAAGCCGCTCTCCTCCACAGGAGCAGTTCAATATTGGAGCTAATACGTGAACCAAAATCATTGTAGAGGGAAAGAGAGCAGAGGGGCTTGTGGATTGGTCCGCCGTCAGAGGAGCCGACAGGGACCGCTCAGGTGGAGAGGAGAGAAGAGTCCTACCATATATCCCACATTCTGTGAATACAGTGTCTTAAACACTGTATAATTTTTTCCTCTCTCCAGACCAAATCTCTTTGCCAAAAATAGCCAATCTACAAGCCGCTCACAACTTGTAGATCAGCTATTTTTGGCTAATGTGGTTATGGTTAACCACTTAAGCCCTACTTTATAGTTCGGCTGGGACTCGTTTTGAGTTGGTAGACTGGCTATTTAAAATATATATATACTTGTGTGTATATATAGGAATAATTAGAAACATTTCGGAAACTCTTGACAAATTGAATATATTTTTTGGGACACCAGGGTTAAAGTGGATAATTTATTTTATTTTTGTAAGAAGGAAAGAAAGCTGAGTAGATGCCAAGCAGAGTTACTGTAGATGCCAAGTCCTGAGAGATGGTGGTGGGGGGGGGGGGGTGGGATATCACATAGATAAATGACTGTTGGTCACACTTTGCTGAGCCTGCCCTCCCTTTGTGCATGTTGTTGTGTCTAGTTTCTCGATCTTTCTCTTGTTTCTCTCCTATCTCTTTCTGTTGCCTTCTTCTCTCGTCTTTGTCTCTGTCTCTCCCTTCGCTCGCTTTACCTTGTTGTAGCCAACGCTTTTCAAGCTGCCAGTTCAACTCTGGGCGTCCTGGAGGCACAGCAAGGCACGCACACACATATATGCGCGTGCGTGCGCGCGCACACACACACACACACACACACACACACACACACACACACACACACAATACATTATTCTTAGAAACACTCACACACAAACATATTATTATTAACAAAATATAAATTTGTGTGTAGTATACATCGTGTGTGTGTGTGTGTGTGTGTGTGTGTGTGTGTGTGTGTGTGTGTTTATATAAAAATATATTAGGGATGCACCGAAAAGGAAATTCTTGGCCGAAACTGAATACCGAATATAGGAAACAGTTGGCCGAAAACCGACTACAGAATATCTGAATATGATTCATATTATATATATATTTTCCTACCATTGCTGTCATGGCCGTACCTGATTTATGGCAAAATAAAAGGTTATCGTAAAACTTAACTTAAATAATAATCACTATTATGGGTCCATAAAACATTTATTCAGCTCTTTTGAATGCATTAATTGCGTACACTATTCAGTGATATATTTTCTGAAAATGCATTTTCAGAAAAACTTCAGAAAATGCAATTTTCTGCCGAATATTTTCTGCCGAATATTTTCTGCGGCCGAATATTCGGTGCATCACTAATAATATATATAGATATATAATGTTTTTCTCACTCATGCACTCACGCAGTGTCACTGCTAGTGCTTCCTGTCGTCGTCAAAACCTTTCTCCCCCCCGGCGATGAAGAGGAGATAGCGCCGGTGGTCTGCCGTGGTTTACAGAGCAAAGGATTCTGGGCTGTGGCGCGGTGGGTTTGTTTGTTTGTTTGACTGTCGGGGAATGAGTGTCATTCATTCAGAGTGTGTGTGTGTGTGTGTGTGTGTGTGTGTGTGTGTGTGTGAGAGTAGCAAGACTAGGCCTTAGGCCCCCCCCCCCCTTCAACACCCAACCGCTACTACGTCCTCTAATGACACAACCTTAAGGGAACAATGGTCGTCCGTCGGATCACGGGAACACAGCAGGGGGTGTAGACAACACAACACACACACTCTCATGGCCAGCCTGGGTGCTCCACACTCGCACACCCACGAGGGCGCAGGCACGCCACTGGAGAATTATCGGGCAGGCTTTTCTCAGGCCGGAACGGGGGGAGGCGCGGGTGTTGTTGGTGGTGGTGGTGGTGAGGGGCAGGTCGGGGTCATGCACCCCATGGATGGAGCGCTGGTCGGGCCGGAGGAGGAGAGGGGAGGCGAGCAGGGAGCCGGGAGCTCCGAGGCCCTCGCACTCTCTCTCCTCCGGCAGGTGGGAGGGTGGCAGTGGCACCTTAATCTCAGCAGCTGGGTGAGTTAACACTGCAACTACCCCCCCTGCTTCTCTCTCTCTCTCTCTCTCTCTTTCCCCCTCTCCATCCCTCTCTCTCTGTTGCAGCTGTTTATCTTATCATTAAAGTCGTAGCACAAGACAGGTTCACGTAGCATCTTGGTGCTGCTGGTGGTAGAAAGGGTGGGGGGGTGGGGGGAGAGTAGGACTGGCACTGGTGGCCATCTGCTTTTAAAGATCGTTTCTTATCTGGTATATTCTATTATTGGAGCAGGTGTGTGGGTGTGCATGCATGCGTGTGTGTGTGTGTGTGTGTGTGTGTGTGTGTGTGTGTGTGTGTGTGTGTGTGTGTGTGTGTGTGCGTGCGCGCGTTGCATTATTCATCTTCGGTGTGTTAGCTTGTGATAGTGTGCTTTTTTCATTTTATATTCTAGTAAACACTGACTGACAAGCTGATGATATTTGATGCCACAAATAATTGCGTTCTTATATCATTTCCTTAGGCGCTCGCAGATAAACAATTGGAGAAAATACTTATATTATAGAATATTATAATTAGAACTTGTTTTTTTTTACGTGAAATAAACATGTATTTTGCGGACACTTTTGCGGATGATCCAAATTCCAATGTGTAATTTCCCCCGACATTCAGTTGACTTGCCTAAAACAGTTGATCTACATATGTTGGCTTGTAGATCCGTTGTTTTCGGCAAGCGATAAATTAGGCTCCTCTAAGTCGGGTAGGACAACTCAAAGGGCTGTTCACCATATTACAATAAAAAGGATTTGGCGCACACGCGTGTTATTTAGAGAGTACAACCCAACATCACTCAATGTACGTATATACAGTATATATATATAAGCAATTTTCAGCACGGTTTTATTTTTCCGCGACACATTAGCAACGAGTCCCCTCTCTCTGCAATTCTATTTGATGACGGGAAGATGGCAAGAAAAGCTAAAATGGTGCTGAATGACTCGCATGCTGCCGGTAGGAGATGGGGGGGGGGGGGTGGGGGGGGGGGGGGTGGGGGGGGGGGGAGTAAAAGGCTCTGGCCCACATAATATTTTTGTTCGCCGCTCTGATCAAGCAGCCGGCGTGTCAGTGCAGCAAAGTGAATAGATTAACTTTTAAATACGCCGTGGTCTCGGGAGCCCCCCCTCGGCCCTCCGAGACGCCGTGTCTCTCCTGTCTCTGTGAGAAGACTGATCAACACCTCTCTGTGTCGCACCAAAACAGTGGGGCCGGACCCATTTGTGGGTCGTGCCGACACATTGTTATGGGTCACTTTATTTATGTTTTCCTACATTTTAGTTTTTAATTATTTTTTTAAACAATTAAAAAAAAAAAAAAGCATTCCAAAAAAAGCATTATTCTTTTCAATCCTTTCATGAAGAAATCCAAGAAAAGTTTGAGAAACTCCATTAATTAGAAAACAAATGTTTAAGAAGTAGTGAAAATAGCCGATAATCTGGGTACCGGCGAGACATAAAATTTCTCTTCTGTAGCATATCAGCCCCTAAATCTAAATGCCTTTTTCATCACGCCATTCTCCTTTTGTAATTTCACAAGGATTTTCCTCCTTATTAATCCAGAAATAAATATAAATATAGATTTTGTTATGTAAAGTAATATATAGTCACATTTTGGCTCTGAGAAATCTCAGATGCGTGGGCGCATGTCCTAAGATGTTGAGGTTGAGTGATGACTTTTGATTGACATGTTTTGATCGGGTTGACATTGATTGAACTCGGTGCTAAAGGTAATATTTTGAGCGTGTGTACGAGTACGTGTGTGTGTGTGTGTGTGTGTGTGTGTGTGTGTGTGTGTGTGTGTGTGTGTGTGTGTGTGTGTGTGTGTGTGTGTGTGTGTGTGTGTGTGTGTGTGTGTGTGTGTGTGTGTGTGTGTGTGTGCAGGCTGGCACGACGCTGGTACGTTTGCTCACAGATTAAGATCTCCAGCCTGGAGGGGGCAGTACTCGGGTATTCTTCCTCCCCAAGGACAAACTCTTTTGCAGAGGAGCTGGAGATTCCATCAAGGCAAACATCTGAATTCATTCACACTGATGGCAGCAGTTTGTACTATTCGTTGTAATCTCCTCCTCCTCTCCGGCAAACACAAACACAAATCATTCTTCCTGACACTGTGTGCCTGTGCGTGCGTGCGTGCGTGCGTGCGTACGTACACGTGCTTTATGCATGGTGCACGGTGCCTTTGGACGCAGGGGGGCGCTCAGGCAGCCCTTTCTGCTTGCTTTGGAATTTGCAGGTCTGAGAGAGCCCCCCCACACCCCCATCCATCACCATGCTGTCAGCCCCCACCACACGTCACGTCTCTCTCTCTGTCTCTCGCTCGCGGTCCTGTCCTCCTTCCTCCGGCCCCCAACCCCACTACAGCTCATTAGAGCCCCCCGCGAGCCCCTGTGACAACTCATCATATCATGACATAAAGCAGAGAGAGGGAGAGGGAGAGAGAAAGAGGCCTTATGGGGCCTCCAGTGCTGTCGTGCCCCCCCCACTACCCCTGCCGTCCCTTCTCTCCGCCGCCCTAAACCCACAGGTCAGCAAGGTCAACCACCTTCACATTTAGGTCTCAGATTGGCGCTGGGAGGTGCCACCGGGCGGAAATGCAAGGGCAACAGCTTTTTCCTGTCGGGGACCCCCACCCCACCTCCCCCCCCCTCTTCCCTCTCTCTCTCTCTCTCTCTGTCTCTCTATCTCTCTCAGTCCCTCTGCCCTGCTGTCACTTTCTCAGCCCCCCCAGAGGGCTGAGATGAAGGCCGTTCATTTGTCCACATCACAGGCCTGCAGAAGTGCCTGTAGGTTCCTGCGTGCATTTGTTTTTACCTATAGTCACAAATGTATCACTCCAGGTGCTGCTGCTCGCAACACAGAAAGGCTTTTTTATTGATTCCTGAAATCTCTGAGAGAGGGAGAGAGAGAGAGAGAACAGGATGAATGAACATCTCTGAGAGAGGGAGGGAGAGAGAGAGAGAGAACATCTCTGAGAGAGGGAGAGAGAGAGAGAGAGAGAGAACAGGATGTGAGGTTTTTTTTCGCCCCCTCTGCGTAGTTGTCTGTGGCCAGTGAACCTATGGGAGGCCTCCTGTGGTTGGGTGGCTGGAGATACTTTCTAAAGGTCAGGGGTCAACCAGTGATGACGTGTGTGTGTGTGTTGTCTTATATTCAGCTGCTGTGCTATTTTGGGGACTGTAAATCTGCCAAATGTGGACACTTGGAAATATTGCACAGCTGTGTGTGTGTGTGTGTGTGTGTGGTGGGGGTGTGTGTGTGTCTTTGACAACATGTACTTGTGTATAGTTGTATACTTCTAATGAGGGGGGGTGGCGAGCAGGTCGGACATGCAGGAAGTTATCTTTGTCTCGTTTTGTCTTTTGTCGGAGTGAAGTGAGTGAAGACTCCCACGTAGGTGGCCTTTGTTGCACTGTGTTCCCTGGACCGGTCCCAGGGGTCTGCAGGGCCCTCTGTCCAGGCAGGTGCACCTTCACACTGACCCAGGGTCTGCAGGGCCCTCTGCCCAGGCAGGTGCACCTTCACACTGACCCAGGGTCTGCAGGGCCCTCTGACCAGGCAGGTGCACCTTCACACTGACCCAGGGTCTGCAGGGCCCTCTGACCAGGCAGGTGCACCTTCACACTGACCCAGGGTCTGCAGGGCCCTCTGACCAGGCAGGTGCACCTTCACACTGACCCAGGGTCTGCAGGGCTCTCTGCCCAGGCAGGTGCTTGTGTGTGTACAGTAGGTGTAAGTTGTACATCACTGGGATTGTGGGATTGTGGGATTTGGGAACAAGCCTGGCGAAGACCTGTAACACCCAGGAGACAACGCTCTGTGTCAACGTGAGTTGTGAGTGATGAAGTGATATCCTGTATAACATGCAGTAGACAGCAATGGCGGTTAATGGAGCCTCTTAATAGTTCCTCAAAGTTAGCAGCAAACACAAGCGGCACAGTAGAGATTGCAGCAGAACGAACCATTTGTGATGCACTTTTAAAAGTTACGATGTTTAGAGAATCAGATTGTACACTATGAGCACATCTGAAATGTACACATAAGTGGAACTATTTGACGTACGGTATTGACGGTCTTGAGCATTTTGGACGCCCGTTATCGTGACTCACTCTAAACATTGAAATGAACATTCAGGACTTTGCGGTGTAGCATGTGGTGGAACTTCTTTCCCCTCTTATATCTGTAAGATAGGTGATTAGAGGAAAGGACAGTGGCTAGAAGTAGCCAAGTGGTCAGATAGGTGGGCCACGTGCATTTTAATGATTACTGATGGATAATGGACTGTTCTGGCTTAGATCAATGGAACCAATGTAGTATACTTTAAGTTCGTATTATAATTTTTAAGGTTTTAAGAGAACAAACACTGACATTTCCTATGTCCAGCTTTTAGTGTGAGTGCAAACACAAACATTGCATAACACAAACATTTAAGACGAAGGTGACCTGAGGATGCAAAGTTTGATTGGCCGGAAAGATATGAGCGCCCCTCACTTCACACGGGTGTGATTTTTGAGGGGCAGCGGCTTTTCTAAACACAGTGCAACTGTTTTAATTCAGCTCTGGGCTGATATATATATCACAAATTCAGTTGTCATCTTACATGGTCATGGTGAACAGATGAGTTTTTTTAAACATTGTATCATGGATAAGATAAATTGACAAATGAATTCATGAAGTATATTTATTTTTTATTGGATGATGTACGACGACAAGACCACCCCTCACTTCACACGGGTGTGATTTTATTTAATTGAATTTAATAATGTTATCAATACATTTTGTGGCCCACTTGCTATATCCTCACGGCCCACAAAGTGGGCCCCAGACCGCAGGTTGAGAACTGCAGAGCCAGACTGTTGCATATTGCTCTGAGCTTTTCAGCCCCCCCAAAAAACGCGTGCTCTGGTAGCCAAGTGACTATGATGTAAATTGGTTGGCTTCTCTCCTCTCTCTCTCTCTCTCTCTCTCTCTCTCTCTCTCTCTCAGTCTGTGTGCGTGTCTCTCTCTCACTCTGTCTCTCTCTCACTCTCTCACCCTCTGTCTAAATGTGGGCTCAGTGGATGAGCGCGGTGAACTGTCCTCTCAATGGCCAGGGCCCCGCGGACAAAAGAACCCATTTAAATGGCCACTAAAGCCTTTCAGCGGCGAGAGAATTGACAACATTCTTTCACATCATTACTGAGGAGGGGAGGAGCGCACAGGGACAGGAAGGGCTGCAAAGGAGGTTATGAGAGGGGGGGGGGGGGGGAGACCGAAAGAGGGACGTCCAGGCCAGGTCATCGGAGGTGTGTGGCAGCTGGCACGACTCCAGTGATTTACATCATCTCTGCTTCTCTCTTTTCTTTTCCTTATTTCTCTGTCTGTATATAAATGTATCCTAGATGTGTAGATCAGATCAGGAGGCGTCGTCATAGCAGGAAGGAATGCCTCGGTTTGTGTTCCTTTTTAATGAGATCTATTCTACCAATGCGCGCCCCCCCCCCCCCACACACACACAGACACACACCTCCCCTTTGCATCTCTCTCTCTCTCTCTCTCTCTCTCTCTCTCTCTCTCTCTCTCTCTCTCTCTCTCTCACTCTCTCTCTCTCTCTCTCTCTCTCTCTCTCTCATGGTCTTTTCAGCTCAGGGCTGTGAATGAGTCCCATGGGTCCTCCTCTCTCCGTCTCCCTGGAGTTCTCCTGGGCTTCATTAATGTTTCATTGGGACCATGGCAATAGGGAATACACCCCCATACCCCCTCTCTCTCTCTATATACCCCCTCGCTCCCACCCTTCTTCTCCTCGCTAGAGGATTGAGGTTTAGAATCGGCAGCCTCGTACGCTCCCTCCATACAGTCAGTGGGATGGGGGGTGTGGGTGCGGGTGCTTCAATCACCCGTGTTAGAATTTGCCCACCAAATGGTGGGTGGATGAGGCTTCAGCGGCAGAGCTACTGAAGCAGCTATGCAGTGTGTTGTTTCTCTCGTAAGCCCCCGGTTTATACTTAGTCACACGGTGGTGTCCCGGACGTCCGCGCCGTGTCGCAGGCTTTTAGGCCGAGGCTATTTGCGGGCGGCGGGAGACACCAGCGCGCAGCTAAGTATAAATCAGGGGGGGCTTAAGCCTGGAGCGGCCCGCGGAGATGATTGGGTTTCATTATATTAAGCTCCGCACGCGTTTATCTGGCCCTGGGCTTCACGGCTTCCTGCATTTGTATAGTCAATGAGCGTTGGGCCCCGAACATGTAGCGTCTTACGTATGCATGATGCATGTATGCATGCGTGTGCGTGTATCTATCTATGTATGTATGCCCCCCTGCCAACATCTAGTCCCATTAACGCGCCTTCAGCGTCCATTGGAAACGTGCCACGGTGGTTTTCTTTAGCCCTCAGTCTGGGTTTGGGCTGCTAGTACTAATGAGGGCTGTTTGGGCTGGACGAGAGCCCGACTGAACAAACACGCACATGTCACACACACACACACACACACACACACACACACACACACACACACACATATATGCAGACACACGCATCCAGACTCTCACACGGAGCTGAGCCCATCATTCATGTTATGATAAGCCTGATTAGCGGTGCTTGTTGGTCTGCTGAGGGCAGTCTGAGGAAGTGTGGATAAAGAGGTGAGAGTCAGAGGAGCGCTAATCTGGTTATCTTGTGGTTGGGGACTGTGTGTGTGTGTGGGGGGGGGGGGCTGATGAGTGCGGCTGAGCTGTGGTTAACATCGGGCCCACGGCTCCACACACACACACACACACACACACACACACACACACACACACACACACACACACAGACCCCTAAAGCGCCACTGTAATCTTTGGCTAATTGAAAAGGAAAAAGAGAGGGGGGAGTCTACACCACTTAGGAGCACAAAAAGCAGATTACATTGCTTAAACTAATTTGGCCAAAATGCAGAAATGGATTTTCTTGCCTCCCACCCACCAGCCCAAACCCCTCGTTTTTTCTTTTTTTGCTCCAGTCTTTACCCCTTTTATTACAATAGTGCCTATCCTGTGTGAAGCAGACCCTGGGGGGATAGGGGGAGCAGCGAGGAGGAGGAGGAGGAGGGGAGAGAGGAGAGGAGAACGCTGACTGCCGCTGCTAATGACTGGATTTACACGCGCTGGCTTGATTTAGTGGTTTGCAGATTGATCGATCACCGCCACCGCGGTGGTTAGCGGTCCCTCGTCACACGTACCAGCTCTGAATGTGAAATGGCAGCAACACCCCCCCCCTCCTCCCTCCGCCCCGCCAGCCAGCCCTCAATCCGTTTAGATTGCATTACTGGATTCCGGGGGTGACACCACAGAAGTGTTCTTAATTACAAACCGCACTATTTTCACTGTGGTGGCGTGGTTGGTTTGGCCCGCAGACAGCATCCAGAATTTGATAGGCCTTGTTGCGACGAGAGCCTTCCCTCTCAGCCAAGATGTAATTCTGTGGCAGGCGCCTGCAATCTCCTACCCCCTAACCCAAATATTAACACCCAGGCCTTCTCTTTTTTTCTCTCCCTCCTTCCCCCCCCCCTCTCTCTCTCTCTCTCTCTCTCTCTCTCTCCTTCTCTCTCTCACTCCCTCCTTCTCTCTCGTTCAGTCTAATAAGGTCCCAGTGGTACAGCACCCTCACCATGTGCACCCGCTCACGCCTCTGATTACGTACAGCAATGAGCACTTCACACCGGGGAACCCACCACCCCACCTACAGTCAGACGTGGATCCAAAAACAGGTACGAGTTGACTCAACATGCACGCACGCACGCACACACTGTCTGCCATTCATTCCTACAAGTGACAGGTCTCACAGTGGAGGCCGCAGCTCTCAAGGGAGGGGCACCAGATAGGCCATTTGTAAAGAGGAAAAGGGGGGGGGGGATCGTAAAAAGGTAAATTAAAAAAATACAAATACAATCATGTAATTTTAGAAATGGCTAAATAACAACCTTACAAGCTCACACCGTGATGTGATTCTTACTTAAGCCGTATACTTAGAGCGTCGCAGTCCCGCCCCCTTTCATGACGACGCTAGGCCCAGGAAATTAATCCCAGACATTTCATAAAGTATTTAATTAAAGACTTTTCAAGCGTCGTACGAAGCCAAGTCGTGACAAATCATGACAACAACACAATATTTTGGACCAAACAAATAATTACAAAGAAGAAAAACAACAACAAAAAGTTTTTTTCTACTTTCTAATTCTTTGTTTGGCCCAAAACATTGTGTTTATTGTCATGATTTGTCACGACAAGAGTTGACTTTGTTCGCGGCGTAAACGTCTTTAAATAAATACTTTCTGAAAAGTCTATGAGGAAAATTAACAGGGATTTGTTTTCCGGGTCTCTCGAGGGGGCGGGACTGCGACGCTCTATAGGGCGGCTGCTGCAGCCAGCGGCTATGGCTATTTTGGGGTTTTTGGCATTGAAAGATTTGCTAACCCCCTGCTCTAAGTCTACCAAATAAACTTATCATCTCATGAAGGGATACCTTGGGATATCTCTTCTTCATCTTTTTTTTTTTTCTTTTTCATCTTTTCCTCCTTTGCCAGCCTAAAATGTAATTCTCTACTGATGCTCAGGTTCACTGAAAAGTCACGGCAGGCTGTTTGCTGCTGTGTGTTGGAAAGGAGACACATTCTCTCCACATCCTTGTGACAAGGGACCCACCAAGTTGAAAAACCCCATGTGTTATGGATGCAGCACTGCTGTCATTAGTTATGGATTTGATGAAAAATGTTTTGGACTGGGTTGACGAAAAGGGAGCGGGACCTGCCCACAGCCCCTACTCCCACAACCATTCAACTTATATTTTTTGAGCAATTTCACTTCATTTCCACGACAATTTTGTCAAAACATTTCCTCTCGTTATTTATTTTCCCTGGGAAACGCACAGCCTTTCAGGTTAATGTACTTTCAGTGTGGTGAATTATGTCCTGCTTTTATCCAGTGGTCTCTAGTGGATTTTGGTAATTTGTTTTTAGGTAATAATGTTCCCATATTAAGATCGTCCTCACAAAGGGCCAATAACGAGCCCAGCTGCTGTTTAATGTACTGCTTAATGGTGCTGCTTAATTGAGCTTAGTGTTTAATTAATGAATGAGCTATGCTAGGACTTGGAACAATGCAATGTGATAATGTCGCCGGTGGGCTTTTCTGTTGACATAACTTGCCTTAGTTAACACAGTAATGGCAGAGATAAGCAGGGCCTTTAAAAAAAACCCATCTGCTTTGCCCATATCCTGTCTTTATTTTGCCGTCTTTATATTTAAATGCTACTTTTGGACGCAGCCTAGTAAATATGTCCACTTTGGACACAAACTGTTCCACAGGCAACCGTTGTCGAACACTGACGGAAACTTTGGCCCCTGTCTCGTTGCTGTTGCATACCTGGCTCCAACTCCGGGACTCTGGGTGTGGTCGCTCAGCCGTCGAGGACTGATTTGTGAGAGCAGACCTCGGCTCTGTGGAACTGCTCAACTGGCTCCGCTTACTGGCTCCAAAACTGCACTCCAGCAACAGCTGCAACAGCTGGCCAGATGTAACAGAATGCCCCCTTGCAAAGAAAAGTCCCTCTGTTACCAGGCTACGCTTTTTCTGCTCATCCAGTATTCCCTTTGTCATGAAAGAGAGTTATTTTCAATGCAGAACATGTAAAGTAACATGAACCTTTTTCTCGGGGCATTTTCATTCAGCGCGGCCCGCTGATGACGTTTCTTTTCTCTGCCTCTCAGCTGCCATGGAAAGCGGAGTGGTGACGTTTTGGTGATCGATGTCCCCAAGGTGGACACCGCTGTTGTTGTTAAATGTAGGGACTAAGCTGGACTATTCGAGATGCAACCGTTGAAATGCCCTCGCTACAGGGAGAGAGCAGGATCGCGGCTCGTGGTGGACCCACCTTGCGCACCGAACTTGTGTCTTGTTTATAAAAACCGTCACAGTATTGCGTTTCGCTCGCTTCTGAAACATCAATAGTTTCCCATGGTTAATCTACTGATTCAGTAGACAAATTGCAACAAGAATGATGATGCTGGTGTAAAGCCCTCTCCCTCCACCAACACGAGCCGCCTGAAAGGCCTTTGATCAGGTGGCGTGATTTTAGCACCGTGTGTACATGTGAACACAACAGGAGCAGGTGGAGAAGGGGGAGGAGGGGGTTCCCCCCATCTGCTCCTCCTACTCCGGAATTGTTAGAATCCTAAAGGATCCCAACCCTAGTTGTGTCAGATATTGTATGGTGACATATTTTAGTTTGATAAGAGAATTTGATATCTGATAACTCATTTCCTCTCTCTCTCTCTCTCTCTCTCTCTCTCTCTCTCTCTCTCTCTCTCTCTCTCCCTCCAGGAATCCCAAGGCCACCACATCCTCCAGACATATCTCCTTATTATCCACTGTCGCCAGGCACAGTCGGCCAAATCCCCCATCCGCTAGGATGGTTAGTACCACAGTAAGTAACGCCCACTTTAAAATAAAGATATATATATATATATATATATATATACAATATTCTTCCTATCTGTTTCTACTAGTGCAGTCGCTCATCTGAATGGAGTGAATGACGAAGCTAATCTGCTGTAAGAGTATGGAGCACATATTCTGTATAGACTGATGGCCATCTGACTTAACGGTCGTGCTTACAGCACGAATGACAAAAACATGTTGATGTTACTGTGTTATATATCCATTATTATAATATGTAATAATATTGTACTAGTATATATATATATATATATATATATATATATATATGTGTGTATAGCAACATTTTGTTTTGTTGTAGAAGCTGCATGTCTCTCTCCTCCCCTCGTCCGGTCATGGTATCTCTATTTCAACTGGTCTGGGCTCTGTTAGAGCTCTGGTTGACCATACGACTAGAGAGGGGACTCTTACATCACTTCCTTGAACCACAGAAAGCCTCTGACTGACTCCCAGGCCTCAGAAGCCAAATTACATGTACCTCAGGCCCCCACCATACCCCAACTTGGCTTCTTTATGGCAAACACTATTTTGCATGTCTCTGTATGGTCCAATTAGAGTAATGAACCGTGATTGCCAGTATTTTACCCACAATTCCACATGGGGGCTCTCCCCTGGTAACTCTTGTCAACACTTGTTAATATGACAAAAGGCTACAAATTAAGCTCTGTTAATTTAATGTTTTCTCACCGCGATCTAAATACCGGGAGAGGCCCCGAGCGCCGCGCCGGCGCCCTTTGATTCAGCCGCACTTTATTTTGGTATAAATTTACATTCATTATTGTTTGTCTTTGGATGTGTAGACCTCAATTAGCGTGACGGCTCCATTAAAAGGGAGCCGCGCTTCGTCTTTAATTATCACAACAAAACACCTAGTTCCAGCTCGGGGAGAACGGGGGCCCCGGCTCTGTCGACACCGAGCGCGGGGTTATGAAATTTAATTAGCCACTCCTATCAAGATTTGTGGCATTCAAATTGTTCAGAGTTCTCCCCCTCACTTTGATCTGCTCGCCGCAATCCCCTAGATTTTTGTCCTGATCAAATGAGAATAAAGGGTCTCTGGGTGGAGAGAGGAGAGAGACAGGGGGCTTTACCTTCTTCTCTTCCGTCAGTTCTGTTCTTTTACCTTCTCTCCTTTTCTCCCCCTCCACCTCACCTCACCCGCCCGCCCCTCCCTCCTTCCTTCGCAGGCAAGGTCAACCTGTTTATCCAATCACAACAGGGGGTTTCAGACACCCCTACCCGACTGCACTCACTGTAAACGCATCCATGTCAAGGTGAGTTGAGCCCTGGGAGACGAACGTGTGCACGCATGCACACACACACACACACACACACAGACACATACGTCCCTGTAAAGGAGTAAACTGAGGCCAGTGAACAGGCGTCTCTCGCACGCACGCATGCATGTGCGCGCACACAGACACAGAGAACGGCAACAACAACCTCTCCCTTAAGGAGAGCTCCCCGTCTGTGTTCAAAAGGCCAATTCTCCAGCGAGGGCTCCCAGCTAGCCTTTATCAAATATTAATTATATTTATCATTTGTTTCTAATGAGGCCCCTGAAGAACATTTACCCCCACTGCATGTCAGGCAGATGTGAGTTGTTCTGAGGCCACGGCCTTGTTAGGAGTTGTAGAGACAAGACGCCAACAAACAAACAAACAAACACTTTAAAGTGTAATTTGGCAATACATACTGTATGCTGGGACTTTGGTCCTCTGTCCCATTAAGGGTCCAGCTCAAGTGGTGCTCTGGACATAAGTGCACCCATAGGGGACGTGTGTGTGTGTTTCTGTTTTGTGTTTGTGTGTGTGTCTGTACGTGCATTAATTGCTGTTTTTGTTTTTTGCATAAGTGTATGTTGTTCCCTCTAGGGGGCACGGGTCCTCTGTATTGTGTGGGAAGCCAGAACGAGTTAACCGCAGATGACAAATGGCCCAATGATTTGTGGGTTCGAATGTCCCTTTTAACAAAACGAAAGCGACAAGGAAAAAAAGGAAAAAACTATTCCATATGCTCCTGCGTGCACGCACGCACGCACGCACACACACACACACACACACACACACACACACACACACACACACACCCTCCCTTCTCTGTGGAGGCTGATGTAGCGAGGGGACCTTCTTGGAAGAGGCATGGTTTACAGTTAGGAGTCTAGGGACAAGGCCCTAGCATCAGTTTAATTACAGCTTGAGTGGAAAAGCAGCTCCCGGCGGTGTCACGTGGAGACCCTCTGTGACGTTGATGGATCACATGGAGAGAAGCTACAGGCAGGAGGGAGAGAGAGAGAGAGAGAGAGAGAGAGAGAGAGAGGGGGGGGGGGGGGGGTGTGGTGCTGTCCAGGGCCAAGTGCGCAAGCTCAGAGCCGGGTGAATTAGAAAGCATGCTAACTTTGACACAAACTTTACAAAGTTGACTGGGTTTTGTTCTATTTTCACCCCACTAATGTTCATGACGGTGGTTCTAAAGGTTTTTTGTAATGACACCCATAACTCTTTCAGTGCACAAATAGGACCCCACCTTGAGAACCACTGGTTTATGATGTCACAGACCCCTCTCGCTCCCCCTCTCCTTTCTAATGGTTGAAATGTCATTATTGCTGTGGAGATGGTGCATGGCACCTGGCTGGTTCAGACCTCAGGGGGTCACAGGGTCGCAGAGCGGCTCTATGCAGACGCTGGTGTCTGGCTGCAGCATCCATCTGACCTGGGCTCTTAAGTGGCCACTAATTTGGCTCCTTAATGACAGTCTCCACGTTGCGATCATCTTATTTCCAGTGCCACTAATTGAATCTGCTTGGCTGGGGGAGTGTGTGTGTGTGTGTGTGTGTGTGTGTGTGTGTGTGTGTGTGTGTGTGTGTGTGTGTGTGTGTGTGTGTGTGTGTGTGTGTGTGTGTGTGTGTGTGTGTGTGTGTGTGTGTGTGTGTGTGTGTGTGTGTGTGTGTGTGTGTGTGTGTGTGTGTGTGTGTGTGTGTGTGTGTGTGTGTGGTGTCCAATGGGAAGAGCTAATGCTCTGTGATGAGCCCCCTAATTGAATTAGCATAGCTGAATAGATGGAGGGCTGTGGCAGGGAAGGTTTTAGCAAGTCCCTGCTAAAAAGAAACCCCAAGGCCACCTACTGTCTGATTTATACTGAGTTGCGCAACGAATATATCAGATCTACAAGCTCACTCAAGCTTGTAGGCTGGCTGTTTGTGGCGTGTGACACCACTACGGTGTGATAGAGCATCAGTGAACCAGTTTAGCCACAGAGAGAGAGAGAGCAAAACTAATGGCATTTGCTTTGTTGACAGCTCGTTGCCATGACATAGCTAATTGATGCTCTGATGGAGGCTTCTTTGCCGAAATATGTAAAGCCGGATGATCTAAAATGAAAAGAAAAAAAGGTAAACTGAGGCCATGTCTTGCTAATTTGTCTTTTATCGTAATCGTGTTTGTGGAGTGCAGTCATTCCATTTGACACGGCTAATTGGCAAAAGACAAAAAAAACCCTAAAAGACGCAATAACCTAGTCATTATATAGCTTTCAAAAGGCAACATGTAGTGACATCTCGGCTAACACGGAGAGAGAGAGAGAGAGAGAGTTATGGTAGACTTGTAGTCTGCTAGGGAACAAGGTGTTAGTCTGCTAGGGAACAAGGTGTTAGCAAGAGAACAGCGCTTCCCTCCCAGTCCCCGCGGTGCCACAGTCCAACTAAATTAGGATTCAGAGGACGAGGCAGCCTCGCGTCGCCCCCGGTCCTGCACTGGACACCTGGATAACCCAGGTCCTGTTAAAAAATACATCCTTCCAAGAGCAGAGGGGAGCAGAGCCAAGGAGAGCAGACGCGGTCATCAGAGCCAATGAAAGACATTATTTTTGATAATGGGGTTGGAACGAGTACAAGACCATTATCTTCTCGTGTGTGTGTGTGTGTGTGTGTGGGTGTGTGTGTGTAAGCCCCTGTGACAGGTGGCTGGATATGTAAGCCCACCTCCCCTCGCCCCCTTAACGCCTAAGCCTGCCCTTTGATATGTACCCCCCCTCCATCAACCTGTCTCTCTCTCTCTCTCTCACTGGCGTGGTCATTACACATTAAACAGGCGCAGAGGGGCTACCCACCTCACGTTGGCAATTAAATGGCGCTGGCTGATACCGGGCCTTGCAGTGACACCCCCCCCCCCCCCACGCACACACACACACACACAAAATCCCTTCCACTAGCGAGTGCTACGTTTCAGATTGAGATGTAGACCTTGATGCCCGGGGGTAGCGGGTGTGTTGGGGTGGGGGTCTCTCTCTCTCTCTCTCTCTCTGTTGGTTAAATTGGTCCAAGGTGCGGAGCTCTGAGATGATGATGGTGATGATGATGGCGGCGGTGATGCCCCCGTGCTTCAAAGGGATGGCCGTCATGTTTAAACCATAACCTGGGCCAAGCGGAGGGGAGGTGGGAAAGTGGTGGGGGTGGGGGTGAGAGGAGAGGGGGGGGGGGATCCAGATCTTAGAATAGAGGAAATTTTAACAAGTGCACAGAGAGAGAGAGAGAGAGAGAGAGAGAGAGAACGAACAGCGGCCCTAATGATGGGCGATCTGCAGCCAGTGCTGCCACACTCTTCTCCCATCAGCGGATGACATGGCACAAACACCAGTGTGTCTGATGAAGGGAGCGCAGGGGGAAAGGAGAGAGATGGGGAGAGAGAGAGAGAGAGTTTGAGGGGGGAGTGCACTGGCACTCCCCTGAGATGGCCTCCGACAGAAAGTAGCTGTTCCTGGCGAGTTTATCCCCATCATTATATTCTGGCTCGGAGCCATGCAGCCAGACACAGCCCGATAATGAGCTGTTAAAAAAAGAGAGAAGACGAATTATTCCTCCCCCTCCCGTAACACCCCCCCCCCCCCCTCCCACACACACACACACACGCACAAATACAGTTCTCCCCCCCCCCCCCCCCACACACACACACAAATACAGTCCCCCCCATATCCTATTCCTTCATCGTACTCTCTCCCTCTCTCTCCGCCATTGCTGTATGGTCACGCGTCACAGAGGCGAACGCACTGTAAACACACACAGAGTTTGAAATACTCTTAAGGCACGTAATTGCATTCCTTCGACTTGCGTGACTGAGCGCAAGCACACGCCGCAGAGGTGGTCCATGTCGGCTGTATACTCATTGACGTTAATCCATAGCCAGCGTTTTAGGGAAGCTGTGACAGGTCAAGGATCAAATGTTTTGGGGGAAATACAAAGATAAAATGGATAGATAAAAGGTCATTGCTAGTGTTGATCCAAGTGCAGCCTCCAAATGTGTTTATTATTATTATTCATTTATTTTCATTATTTTTCATGTCAAGTAGTACATGGAGCTTTATGTTACTTTCGCCCATTAATTAATTCACACATTGAACGGTGGAGGCAACCATGCAATGCACTGACCTGCTCGTGAGGAGCAGTTAGGGATTCCTGTCTCTTTCTGACTTTGTGTCAAAGAGTCATTGAGGGCCCAGGCCGTGGCGTAACGGTCTGGGCACAGGACTGGTAATCCAGTCGCAGTGTGCCGCGGGTTCGACTCCCGAGCCCGACACGGCCTTTACTGCATGTCATCCCCCCATCTCTCTCCCGTTTCCTGTCAGCCTACTGTCTGTCCCTTCAAAAATCAATAAAAGGCGTAAGCCGCAAAAAAAAAATCTTAAAAAAAAAAAAAAAAAAGAGTCATTGAGAAAACGGCTGTACACCTAACTGCTTCCAAATTAGGGTGGTAGCTTAGGTGTGAATGTTTGGTTTTGGTTAAAGGCGTCGTAGACATTAAACCCTGCACATGTTAACTATGATGACTTGATGAGGGAGGGTTGCGTGTAGGACCAATTCGGATCATCCTCACGCTTTCAGCTGCCACTTCTTGCTGCCACACAATACAACTGTTCCATAGTGACTCGCTAATGTGATGGTTCTCTATAATTGTTTGTGTGAATTACAGAAAATGTATGCGTGCCTTGTATACTTCTATAGGCTGGTCCCTATCTTGTAAATGCAAGACATTTGGCTATTGCAAACAGCACTTTCCGAAAAGGTCAATTCACACTTGAATTTTGCCTGTGAATAACAATTTAGGGGCCAGCCTTAAACATTGACTGTACTCTTATATGTTTTCATGGTTCGAGTGTTACTGTCTTTGCGGCCGGGGTCCAAGCCTGTTCTTGTGGAAAGGAATTCAAAAAAGTGTCTCGAACTTGGGACCAAGAATTCCTTCTCACAGCGGAGTGGAGTGGAGGCCCCAGCCATTGTTAACCACTTAAGCCTAAATATGCTTTGTCGCAAGATGAATGGCGAAAATGTCCTATTTACAAACTCACCACACTTCGTATTGCAACGTGTTGTGAGCTTGTAAGTCTGCTATTTTTGTTATTTAAAATAATTCTGTCAGAATAATAATGCTGTCGGAAGGAAACCTCCTAACCTTTTTGATTTTTTTGCATAAATCAGTGCTATACTGCTATTGAACACCGTTTATGTCTGTTTGTTGTTTCGAAAATATTGAACCAATGGAAAGTAGTAAAAACGCTTTGGACAAAACCTTAACTCCATTGGACCCTCAAACTAACTCCACCACCTCTCCCCCTCTCATGCATGTAATTGACAATATATACAGTCATAACACTAACTTCGATGACGCAGTATTGCTTTATTTTCAAAATATCAGGTTTTCTTAATTTTCAGAATGCACATTTTGGAGTTAGGTGGTTTCTTACCGACAGCAGAGATATAATATACTGTATATAGTTTTTGAAAGTCTTTGCGGTGAAAGTGGTTAAAAGTGTATAGTCTCGTGTGTATAACATACATGTGTATAAAGTGTATAGTCTCGTGTGTACTGTATAACATACATGTGTATATGTGACTGACTATGTGTTTCATCTCCCCCATTTCACCTGTGCCCACTCTGACGATTTACACAGTTTTCTCTCCTCCAGATTCCCCCCGCACATGGTCCCCCCCCACCACAGTTTGCACGCCACGGGCATCCCGCACCCGGCCATCGTCACGCCCAACGTCAAGCAGGAGTCGTCCCACAGTGACATCAGCTCCCTCAACTCGTGAGTACTCATGCCTCCTATTGCTCGCTGCCGACACCGTGCTCATTTCTTTGCGCAGCCGAACTGCAGGCCTTTTACTTGGCTAACTTTCCTGTCTGTCGCCATCAGGAAACACGACCAGAAAAAAGAGGAGGAGAAGAAGAAACAGCCCCACATAAAGAAGCCACTTAACGCCTTCATGCTGTACATGAAGGAGATGCGAGCCAAGGTGGTGGCCGAGTGTACGCTAAAGGAAAGCGCTGCCATTAACCAGATCCTGGGACGGAGGGTAAACACTCAGTCTTACTTCACCACCAAAATGACCGGTTAATTGTAAACTCAGACGATATCGAAAACAGCACAACACAATTTCCACACATGACGTTTCTTTTCCCCCTGACATTTCTGTCGATCCACAGTGGCATGCGCTATCACGAGAGGAGCAGGCCAAGTACTACGAGCTGGCCAGGAAAGAACGACAGCTTCACATGCAGCTGTACCCCGGCTGGTCAGCACGAGATAACTATGTAAGTTTTGAAGTTTACAAGTCGTAATTGCCCCCTTTCTCAATAGTTTTTGTCTTTTTACGTACCCAAACCCCATTCCTCACCTTTCTTGACTGTCTTCTTGGATCTTTTGAGACCTGACAAAGTGGACATGGAGCTTAATTCAAAGTCCCTAACTGTCCTAGTGGAAAGATAAAGCTAGCTAGTTATACTGATGATTAGCCACTATCGTTCAGCTTGCTTAGCTCTGCTGCAGAAGCTACATAAACGATACAACTGAGCAGGAAGGCTCATCATTTTGTGTCCAGTATTGGAGTTGAACCCTTAAAACCTATTATTCTTTGTTTACCGGAGTCCCCCAGGAGTCATAGTAGGCACCCTTTTTTCTCTCTACACCAAGAATCTTTGCCAAAAATAGCTGATCTACAGGCTAGATGTGTTATTTATTTCAAATCTTTGTATAATAGGGGCACCAGGGTTCATGTGGTTAACCAGTGGAGCCCAGGGAAACACACACACACACACACACACACACACACACACACACAGGACTAGAGATGGCTCAAAACAAAAGATGAAGAAATAAGAAAAAAGAATGGCAAAAAAGCGAGAGACGGGAACATTCATTGCTGGTCTGCAGTGGTTGTTATAAACCAGAGGGCAGAAAAGACATTTCAGAACGTCATATAGAGGGGGGAAGAAAGAACGATGAAACAAATGAGTAAACACAAGGATGTTTGTGGTAGGCTCTTCTACAATATAATAACTAAGGTTCCTGTCTGTTACTATCTTCTTTTTTTTTTCCTCTTTTCTCTTTCTATTTTTTTGGCATGTAACCAACAGGGGAAAAAGAAGAAGAGAAAAAGGGAGAAGCAGCAAGCAGAGGGCAATGGTAAGCAAGCCTCAATTATATCTGCTGTTAGGAGAGTGCCCTCATGTGTCTGCCATGTGTGACGTGCCATAAAGCTGCAATACACAACTTTTATTATAGTGAATAAAATATAGTTTTTGGTATTTGGTCTCCCTGCTCTTCTATAACGAAATGCTACTGTGGCCGACAAGTGCTACAGCCTGAAGGTCAAGTTTAGGAACTAAGATATGAAAGTTACGTATTGCAGTTCTAGTCACTTTAACCCTGTTTTCCAAAAGCTTTCAACAAAATAATAAATAAATACGTTTTTCGAATTAGCTCATCAACTCACACAGCACTTCTCGGTGCACAGCTTGTAGATCAGCTGTAGATCAGTAGATTGCACAGCTTGTAGATCAGCTGTAGATCAGTAGATTGCACAGCTTGTAGATCAGCTGTAGATCAGTAGATTGCACAGCTTGTAGATCAGCTGTAGATCAGTAGATTGCACAGCTTGTAGATCAGCTGTCCTCGGAACATTTTGAGGAAACGTTGGTCTATGCCCAAAATGAGGGGTGCCAGGGTTAAAGTGGTTAAGGACTGGTTATGGTTTTTGTTCCATTTTTAGCTTCTTATTGTATTCTTTTTGCATGGCTCAAGTGTGTGTATATGTTGAATTTCATTTCATAATTATCATTATTGTTTTTTAATATAGTTATGCTATCCAATGCAATATTTACATGGTAGAGTTGCTTGTAATCCCCCCCCCCCCCCCCCTCCCATCCGTCCCAAGCCTTCCCCAGCTAATAATAATTGAATATGCATGATCCTCAACCCCCCCCTCCCTCCTAACTCCCCCTCCCAGCTCCATCTCACCTCCCCTCTGACACCCCTCTACCCCCCTTTGCCCCCAGCATTGTGATACTGTGATACCGTGTGTTTTGAGAATGTGAAATCTAAGCATTGTGAGAGCCATTAACGTTTGCCAGTGTGCGTGTGTGTGTGCGTGTGTGCGTGTGTGCGTGCGTGTGTTGTGTGTGTGTGTGTGTGTGTGTGTGTGTGTGTGTGTGTGTGTGTGTGGTTCCGTGTTATCGTGCCTGTACCCTGCAGATAGATTGTGCTTGCGTGTGTGCGTGTGTGTGAGCGTGTGCGTGCGTGCGTGCATGCATATGTGTGTGCGTGCTTCCTGAACCCCCGCCCCTCCCTTAACCCCCCTCCGCTTGCCTTCACGCATGCTCTTAATATCAACATGAACTAAATCACACCCACGTCTTTTAAAATTAAGGAGGTTTGCTAATGCTGCTATTTATCCATCCTTTTTATTCTTTCTGATCCTGTTGTGAGTTGACGAGGACTAAAATGTCGATTTTTTTCTTTTTTTTTCCTTTTTTCTACATGTGTTCGTTCTGCGTTCTCGTTCTGGGTGACGGATCGCTTCTTGAAGGCCTCTCTATCTGTTCTTTTTTTTCAGAACACAGAGAATATTTTCCAAACCCTTGCCTTTCACTCCCTCCGATTACAGGTGCTAATGTCATTTTGAGTATTAAATTACTAACTAATGTTTTATTCCTTCTTATCTTAATTCATGTGTATATCATATATGTATCCGTGAATGTGTCAGTTGTAGAATGTTGAGAGCAGTCTTAAGCTTAAATGCTACCATTTAATAATAATTAATTCACAATGTTTCTATTTGCTTTTGTTTGCTGCTTTATTTTCTAAAGAAAAAAAAAGGAAATGTTGCTATTGTTTGTTTTTTGGCAGTTATGTTTGATTTAAATTATTGCTATTATTGACAGTAGTTACTTAAGCATAGAATGAATAACGATGGTAGCCAATCTACAAGCTCACAACTCCCGCTGTGTGCTTGTAGATCGGCTATTACCTCTATTTATTTTGTGTTTTTATATATTTTTTAATGTTGGCCTATAATGAGGGAGTCCAGGTTTAAGACTGTTTAAAGCTAGCTTATGAACTATGATCTTAGGATGTCAGGGTAAACCTCCTTAATCTATATGCTATTCTGTAGCTGTGCCTGTGCCTACTCTAATAGGCCAGCATGAATTTGGCCTACCCCCTCTCTTTTTAAAACCGCCTATAATCAAACACCTACAGCACAACATTCTTAAAGGCCCTTTTTGTCCCTCGTTGTGCGACTCTTTCGCGTGACAAAAATGACATTGTCGACTGAACAGAGTGGCGAAGCAAGTCATGGCACTTGTCGAAAGAGTCACACGGCGAGGTACAAATGAAAGCCTAACTTTTTGACTCGCAGCCACTGTGGTCAGTGATGCTATGGGCTGTTTGATACCAGGTCCTGAGGACTAGATTATTTCTCCTTGCTGTCTGAAACAGCCTTCTTTTACTGCTTATTCCCGCCACCTTGAACCCCAACCTTCTTCAGATAACACAGCTTTGACAACAGCTAGCTTTTAAAGCGGTGCAGTGCATTCAACCCACCCACCCCACCCCCCACCCTTTTCTATGCTCGCTCTAACAAAAAAGCACTTCTACTTTTTGCATTTCTAATTTCCAATCAGAGTTCCAAATCACATGATTGAAACAAAGCTACCGCTTTGACTCGTTTGCACATTGAGCCTTTGCCTGCATTTTGATTTCCCTAACGTCTGGAAACACACACTAACAACTGTGTCTTCTGACAGTCTGTGCTTTCTCTAAAAAAGGCATACTTGAGATCTCTTGACAATGGCTTGCATCTAGTATGTAAACTGGGGATGGATGATATGGGGGTGGGGGGGATTGATTTAGCTTGAAATAAGCCACAGCAAAAGCTTCACAGATTCACCGGTGTCTATTCTTTCTCCCCTTTTTTTCTACCTTCATTTATTTATTTGTTTGTTTATTTCCCCCCCCCTGTTTTGGTTCCATTTCTCCTCCTCTGTGCTGGCTTCCCCGTCCCCCTCCCCTCCTCCCTTACCCCCTCCCCTTCGTTATGACCTCATCAGACCTGAGCGCTCCTAAGAAGTGTCGAGCGCGCTTTGGCCTCGACCAACAGAATAACTGGTGTGGCCCATGCAGGTGTGTACGGTGTCCGCCCGCACCGGCCGGGGGCCAGGCGAAGGCTGGGTTACACTGTACACTGGGACCATCCTCCTCTTCCTCCCCCCTCGTCCTGCTCTTCCTCCTCCTCCGCTCTCTTCTCTCTGTCGCTGCCTTCTGCCCTCTACCGCCCCACGGTTTGTCTGTTCCATCTGTCCGGCCAGGCCTATCACCATCACCTCTCGGCTTCCTCCAGCCACGGCCCCTGCCAGTCTAGCTTGCCTCTTATACGTAGGTGCCAACCAGTATGTTTTGTTTTAAGGGGGGGTGGGGACTTTCTTATGCCTTTTTGGGAAGAAGGGTGTGTATGGAATGAATGTTGCGGGTCTGTTTGTGCAACAAATAGAACAAAGCCCGCCCACCGACCAAACCCTGAAAATGGACCCTCACGGGTATAGTTTCACAGTTGGATTGGCACTCCAGATTTTCACTGAGTGGGTTTGATTACAGCCAGGACAAAACCGTAAGCCCCACCCCCCTCCCCACTGAGGAATCCAGACATGGCAGTGTCGGCGGAGGAGTTGACGTGATGATGGC
Source organism: Protomyctophum parallelum (assembly GCF_964188405.1). NCBI lineage: Eukaryota > Metazoa > Chordata > Actinopteri > Myctophiformes > Myctophidae > Protomyctophum > Protomyctophum parallelum. Next base: position 28,487,332 of record NC_139719.1, on the reverse strand, counting down.
TTGGTCAAAATGTTGCGGAGGATGTCCCAGTGTCAACCAGCCTAAACCTAAGCCCTGGCCATGTGTTTATGTCTGTGCAATGACGTGTCCGTTTTCTTTTTTTCTTTCTCGTTTTTGTTTTTTTGTTTTGTCTCTGTGTGTGTGCGTGTGTGTATGTGTGTGTGTACGTACGTACGTGTGTTCGTTGTCCTACCTCTTTGGCTAACAGATGCAAATACCCCAAAGAAGTGTCGTGCCTTGTTCGGGCTTGACCAGCTGAGTTTATGGTGCAAACCATGCAGGTATAACTCCCATTAAGTATCCGTGGAGAGGAGGCCCAGACACAATGAGCAGCCTCCTTCTCCCCTCCTTGATTACTTGTACAGATATAGTCTAGAGAATCTAGAGAAAACAACAACAAAACCAAAAAACAGTGTGTCTCTCCTTCAATGTGGTAACATGTGGCAAACTACTCTTTTTGTCTGTCCCCCCCACCCCCCTCCCCCTTAACCAAGGAGGGCTTTTCCACACTGTAAACTTGCCCTCAACGCAGTGCTTTTCAATACCTTTTTCAAACCCACAACAAGGTTTTTAAGCCCGCCGTGGCAGAAAGTGGATTTACAAGATGAGGTGACTTTGGAGGTGAACATTGATCCGGTGTCTAGCCATCATTTACAGCACTGGTTCTCAATGCCGGGACCACCAGGGGGGTCAACTCTGAGAGTGGACACACGGAACCAAAAGGGACTTTAACGGTTACATCTGTTGAATTTTACTCCGTAGATTTAGGTTCCAAAGAAAATGGTACACTCTCAGAGTTACAGACCTGGGCATGGGGAGTTTCTCCATGCCCTGGACCGGATTTTGAGAAACAGATTCACAGCATGGCTAATCTAATACACGACTAATACAGTGAAAACATTAATTCTCATGATCCCAACAGTTCTGATCCAAATCCATTTTCTAGCCAGTAGATATTTCCACTGTCATGTACAGTATGTCCTAATTGGCGCCCTTTTTTTGATATAACCATGTGGTGCTTTACAAACCTGGCCCTGCTTCCTCAGAGGGCCTGTTCAGTGACACTCTCTTTCTATGCCCTCTTCCTTCTCCTCCTTCTCTTCCTCCTCCTTGTCTTCCTCCAAACTTCCTCTCTAATAACCCTTACTTAGTCCCTACCTGTTGTCTTTCTGTTCTGACACAAGCAGTCTTTGAATTGGGAATATTTTCATGGTAGGTATTTGTTTCTGCTAAGTAATACCCTTTTCTGTGTCTGGCTTGCACTGCGTCATCACCACCGAACGCCCCTCCACCCACTGTGTCTCGCTCTTCTCTACATGACTTTCAACCATTCACCACACATCGTTCGGTATTGTACATCAGGGGCATGCAAAACCTGATATGCTTCGCATCCCGGGGGGGTTTCTTTTGTAATGATTCATTTGAATAAGCGTCAAGTATCAGGGTCCAGTTAAGATGGTTTTGTACGTCAAAAGTGAAGAGCTCATTCACAATTTATGGGCCAATTTTTTATCCGTGGTATTCGTTTTTGTTCAGGGACAGGTGAGTTAAATTTGTAGACGCTTTTATTTTTAACCGTTTCCTTTCTTCTTTTTTTACGATCTCTGAACATTTGAAGTGAGAATGACTCGGCATGCAGCCTGTCATTGATTGGGCGTCTTCCAGGCCATCGCTTCGACATAGTGATGTTAGCGAATCAAGCGATACACCATTCCAGCTGATATATATTCCTTAGGCAGTCACGGGAAATGATGGAAAGCCAGGCAAGAGTCAAGACAGACCAGGGCGATGGGAGAGCCTCGTAATTCAGCGTTCGTCTTGGAAGCCGAGAGGTTAAAAGACCTCACAGGGCTCCATTTCCTAAAAGATGCATCTGGTGTAATTCCCCCCCGAGACCAGAGAGGAGAAATCAATAACGTGCACGGGCACATGTTATGAATCGATACGTCTGTTAAAAAATGGATATTAGCTCATTTGTAGCAGTTTGACAGGCACTTATCACTCGGAAGACACCGTAGAACAAGACGTATAGCCGGGCACGGGCAAACTGATAGCTTTTTGCTCCGGTAAAGGACAATCAATACACTTCAGCTCACAATGCTAGGAACGTACAAAGCACTTAAAAGCCTGGCACACTCCACTCCGTCATCCCTTGCTTCTTTTTCCATGTTTTCCTGTTGTCTTCCATGTTGTGTGCTTGCAATCCTGGATAATTTGTCTGACTTATCAGGAATGCATGCTCCTCTCCCATTCTTCCAAGCATGCCGTCACGGTATCCAGAGTTCTCAGTGTCAATGTATCTTTACTTTCCTTCTGACTCTTATTTTTATGTCCACTTATCCTGTCATTCTCAATCCCCCGCTCTTCCGCATTCGCCTCGATCTCAAACGTATCCGCGCGACACTTAGTACAGTACAGGCAGGGGTATGACTTGAGAAACAGGCCTTACCCTGAAATGAACGGCCACACATAGAATTCGATAGGCCTCCCGTCCGCTCTTACTTATTTTGTTCTCCCATTCTTTTTGGATCACCTTAGCTGTTCTTGTCTTTTCTTTCTTTCCTCCCGCGCTGCCTGTCCCTGTGAGCTAGCCGTCTTAAACTACACATGGCCTTCAGGCATCCTTGTGATGGAGCAGAGAGAGAGAGAGAAAGGAGAGGAGGGGGAGGGTCAATTCAGAGGTCAGGATAAAGATGAGTTGAGCAGAGATTCCCCCTTTAACCAAATCTCAGCGCAACATTCAGAGCACAGCCACCGCCGATAAGCACAATCCCCTCTACTTCCTTCTCCCCCACTCCCACCCACCCCCTGCGGTGTGGTTGCATTGTGGAGCTCGGTTCCACAGCAGGGGATGGTTTTGGCTCCCGGGCAACACCAGACGCGGAGAGGGGGGGTCCCGACCCCGAAGCAAGAAATGCAAACACAATGCCGTGACCCCTCGTGCACGCATTCACGTCTTTAGGGGGACAGATACGAGGTAGTGTGTGGATCTTGTTGACTTTTTAGCCTCGCATCCAAACTCTGTTCCCCTGGGAGAAGAGAGAGCTAGCAGAGAGATGGAGAGAGGCCAATGAGATGGGGGCGTCCTAACTTCAGGTTGCTCACCCGGCTGAGACGAGCGCACTAGATTAGCCTGGAATTACATGTAGTCAATACACCATTCATAAAGAGTGTCCGTTTACCACTTAAATCCAATATACTTTGTCCTACGTCAAACTAGTGAAAATAGCCGATCTACAGGCTCCCCACATGTTTCGATGCAACGCTTATTTTTTTAAATGTTGGCACATTTTTGCTTTTAATGGCAGGTCCACAATTGGGACGACAGGGTGAACGTAAAAAAGAGCTCATTTTCATTGCTTCCTTTCATCATCATTGTGTCTCTCTTGGTTATTCTCATGGCACTTTCCTGTTGTCTGATCCTTCCTGTCTGTCTGTCTGTATGTCTGTCTGTCTGTCTGTCTGTCTGTCTGTGTTTGTTCAGTACGGGGTTGGGGAGATATTGGGAACCTGACTGTGGCCTTTAGTGGCCTTTTATTGCCTTCAACGGTACTTGAATGCACCTGAACAAAGCAAACGAAAAAACAAAAAACGTCAGCGATCACCATATCAACGTGCACGCTAGATACGACAGTAAAACGCCCCATCTACCGTGTGTGCGAAACCAAAGCAATCAGTGCATTCAAGTAGCTTTGCTGCCAAAGCCTTGTGTGTTTGTGTTAGTTTTCAAGACATTGATGCTAAAAGACTCTTTGCTCTTGTTTTGTTTCTTCTCGCCTTGGCCCCCCCCACCCCCTCTCCAGGAGAAAAAAAAAGTGCATTCGCTACATCCAAGGTGAAGGCAGCTGTGCCAGTCCTCCTTCTTCGGACGGAAGCTTACTAGACTCCCCCCCTTCCTCCCCTTCCTCCTCCGTGGCTCCTTCCCCTTCCTCGAAAGAGCCCAGACCTCAGACTGAACAAATGCAACCTCTCTCACTGACTATGAAACCGGCCCACCACCACCACCAGACACTCCACCCCCCCCACCACCACCTCCTGGTCGGGCCTCCTCCTCCCCCCCCACCGCCGCCTCCTCCTCCTCCATCTTTGGTTCGGATGGAGAACTCCTCGGCGGCCTCGGCCGCCCGCAAAACGCCCGGTGGCGCCTCCTCCCACAACGGAGCCCTGGAGCGCGGCGACGTCTCGTCCTCGCGGCAGCCGCCGGGCTCCTCCTCGGCAGCGGGGCCGCCCCTGGGCCGGCCGCTGGCGTCCATGTGTCATTCCCACTCGCTTCACCCGGGCTCCACGACGGCCCAGCAGCCTCTGTCGCTCGTGACCAAGTCTATAGAATAGTCTGTTCTCTCTCCCTCTACTCCACATCTTGCTCTTTATTCTTGTTTTGTTTTCTAAGCTGAATTCAACAAACACACACCGTTGCTGGTGCCCCGTCTGTCTCTCTCTCTCGCTGATGAATTTTCACGTCAATCGTTTTCCTTGGTTTGTTTTTATGTTTCTGTGCCATACGGCTTTAAAAGATTTTAGTTGTTGTTTTTTATTAAAAGTTCATTGGTCAATATTTGACCCATCATTATTATTGAAAAAATATATAATTATTATAAAGAAATAATACAATGAGTTGTAGTATAGCTTTGTGAATTGCCAAATTTTTATGAATTTTGTTTGTCTTTTTATTTGTAGTGTTGAAGCAGCACAACAGAGTAGTTCAACTTCAAAATGGTTTAAAAGACATTAAAAAAATGTTAGGCTAGATAATTCAATGAGCCCTTTTTTTCTTGAAAAGAGTTGGTTCTCCTTTATTATTTGTATTAAATACGAGCCTGCGAACCAATCAACCGTCACCTATTCATCCCTGGGAGGGTACTGGGGGGGGGGGGGGGGGGGGGGGCTTGCGCAGACAGACACCTCTGAGGGACAACTTTAATTGTGATGTTACCTGTTCTTGTTTAAATGTACAGAAATAATAGGGGTGGGTGGGAAGGGGGGGATTACCGTGTTAAATATGCATTGTTCCATTGCGTTGTCTTTTTCTTTTTGTTGTTTACCTTGGGGGAGGAGTCAAATGGGGGTTGGGGTGGACTTGAGGGGAGGTTTGGGGTGGGAGGGTTGTGGGTGTTCAATACAAAAATGTCACAACGCTAGGACCAGTAGTATTTATTGCTTTAGAGATTGCTTGTCGTATCTTGTACGTGTCCCTTTTTGATTTTTTTTCTTAATACATTGTACAAATATTTTTTTCTTAAGGTAAGCGACTTATATATATATATGAATGACCCATTTTTACAAGGAGGTTTTTGAAAGGAAAATCTTTTGTTTTTGTTTTGTTATTTTTATGTTTTTGTTGTTTTGACAGATTAATTTCTTTCCTTGCTGAAACCCTGGGTTCCACTCAGTCGTACTGTGTAAAGATCTCATGAACAGAAGTATGCACAACGTCATTTCAACAGATGCGTCTATAAGCCATTTTACAAAAAAAAAGAAGAAAAGAAAACTTGAATACGAGGGACAGTGGGTACCGTGTCTTCAGTAGTTGGAAACATGTCTAAAGCCCTTCTTTTTTATCGCAGTCACATCGCGCAGACTGTAGATTCATGTACAGATTTTTCCGTGCCAAATTTTGTGATAATTTTCTCTCCCCCCTCTAACAATGCTGTAGGGTTTTTTTTTTTCAATACCATTCTTTGCTGTGACGTTACATAGATTGCTATGTATGTAGTATAAATGTTGCTATAACAAATGTGTTTGGTAGCAGATTGTCAAATATTAAAAATTTAAACTTAAAAAGACGGACATCATACTGTATAAACCCACGAGGGCCAAAATTATGTATATTAGGAGGTTCATAAAAAACTATTAAATACAAAAAAATACACAAACTGCCACTTTTAAGTACACTACTACATATAGGTAGATAGAAAAAATAGGCATGTTGATGTTGCAAGAGGCTGTAAAAAAGAAGAAAAAAAAGAGAAAAACTACAAGAGAATCATCCACTCGGTGCCATTGTAGTTGACATGACGCGACTGTAAACTGTCGATTTCTTCTCTGGTTTATTAAGATGCTAATGATAAATAGTTTGAATGTTTCCTTAACGGCTGTGATGTTCCTGTTCTATTTTATGCTCTTATTTTTATTTTATTTTATTTTTTATTTTTTTGTTTGTTTATTTTATTTTTCTCTGTTATTTTAAATGGTTCCAAAAACCATGTTTTTTTTGTAATGAATAAATGTTTATGCTGTACAGTCTCTGTAGCATGCAGTTCTGTATTAATAAAAGCGACTTAGTATGTGCATCTGTGTCTCTTATATTTTGCGTTAATTCACTAGACGAGGACTGTCTGACAGGTCTGAGCATACAATCAGGTGAGCATTTCTCTTCTACAGTATCCTGTTGGTATACGGCAATTCATATAGAACATAATTTACAATAATGTTGTGATTGTAACATAGCCACTGATAATGTCAGTGGCCAGTGTCATACAAACTACATACAGTGGTGTTGCTTCACTTTACTTCCCACAGAAGAGCAGTTAACGGCTTGACACATTGACCGGACCAGGATTCAAACCTGGGACCTTCTGCTTGCCAGGCAGACTCTCTACCCATTCAGCCTCTTCTTATCAACACAATGATTCACAAGCATCTTCATGTTAAGGACACCCAAATCATGATATATAGTAGGGTGGTGTTTACCCCCATCTATGATTCAGAATAGAACAGCCTTGTCTGGATTTGAACCCACAACCTGAGGATCATACACAGTGTCTTAACAGAGGGAGCCACCATGTTCTCTGTAACCTACCACAGTTTTAGGGTGTTCTTCTGGATGTCACTCTTTAAAACATGTGTTGAGCAGATGGACATGGGCTGGACTTGAACCCATAACATGTGGCTCACATAGACAGCAGCTTATCACAGAGAGCCACCATGCTCTCTAAGAACTGTTCCATTGTCCGTCTGGGTATTATTCTCCAAAATGTGGTCCACAGTGAAGAGTAGAACTAGAAGGGTCGCAATTTTGAAAAATTGCAGTGTGGTTGCTGCAGTCGCTTACATATGCCCTTCCTGCTAATATTGCCAGCCAATTACAATGTCACCCCTGTGGTCATGTATAACTAATTCTGAGGGGATTTATCCCCCCAAAAATCTTTTTTTGCAAGAAACTGTTACATTTTTCGCATTTGTGGCGCCCCCTATGGATGAAAATGTAATCGCTTTTGGCTTTTTGGCCACTCGCGACATCTGATTAAAATTTGGGATTGATTGGACATTCCCTTTGTGGCATTTTTTTGTAAAATAGGCCCCTCCCACTAACGTCGGACGACGATTAAGGCCGAACGATACGGACAAAAACATCTCTAAAAATCTGATATTTTTTAAACGCGGTAGTCAAGCCTTGAAAAGTTCAAATTACTGCAGCATTGAGCTGTGGGAGGAACAGGCCTTGAACATGGAATGTCTGTACTGAAAGCCTGATGATTAGACCACTGCACCATCAGTCAGACACTCTCAGGCAAAGTCTCCTGGTAATTTTGAAGTGATCTTTTGTTCGTTAGCCTACAGTTCGTAAAGTTTAAATAACACAGCATCATATTAAACAGACGTTTCTTAGCGCTGTTGAGGTCTTCTTTTGTATGATAGTGTAACAGCCGGGAATCGAACCCTGGTCTCCCACGTGGAAAGCCAACATCTTAACCACTACGACAATTAGAGTTTTGAAGTGGTCAGGCTGAGGCTGAGGCTGTGAGCCACTGCTAGAATAGCAGTAAATGAAGCTCAATAACTCTAGCATTAAACGTTAGGAAGAGTGGGATTTGAACATGAACTCTCTGTGCTGAATAACCCCTACTACACCATCACTCAGTAACATCTGCCTCTTTGTACTGTTGAAGCGATCTTTTGTATGTTAGCCTTCAGATAGTAAAGCCCCTGGGACTCCGAATCCATATTCAATACACACACTTTTGCTTCAACACTCAACAGCCTTGTGTGGCGCTGTGGACTAGTGCGCTTGGCTGTAAACCAAGAGGTTGTTGGTTCGAATCCACCTCGGGGACGATGGTGCTTTTAACATGATCCGAAGCAGTACTGTTTAAACATTCTTGCTCTGTTTAACTCAAAAGCACCCGGAGAAATCTCCTGAATGCCCCAAGGTGCCTTGGCTCAATGGTGTGGAGCGCTTGACCCGTTGCCTCTGCTACAGACAGTTGGCAGGTTCAAGTCCCATGTCATGACATCAAGTTGCTGGAGGACCATTGGGAGACGGTGCTCTCTCCCCCTGTTTCCTGAGATGTAACGGTTGGGGCTTATGTCTGAAAGAACCCTGTCCAGCTAACCTTTTACCATGAAAATGTCCAATTTAACATAAATGGTAAATGGTGCATGCACAATCTCTACATTCACCCATTCATACACCGATGGCAGCGGAAACCATGCAAGGCACCAACTAGCACATCGGGAGCAATTAGGGGTTCAGTGTCTTGCTCAAGGACACTTCGACAGTAACTCTGGGGGAGCCCGGGTTTGAACTGGCAACCTTACGGTTACCATCCAGGCACTCTACCCCTGAGCCACTGCCGCCCCACAAGGCACCTTAGGGCATTCAGCAGATGTCCCCTGGTGCTTTTGAGTTTTTATTTTCTATTCTAGCCTTGAAAAATTCAAATTACTGCAGCATTGAGCTGTGGGAGGAACAGGCCTTGAACATGGAATGTCTGTACTGAAAGCCTGATGATTAGACCACTGCACCATCAGTCAGACACTCTCAGGCAAAGTCTCCTGGTAATTTTGAAGTGATCTTTTGTTCGTTAGCCTACAGTTCGTAAAGTTTAAATAACACAGCATCATATTAAACAGACGTTTCTTAGCGCTGTTGAGGTCTTCTTTTGTATGATAGTGTAACAGCCGGGAATCGAACCCTGGTCTCCCACGTGGAAAGCCAACATCTTAACCACTACGACAATTAGAGTTTTGAAGTGGTCAGGCTGAGGCTGAGGCTGTGAGCCACTGCTAGAATAGCAGTAAATGAAGCTCAATAACTCTAGCATTAAACGTTAGGAAGAGTGGGATTTGAACATGAACTCTCTGTGCTGAATAACCCCTACTACACCATCACTCAGTAACATCTGCCTCTTTGTACTGTTGAAGCGATCTTTTGTATGTTAGCCTTCAGATAGTAAAGCCCCTGGGACTCCGAATCCATATTCAATACACACACTTTTGCTTCAACACTCAACAGCCTTGTGTGGCGCTGTGGACTAGTGCGCTTGGCTGTAAACCAAGAGGTTGTTGGTTCGAATCCACCTCGGGGACGATGGTGCTTTTAACATGATCCGAAGCAGTACTGTTTAAACATTCTTGCTCTGTTTAACTCAAAAGCACCCGGAGAAATCTCCTGAATGCCCCAAGGTGCCTTGGCTCAATGGTGTGGAGCGCTTGACCCGTTGCCTCTGCTACAGACAGTTGGCAGGTTCAAGTCCCATGTCATGACATCAAGTTGCTGGAGGACCATTGGGAGACGGTGCTCTCTCCCCCTGTTTCCTGAGATGTAACGGTTGGGGCTTATGTCTGAAAGAACCCTGTCCAGCTAACCTTTTACCATGAAAATGTCCAATTTAACATAAATGGTAAATGGTGCATGCACAATCTCTGTAAAGCGCCTTGGATAAAGGCGCTACGCGCCTTTATCCAAGGCGCTTTACAGAGATTGTGCATTACATTCACCCATTCATACACCGATGGCAGCGGAAACCATGCAAGGCACCAACTAGCACATCGGGAGCAATTAGGGGTTCAGTGTCTTGCTCAAGGACACTTCGACAGTAACTCTGGGGGAGCCCGGGTTTGAACTGGCAACCTTACGGTTACCATCCAGGCACTCTACCCCTGAGCCACTGCCGCCCCACAAGGCACCTTAGGGCATTCAGCAGATGTCCCCTGGTGCTTTTGAGTTTTTATTTTCTATTCTAGCCTTGAAAAATTCAAATTACTGCAGCATTGAGCTGTGGGAGGAACAGGCCTTGAACATGGAATGTCTGTACTGAAAGCCTGATGATTAGACCACTGCACCATCAGTCAGACACTCTCAGGCAAAGTCTCCTGGTAATTTTGAAGTGATCTTTTGTTCGTTAGCCTACAGTTCGTAAAGTTTAAATAACACAGCATCATATTAAACAGACGTTTCTTAGCGCTGTTGAGGTCTTCTTTTGTATGATAGTGTAACAGCCGGGAATCGAACCCTGGTCTCCCACGTGGAAAGCCAACATCTTAACCACTACGACAATTAGAGTTTTGAAGTGGTCAGGCTGAGGCTGAGGCTGTGAGCCACTGCTAGAATAGCAGTAAATGAAGCTCAATAACTCTAGCATTAAACGTTAGGAAGAGTGGGATTTGAACATGAACTCTCTGTGCTGAATAACCCCTACTACACCATCACTCAGTAACATCTGCCTCTTTGTACTGTTGAAGCGATCTTTTGTATGTTAGCCTTCAGATAGTAAAGCCCCTGGGACTCCGAATCCATATTCAATACACACACTTTTGCTTCAACACTCAACAGCCTTGTGTGGCGCTGTGGACTAGTGCGCTTGGCTGTAAACCAAGAGGTTGTTGGTTCGAATCCACCTCGGGGACGATGGTGCTTTTAACATGATCCGAAGCAGTACTGTTTAAACATTCTTGCTCTGTTTAACTCAAAAGCACCCGGAGAAATCTCCTGAATGCCCCAAGGTGCCTTGGCTCAATGGTGTGGAGCGCTTGACCCGTTGCCTCTGCTACAGACAGTTGGCAGGTTCAAGTCCCATGTCATGACATCAAGTTGCTGGAGGACCATTGGGAGACGGTGCTCTCTCCCCCTGTTTCCTGAGATGTAACGGTTGGGGCTTATGTCTGAAAGAACCCTGTCCAGCTAACCTTTTACCATGAAAATGTCCAATTTAACATAAATGGTAAATGGTGCATGCACAATCTCTGTAAAGCGCCTTGGATAAAGGCGCTACGCGCCTTTATCCAAGGCGCTTTACAGAGATTGTGCATTACATTCACCCATTCATACACCGATGGCAGCGGAAACCATGCAAGGCACCAACTAGCACATCGGGAGCAATTAGGGGTTCAGTGTCTTGCTCAAGGACACTTCGACAGTAACTCTGGGGGAGCCCGGGTTTGAACTGGCAACCTTACGGTTACCATCCAGGCACTCTACCCCTGAGCCACTGCCGCCCCACAAGGCACCTTAGGGCATTCAGCAGATGTCCCCTGGTGCTTTTGAGTTTTTATTTTCTATTCTAGCCTTGAAAAATTCAAATTACTGCAGCATTGAGCTGTGGGAGGAACAGGCCTTGAACATGGAATGTCTGTACTGAAAGCCTGATGATTAGACCACTGCACCATCAGTCAGACACTCTCAGGCAAAGTCTCCTGGTAATTTTGAAGTGATCTTTTGTTCGTTAGCCTACAGTTCGTAAAGTTTAAATAACACAGCATCATATTAAACAGACGTTTCTTAGTGCTGTTGAGGTCTTCTTTTGTATGATAGTGTAACAGCCGGGAATCGAACCCTGGTCTCCCACGTGGAAAGCCAACATCTTAACCACTACGACAATTAGAGTTTTGAAGTGGTCAGGCTGAGGCTGAGGCTGTGAGCCACTGCTAGAATAGCAGTAAATGAAGCTCAATAACTCTAGCATTAAACGTTAGGAAGAGTGGGATTTGAACATGAACTCTCTGTGCTGAATAACCCCTACTACACCATCACTCAGTAACATCTGCCTCTTTGTACTGTTGAAGCGATCTTTTGTATGTTAGCCTTCAGATAGTAAAGCCCCTGGGACTCCGAATCCATATTCAATACACACACTTTTGCTTCAACACTCAACAGCCTTGTGTGGCGCTGTGGACTAGTGCGCTTGGCTGTAAACCAAGAGGTTGTTGGTTCGAATCCACCTCGGGGACGATGGTGCTTTTAACATGATCCGAAGCACTACTGTTTAAACATTCTTGCTCTGTTTAACTCAAAAGCACCCGGAGAAATCTCCTGAATGCCCCAAGGTGCCTTGGCTCAATGGTGTGGAGCGCTTGACCCGTTGCCTCTGCTACAGACAGTTGGCAGGTTCAAGTCCCATGTCATGACATCAAGTTGCTGGAGGACCATTGGGAGACGGTGCTCTCTCCCCCTGTTTCCTGAGATGTAACGGTTGGGGCTTATGTCTGAAAGAACCCTGTCCAGCTAACCTTTTACCATGAAAATGTCCAATTTAACATAAATGGTAAATGGTGCATGCACAATCTCTGTAAAGCGCCTTGGATAAAGGCGCTACGCGCCTTTATCCAAGGCGCTTTACAGAGATTGTGCATTACATTCACCCATTCATACACCGATGGCAGCGGAAACCATGCAAGGCACCAACTAGCACATCGGGAGCAATTAGGGGTTCAGTGTCTTGCTCAAGGACACTTCGACAGTAACTCTGGGGGAGCCCGGGTTTGAACTGGCAACCTTACGGTTACCATCCAGGCACTCTACCCCTGAGCCACTGCCGCCCCACAAGGCACCTTAGGGCATTCAGCAGATGTCCCCTGGTGCTTTTGAGTTTTTATTTTCTATTCTAGCCTTGAAAAATTCAAATTACTGCAGCATTGAGCTGTGGGAGGAACAGGCCTTGAACATGGAATGTCTGTACTGAAAGCCTGATGATTAGACCACTGCACCATCAGTCAGACACTCTCAGGCAAAGTCTCCTGGTAATTTTGAAGTGATCTTTTGTTCGTTAGCCTACAGTTCGTAAAGTTTAAATAACACAGCATCATATTAAACAGACGTTTCTTAGCGCTGTTGAGGTCTTCTTTTGTATGATAGTGTAACAGCCGGGAATCGAACCCTGGTCTCCCACGTGGAAAGCCAACATCTTAACCACTACGACAATTAGAGTTTTGAAGTGGTCAGGCTGAGGCTGAGGCTGTGAGCCACTGCTAGAATAGCAGTAAATGAAGCTCAATAACTCTAGCATTAAACGTTAGGAAGAGTGGGATTTGAACATGAACTCTCTGTGCTGAATAACCCCTACTACACCATCACTCAGTAACATCTGCCTCTTTGTACTGTTGAAGCGATCTTTTGTATGTTAGCCTTCAGATAGTAAAGCCCCTGGGACTCCGAATCCATATTCAATACACACACTTTTGCTTCAACACTCAACAGCCTTGTGTGGCGCTGTGGACTAGTGCGCTTGGCTGTAAACCAAGAGGTTGTTGGTTCGAATCCACCTCGGGGACGATGGTGCTTTTAACATGATCCGAAGCAGTACTGTTTAAACATTCTTGCTCTGTTTAACTCAAAAGCACCCGGAGAAATCTCCTGAATGCCCCAAGGTGCCTTGGATCAATGGTGTGGAGCGCTTGACCCGTTGCCTCTGCTACAGACAGTTGGCAGGTTCAAGTCCCATGTCATGACATCAAGTTGCTGGAGGACCATTGGGAGACGGTGCTCTCTCCCCCTGTTTCCTGAGATGTAACGGTTGGGGCTTATGTCTGAAAGAACCCTGTCCAGCTAACCTTTTACCATGAAAATGTCCAATTTAACATAAATGGTAAATGGTGCATGCACAATCTCTGTAAAGCGCCTTGGATAAAGGCGCTACGCGCCTTTATCCAAGGCGCTTTACAGAGATTGTGCATTACATTCACCCATTCATACACCGATGGCAGCGGAAACCATGCAAGGCACCAACTAGCACATCGGGAGCAATTAGGGGTTCAGTGTCTTGCTCAAGGACACTTCGACAGTAACTCTGGGGGAGCCCGGGTTTGAACTGGCAACCTTACGGTTACCATCCAGGCACTCTACCCCTGAGCCACTGCCGCCCCACAAGGCACCTTAGGGCATTCAGCAGATGTCCCCTGGTGCTTTTGAGTTTTTATTTTCTATTCTAGCCTTGAAAAATTCAAATTACTGCAGCATTGAGCTGTGGGAGGAACAGGCCTTGAACATGGAATGTCTGTACTGAAAGCCTGATGATTAGACCACTGCACCATCAGTCAGACACTCTCAGGCAAAGTCTCCTGGTAATTTTGAAGTGATCTTTTGTTCGTTAGCCTACAGTTCGTAAAGTTTAAATAACACAGCATCATATTAAACAGACGTTTCTTAGCGCTGTTGAGGTCTTCTTTTGTATGATAGTGTAACAGCCGGGAATCGAACCCTGGTCTCCCACGTGGAAAGCCAACATCTTAACCACTACGACAATTAGAGTTTTGAAGTGGTCAGGCTGAGGCTGAGGCTGTGAGCCACTGCTAGAATAGCAGTAAATGAAGCTCAATAACTCTAGCATTAAACGTTAGGAAGAGTGGGATTTGAACATGAACTCTCTGTGCTGAATAACCCCTACTACACCATCACTCAGTAACATCTACCTCTTTGTACTGTTGAAGCGATCTTTTGTATGTTAGCCTTCAGATAGTAAAGCCCCTGGGACTCCGAATCCATATTCAATACACACACTTTTGCTTCAACACTCAACAGCCTTGTGTGGCGCTGTGGACTAGTGCGCTTGGCTGTAAACCAAGAGGTTGTTGGTTCGAATCCACCTCGGGGACGATGGTGCTTTTAACATGATCCGAAGCAGTACTGTTTAAACATTCTTGCTCTGTTTAACTCAAAAGCACCCGGAGAAATCTCCTGAATGCCCCAAGGTGCCTTGGCTCAATGGTGTGGAGCGCTTGACCCGTTGCCTCTGCTACAGACAGTTGGCAGGTTCAAGTCCCATGTCATGACATCAAGTTGCTGGAGGACCATTGGGAGACGGTGCTCTCTCCCCCTGTTTCCTGAGATGTAACGGTTGGGGCTTATGTCTGAAAGAACCCTGTCCAGCTAACCTTTTACCATGAAAATGTCCAATTTAACATAAATGGTAAATGGTGCATGCACAATCTCTGTAAAGCGCCTTGGATAAAGGCGCTACGCGCCTTTATCCAAGGCGCTTTACAGAGATTGTGCATTACATTCACCCATTCATACACCGATGGCAGCGGAAACCATGCAAGGCACCAACTAGCACATCGGGAGCAATTAGGGGTTCAGTGTCTTGCTCAAGGACACTTCGACAGTAACTCTGGGGGAGCCCGGGTTTGAACTGGCAACCTTACGGTTACCATCCAGGCACTCTACCCCTGAGCCACTGCCGCCCCACAAGGCACCTTAGGGCATTCAGCAGATGTCCCCTGGTGCTTTTGAGTTTTTATTTTCTATTCTAGCCTTGAAAAATTCAAATTACTGCAGCATTGAGCTGTGGGAGGAACAGGCCTTGAACATGGAATGTCTGTACTGAAAGCCTGATGATTAGACCACTGCACCATCAGTCAGACACTCTCAGGCAAAGTCTCCTGGTAATTTTGAAGTGATCTTTTGTTCGTTAGCCTACAGTTCGTAAAGTTTAAATAACACAGCATCATATTAAACAGACGTTTCTTAGCGCTGTTGAGGTCTTCTTTTGTATGATAGTGTAACAGCCGGGAATCGAACCCTGGTCTCCCACGTGGAAAGCCAACATCTTAACCACTACGACAATTAGAGTTTTGAAGTGGTCAGGCTGAGGCTGAGGCTGTGAGCCACTGCTAGAATAGCAGTAAATGAAGCTCAATAACTCTAGCATTAAACGTTAGGAAGAGTGGGATTTGAACATGAACTCTCTGTGCTGAATAACCCCTACTACACCATCACTCAGTAACATCTGCCTCTTTGTACTGTTGAAGCGATCTTTTGTATGTTAGCCTTCAGATAGTAAAGCCCCTGGGACTCCGAATCCATATTCAATACACACACTTTTGCTTCAACACTCAACAGCCTTGTGTGGCGCTGTGGACTAGTGCGCTTGGCTGTAAACCAAGAGGTTGTTGGTTCGAATCCACCTCGGGGACGATGGTGCTTTTAACATGATCCGAAGCAGTACTGTTTAAACATTCTTGCTCTGTTTAACTCAAAAGCACCCGGAGAAATCTCCTGAATGCCCCAAGGTGCCTTGGCTCAATGGTGTGGAGCGCTTGACCCGTTGCCTCTGCTACAGACAGTTGGCAGGTTCAAGTCCCATGTCATGACATCAAGTTGCTGGAGGACCATTGGGAGACGGTGCTCTCTCCCCCTGTTTCCTGAGATGTAACGGTTGGGGCTTATGTCTGAAAGAACCCTGTCCAGCTAACCTTTTACCATGAAAATGTCCAATTTAACATAAATGGTAAATGGTGCATGCACAATCTCTGTAAAGCGCCTTGGATAAAGGCGCGTAGCGCCTTTATCCAAGGCGCTTTACAGAGATTGTGCATTACATTCACCCATTCATACACCGATGGCAGCGGAAACCATGCAAGGCACCAACTAGCACATCGGGAGCAATTAGGGGTTCAGTGTCTTGCTCAAGGACACTTCGACAGTAACTCTGGGGGAGCCCGGGTTTGAACTGGCAACCTTACGGTTACCATCCAGGCACTCTACCCCTGAGCCACTGCCGCCCCACAAGGCACCTTAGGGCATTCAGCAGATGTCCCCTGGTGCTTTTGAGTTTTTATTTTCTATTCTAGCCTTGAAAAATTCAAATTACTGCAGCATTGAGCTGTGGGAGGAACAGGCCTTGAACATGGAATGTCTGTACTGAAAGCCTGATGATTAGACCACTGCACCATCAGTCAGACACTCTCAGGCAAAGTCTCCTGGTAATTTTGAAGTGATCTTTTGTTCGTTAGCCTACAGTTCGTAAAGTTTAAATAACAGAGCATCATATTAAACAGACGTTTCTTAGCGCTGTTGAGGTCTTCTTTTGTATGATAGTGTAACAGCCGGGAATCGAACCCTGGTCTCCCACGTGGAAAGCCAACATCTTAACCACTACGACAATTAGAGTTTTGAAGTGGTCAGGCTGAGGCTGAGGCTGTGAGCCACTGCTAGAATAGCAGTAAATGAAGCTCAATAACTCTAGCATTAAACGTTAGGAAGAGTGGGATTTGAACATGAACTCTCTGTGCTGAATAACCCCTACTACACCATCACTCAGTAACATCTGCCTCTTTGTACTGTTGAAGCGATCTTTTGTATGTTAGCCTTCAGATAGTAAAGCCCCTGGGACTCCGAATCCATATTCAATACACACACTTTTGCTTCAACACTCAACAGCCTTGTGTGGCGCTGTGGACTAGTGCGCTTGGCTTTAAACCAAGAGGTTGTTGGTTCGAATCCACCTCGGGGACGATGGTGCTTTTAACATGATCCGAAGCAGTACTGTTTAAACATTCTTGCTCTGTTTAACTCAAAAGCACCCGGAGAAATCTCCTGAATGCCCCAAGGTGCCTTGGCTCAATGGTGTGGAGCGCTTGACCCGTTGCCTCTGCTACAGACAGTTGGCAGGTTCAAGTCCCATGTCATGACATCAAGTTGCTGGAGGACCATTGGGAGACGGTGCTCTCTCCCCCTGTTTCCTGAGATGTAACGGTTGGGGCTTATGTCTGAAAGAACCCTGTCCAGCTAACCTTTTACCATGAAAATGTCCAATTTAACATAAATGGTAAATGGTGCATGCACAATCTCTGTAAAGCGCCTTGGATAAAGGCGCTACGCGCCTTTATCCAAGGCGCTTTACAGAGATTGTGCATTACATTCACCCATTCATACACCGATGGCAGCGGAAACCATGCAAGGCACCAACTAGCACATCGGGAGCAATTAGGGGTTCAGTGTCTTGCTCAAGGACACTTCGACAGTAACTCTGGGGGAGCCCGGGTTTGAACTGGCAACCTTACGGTTACCATCCAGGCACTCTACCCCTGAGCCACTGCCGCCCCACAAGGCACCTTAGGGCATTCAGCAGATGTCCCCTGGTGCTTTTGAGTTTTTATTTTCTATTCTAGCCTTGAAAAATTCAAATTACTGCAGCATTGAGCTGTGGGAGGAACAGGCCTTGAACATGGAATGTCTGTACTGAAAGCCTGATGATTAGACCACTGCACCATCAGTCAGACACTCTCAGGCAAAGTCTCCTGGTAATTTTGAAGTGATCTTTTGTTCGTTAGCCTACAGTTCGTAAAGTTTAAATAACACAGCATCATATTAAACAGACGTTTCTTAGCGCTGTTGAGGTCTTCTTTTGTATGATAGTGTAACAGCCGGGAATCGAACCCTGGTCTCCCACGTGGAAAGCCAACATCTTAACCACTACGACAATTAGAGTTTTGAAGTGGTCAGGCTGAGGCTGAGGCTGTGAGCCACTGCTAGAATAGCAGTAAATGAAGCTCAATAACTCTAGCATTAAACGTTAGGAAGAGTGGGATTTGAACATGAACTCTCTGTGCTGAATAACCCCTACTACACCATCACTCAGTAACATCTGCCTCTTTGTACTGTTGAAGCGATCTTTTGTATGTTAGCCTTCAGATAGTAAAGCCCCTGGGACTCCGAATCCATATTCAATACACACACTTTTGCTTCAACACTCAACAGCCTTGTGTGGCGCTGTGGACTAGTGCGCTTGGCTGTAAACCAAGAGGTTGTTGGTTCGAATCCACCTCGGGCACGATGGTGCTTTTAACATGATCCGAAGCAGTACTGTTTAAACATTCTTGCTCTGTTTAACTCAAAAGCACCCGGAGAAATCTCCTGAATGCCCCAAGGTGCCTTGGCTCAATGGTGTGGAGCGCTTGACCCGTTGCCTCTGCTACAGACAGTTGGCAGGTTCAAGTCCCATGTCATGACATCAAGTTGCTGGAGGACCATTGGGAGACGGTGCTCTCTCCCCCTGTTTCCTGAGATGTAACGGTTGGGGCTTATGTCTGAAAGAACCCTGTCCAGCTAACCTTTTACCATGAAAATGTCCAATTTAACATAAATGGTGAATGGTGCATGCACAATCTCTGTAAAGCGCCTTGGATAAAGGCGCTACGCGCCTTTATCCAAGGCGCTTTACAGAGATTGTGCATTACATTCACCCATTCATACACCGATGGCAGCGGAAACCATGCAAGGCACCAACTAGCACATCGGGAGCAATTAGGGGTTCAGTGTCTTGCTCAAGGACACTTCGACAGTAACTCTGGGGGAGCCCGGGTTTGAACTGGCAACCTTACGGTTACCATCCAGGCACTCTACCCCTGAGCCACTGCCGCCCCACAAGGCACCTTAGGGCATTCAGCAGATGTCCCCTGGTGCTTTTGAGTTTTTATTTTCTATTCTAGCCTTGAAAAATTCAAATTACTGCAGCATTGAGCTGTGGGAGGAACAGGCCTTGAACATGGAATGTCTGTACTGAAAGCCTGATGATTAGACCACTGCACCATCAGTCAGACACTCTCAGGCAAAGTCTCCTGGTAATTTTGAAGTGATCTTTTGTTCGTTAGCCTACAGTTCGTAAAGTTTAAATAACACAGCATCATATTAAACAGACGTTTCTTAGCGCTGTTGAGGTCTTCTTTTGTATGATAGTGTAACAGCCGGGAATCGAACCCTGGTCTCCCACGTGGAAAGCCAACATCTTAACCACTACGACAATTAGAGTTTTGAAGTGGTCAGGCTGAGGCTGAGGCTGTGAGCCACTGCTAGAATAGCAGTAAATGAAGCTCAATAACTCTAGCATTAAACGTTAGGAAGAGTGGGATTTGAACATGAACTCTCTGTGCTGAATAACCCCTACTACACCATCACTCAGTAACATCTGCCTCTTTGTACTGTTGAAGCGATCTTTTGTATGTTAGCCTTCAGATAGTAAAGCCCCTGGGACTCCGAATCCATATTCAATACACACACTTTTGCTTCAACACTCAACAGCCTTGTGTGGCGCTGTGGACTAGTGCGCTTGGCTTTAAACCAAGAGGTTGTTGGTTCGAATCCACCTCGGGGACGATGGTGCTTTTAACATGATCCGAAGCAGTACTGTTTAAACATTCTTGCTCTGTTTAACTCAAAAGCACCCGGAGAAATCTCCTGAATGCCCCAAGGTGCCTTGGCTCAATGGTGTGGAGCGCTTGACCCGTTGCCTCTGCTACAGACAGTTGGCAGGTTCAAGTCCCATGTCATGACATCAAGTTGCTGGAGGACCATTGGGAGACGGTGCTCTCTCCCCCTGTTTCCTGAGATGTAACGGTTGGGGCTTATGTCTGAAAGAACCCTGTCCAGCTAACCTTTTACCATGAAAATGTCCAATTTAACATAAATGGTAAATGGTGCATGCACAATCTCTGTAAAGCGCCTTGGATAAAGGCGCTACGCGCCTTTATCCAAGGCGCTTTACAGAGATTGTGCATTACATTCACCCATTCATACACCGATGGCAGCGGAAACCATGCAAGGCACCAACTAGCACATCGGGAGCAATTAGGGGTTCAGTGTCTTGCTCAAGGACACTTCGACAGTAACTCTGGGGGAGCCCGGGTTTGAACTGGCAACCTTACGGTTACCATCCAGGCACTCTACCCCTGAGCCACTGCCGCCCCACAAGGCACCTTAGGGCATTCAGCAGATGTCCCCTGGTGCTTTTGAGTTTTTATTTTCTATTCTAGCCTTGAAAAATTCAAATTACTGCAGCATTGAGCTGTGGGAGGAACAGGCCTTGAACATGGAATGTCTGTACTGAAAGCCTGATGATTAGACCACTGCACCATCAGTCAGACACTCTCAGGCAAAGTCTCCTGGTAATTTTGAAGTGATCTTTTGTTCGTTAGCCTACAGTTCGTAAAGTTTAAATAACACAGCATCATATTAAACAGACGTTTCTTAGCGCTGTTGAGGTCTTCTTTTGTATGATAGTGTAACAGCCGGGAATCGAACCCTGGTCTCCCACGTGGAAAGCCAACATCTTAACCACTACGACAATTAGAGTTTTGAAGTGGTCAGGCTGAGGCTGAGGCTGTGAGCCACTGCTAGAATAGCAGTAAATGAAGCTCAATAACTCTAGCATTAAACGTTAGGAAGAGTGGGATTTGAACATGAACTCTCTGTGCTGAATAACCCCTACTACACCATCACTCAGTAACATCTGCCTCTTTGTACTGTTGAAGCGATCTTTTGTATGTTAGCCTTCAGATAGTAAAGCCCCTGGGACTCCGAATCCATATTCAATACACACACTTTTGCTTCAACACTCAACAGCCTTGTGTGGCGCTGTGGACTAGTGCGCTTGGCTGTAAACCAAGAGGTTGTTGGTTCGAATCCACCTCGGGGACGATGGTGCTTTTAACATGATCCGAAGCAGTACTGTTTAAACATTCTTGCTCTGTTTAACTCAAAAGCACCCGGAGAAATCTCCTGAATGCCCCAAGGTGCCTTGGCTCAATGGTGTGGAGCGCTTGACCTGTTGCCTCTGCTACAGACAGTTGGCAGGTTCAAGTCCCATGTCATGACATCAAGTTGCTGGAGGACCATTGGGAGACGGTGCTCTCTCCCCCTGTTTCCTGAGATGTAACGGTTGGGGCTTATGTCTGAAAGAACCCTGTCCAGCTAACCTTTTACCATGAAAATGTCCAATTTAACATAAATGGTAAATGGTGCATGCACAATCTCTGTAAAGCGCCTTGGATAAAGGCGCTACGCGCCTTTATCCAAGGCGCTTTACAGAGATTGTGCATTACATTCACCCATTCATACACCGATGGCAGCGGAAACCATGCAAGGCACCAACTAGCACATCGGGAGCAATTAGGGGTTCAGTGTCTTGCTCAAGGACACTTCGACAGTAACTCTGGGGGAGCCCGGGTTTGAACTGGCAACCTTACGGTTACCATCCAGGCACTCTACCCCTGAGCCACTGCCGCCCCACAAGGCACCTTAGGGCATTCAGCAGATGTCCCCTGGTGCTTTTGAGTTTTTATTTTCTATTCTAGCCTTGAAAAATTCAAATTACTGCAGCATTGAGCTGTGGGAGGAACAGGCCTTGAACATGGAATGTCTGTACTGAAAGCCTGATGATTAGACCACTGCACCATCAGTCAGACACTCTCAGGCAAAGTCTCCTGGTAATTTTGAAGTGATCTTTTGTTCGTTAGCCTACAGTTCGTAAAGTTTAAATAACACAGCATCATATTAAACAGACGTTTCTTAGCGCTGTTGAGGTCTTCTTTTGTATGATAGTGTAACAGCCGGGAATCGAACCCTGGTCTCCCACGTGGAAAGCCAACATCTTAACCACTACGACAATTAGAGTTTTGAAGTGGTCAGGCTGAGGCTGAGGCTGTGAGCCACTGCTAGAATAGCAGTAAATGAAGCTCAATAACTCTAGCATTAAACGTTAGGAAGAGTGGGATTTGAACATGAACTCTCTGTGCTGAATAACCCCTACTACACCATCACTCAGTAACATCTGCCTCTTTGTACTGTTGAAGCGATCTTTTGTATGTTAGCCTTCAGATAGTAAAGCCCCTGGGACTCCGAATCCATATTCAATACACACACTTTTGCTTCAACACTCAACAGCCTTGTGTGGCGCTGTGGACTAGTGCGCTTGGCTGTAAACCAAGAGGTTGTTGGTTCGAATCCACCTCGGGGACGATGGTGCTTTTAACATGATCCGAAGCAGTACTGTTTAAACATTCTTGCTCTGTTTAACTCAAAAGCACCCGGAGAAATCTCCTGAATGCCCCAAGGTGCCTTGGCTCAATGGTGTGGAGCGCTTGACCCGTTGCCTCTGCTACAGACAGTTGGCAGGTTCAAGTCCCATGTCATGACATCAAGTTGCTGGAGGACCATTGGGAGACGGTGCTCTCTCCCCCTGTTTCCTGAGATGTAACGGTTGGGGCTTATGTCTGAAAGAACCCTGTCCAGCTAACCTTTTACCATGAAAATGTCCAATTTAACATAAATGGTGAATGGTGCATGCACAATCTCTGTAAAGCGCCTTGGATAAAGGCGCTACGCGCCTTTATCCAAGGCGCTTTACAGAGATTGTGCATTACATTCACCCATTCATACACCGATGGCAGCGGAAACCATGCAAGGCACCAACTAGCACATCGGGAGCAATTAGGGGTTCAGTGTCTTGCTCAAGGACACTTCGACAGTAACTCTGGGGGAGCCCGGGTTTGAACTGGCAACCTTACGGTTACCATCCAGGCACTCTACCCCTGAGCCACTGCCGCCCCACAAGGCACCTTAGGGCATTCAGCAGATGTCCCCTGGTGCTTTTGAGTTTTTATTTTCTATTCTAGCCTTGAAAAATTCAAATTACTGCAGCATTGAGCTGTGGGAGGAACAGGCCTTGAACATGGAATGTCTGTACTGAAAGCCTGATGATTAGACCACTGCACCATCAGTCAGACACTCTCAGGCAAAGTCTCCTGGTAATTTTGAAGTGATCTTTTGTTCGTTAGCCTACAGTTCGTAAAGTTTAAATAACACAGCATCATATTAAACAGACGTTTCTTAGCGCTGTTGAGGTCTTCTTTTGTATGATAGTGTAACAGCCGGGAATCGAACCCTGGTCTCCCACGTGGAAAGCCAACATCTTAACCACTACGACAATTAGAGTTTTGAAGTGGTCAGGCTGAGGCTGAGGCTGTGAGCCACTGCTAGAATAGCAGTAAATGAAGCTCAATAACTCTAGCATTAAACGTTAGGAAGAGTGGGATTTGAACATGAACTCTCTGTGCTGAATAACCCCTACTACACCATCACTCAGTAACATCTGCCTCTTTGTACTGTTGAAGCGATCTTTTGTATGTTAGCCTTCAGATAGTAAAGCCCCTGGGACTCCGAATCCATATTCAATACACACACTTTTGCTTCAACACTCAACAGCCTTGTGTGGCGCTGTGGACTAGTGCGCTTGGCTGTAAACCAAGAGGTTGTTGGTTCGAATCCACCTCGGGGACGATGGTGCTTTTAACATGATCCGAAGCAGTACTGTTTAAACATTCTTGCTCTGTTTAACTCAAAAGCACCCGGAGAAATCTCCTGAATGCCCCAAGGTGCCTTGGCTCAATGGTGTGGAGCGCTTGACCCGTTGCCTCTGCTACAGACAGTTGGCAGGTTCAAGTCCCATGTCATGACATCAAGTTGCTGGAGGACCATTGGGAGACGGTGCTCTCTCCCCCTGTTTCCTGAGATGTAACGGTTGGGGCTTATGTCTGAAAGAACCCTGTCCAGCTAACCTTTTACCATGAAAATGTCCAATTTAACATAAATGGTGAATGGTGCATGCACAATCTCTGTAAAGCGCCTTGGATAAAGGCGCTACGCGCCTTTATCCAAGGCGCTTTACAGAGATTGTGCATTACATTCACCCATTCATACACCGATGGCAGCGGAAACCATGCAAGGCACCAACTAGCACATCGGGAGCAATTAGGGGTTCAGTGTCTTGCTCAAGGACACTTCGACAGTAACTCTGGGGGAGCCCGGGTTTGAACTGGCAACCTTACGGTTACCATCCAGGCACTCTACCCCTGAGCCACTGCCGCCCCACAAGGCACCTTAGGGCATTCAGCAGATGTCCCCTGGTGCTTTTGAGTTTTTATTTTCTATTCTAGCCTTGAAAAATTCAAATTACTGCAGCATTGAGCTGTGGGAGGAACAGGCCTTGAACATGGAATGTCTGTACTGAAAGCCTGATGATTAGACCACTGCACCATCAGTCAGACACTCTCAGGCAAAGTCTCCTGGTAATTTTGAAGTGATCTTTTGTTCGTTAGCCTACAGTTCGTAAAGTTTAAATAACACAGCATCATATTAAACAGACGTTTCTTAGCGCTGTTGAGGTCTTCTTTTGTATGATAGTGTAACAGCCGGGAATCGAACCCTGGTCTCCCACGTGGAAAGCCAACATCTTAACCACTACGACAATTAGAGTTTTGAAGTGGTCAGGCTGAGGCTGAGGCTGTGAGCCACTGCTAGAATAGCAGTAAATGAAGCTCAATAACTCTAGCATTAAACGTTAGGAAGAGTGGGATTTGAACATGAACTCTCTGTGCTGAATAACCCCTACTACACCATCACTCAGTAACATCTGCCTCTTTGTACTGTTGAAGCGATCTTTTGTATGTTAGCCTTCAGATAGTAAAGCCCCTGGGACTCCGAATCCATATTCAATACACACACTTTTGCTTCAACACTCAACAGCCTTGTGTGGCGCTGTGGACTAGTGCGCTTGGCTGTAAACCAAGAGGTTGTTGGTTCGAATCCACCTCGGGGACGATGGTGCTTTTAACATGATCCGAAGCAGTACTGTTTAAACATTCTTGCTCTGTTTAACTCAAAAGCACCCGGAGAAATCTCCTGAATGCCCCAAGGTGCCTTGGCTCAATGGTGTGGAGCGCTTGACCCGTTGCCTCTGCTACAGACAGTTGGCAGGTTCAAGTCCCATGTCATGACATCAAGTTGCTGGAGGACCATTGGGAGACGGTGCTCTCTCCCCCTGTTTCCTGAGATGTAACGGTTGGGGCTTATGTCTGAAAGAACCCTGTCCAGCTAACCTTTTACCATGAAAATGTCCAATTTAACATAAATGGTGAATGGTGCATGCACAATCTCTGTAAAGCGCCTTGGATAAAGGTGCTACGCGCCTTTATCCAAGGCGCTTTACAGAGATTGTGCATTACATTCACCCATTCATACACCGATGGCAGCGGAAACCATGCAAGGCACCAACTAGCACATCGGGAGCAATTAGGGGTTCAGTGTCTTGCTCAAGGACACTTCGACAGTAACTCTGGGGGAGCCCGGGTTTGAACTGGCAACCTTACGGTTACCATCCAGGCACTCTACCCCTGAGCCACTGCCGCCCCACAAGGCACCTTAGGGCATTCAGCAGATGTCCCCTGGTGCTTTTGAGTTTTTATTTTCTATTCTAGCCTTGAAAAATTCAAATTACTGCAGCTTTGGTTGAGTATTAGTTTTGTTTGAGTTTTGAACCAGTAACCTTTGGATTACGAACCTCAGATTTATCTTTTGAGCCACACTGGCATGTAAGGTACAATCGGGAACTTATATTTAACCAGCCGTTTAGAATTTAGATGGACAGTGAAAATGTTCTTCAGGTGACTTGAACCCTGAATGTTCTGTTTATAAAGCCCCGGTTTATCTCCGGTGCCACACTGGCATGTGAGGTGCAATCGGGAACTTATATTTAACCAACCGTTTAGAATTTAGATGGACAGTGAAAACTTGAACCCTGAATGTTCTGTTTATAAACGTCTAAAACAAGTCTAAAAATAGACGTGATTTAGACGTCTATTTTTAGACGTTTTTTAGACGTCTATTTGTAGACGTTTTTTATCCCATTTTTAGACACACGTCTAATAGCCGTAGTAGTGGGATGGTCAAAAATGATGAAAAACGAGGATAAAAAATAAAAAAATAAAAATAAAATAAAAGAACATTTCTTTCAAATCCTCAAAAATGATGAAAAAACGGCGTGCTATAGTATGCCGTACGATATGGGCTATAGCCCATGGTCCAAAATGATGAAAAACGAGGATAAAAAAAAAAAAAAAAGAAAAACGATGGGCTATAACCCATCGTTTTTTTCATTTTTTTCATTTTTTTCAAATCCTCAAAAAAGGTGAAAAACGGCGTGCTATAGTATGCCGTACGATATGGGCTATAGCCCATGGTCCAAAATGATGAAAAACGAGGATTTAAAAAAATAAAAAAATAAAAAAAACGATGGGCTATAACCCATCGTTTTTTTCATTTTTTTCAAATCCTCAAAAATGATGAAAAACGGCGTGCTGTAGTATGCCGTACGATATGGGTTATAGCCCATGGTCAAAAATGATGAAAAACGAGGATATTTTATTTTATTCAAAAATTCATTTCATTTTTTCACTTTTTTTCAAATCCTCAAAAATGATGAAAAACGCTGTGCTATAGTATGCCGTACGATGTGGGCTATAGCCCATGGTCCAAAATTATGAAAAACGAGGATAAAAAATAATAATCTAAAATTCAAAAAACGATGGGCTATAACCCATCGTTTTTTCCATTTTTTCACATTTTTCAAATCCTCAAAAATGATGAAAAACGGCGTGCTATAGTATGCCGTACGATATGGGCTATAGCCCATGGTCCAAAATGATGACGTTCTCTCTACCGCAACATACTTAAAAGTATAGCGGTGTATGAGAATGGGTGTTGCAGAGGATGAGAAACATTAACATTGTGCTATACATAGGAGCAATGGGACTTGAACATAGAATGTCCGTACAGAGAGACTGATCATTAGACCATTGCACCATCAGTCAGACACACAGTGAACATCTCCTGGTAATTGTGTGTGTTAGCCCTCAGTTGGTAAAGTTGAAACACTCCAGCATTAAGCTATAGGAGAACAGGGATTTGAACATTTAGAGGTGTATTAACTGAAGGCTCACAGCCTCAGCCTGATAACCTCAAAAGTCTCATATCTCCCCTGAGCCATAGGCAGTTGCTTTGGCTTAGTGGTTAAGATGTTGGCCTTCAGTGCAGGGGACCTGTGTTCGATTCCTGGGTGTTACACTCTGATGAACGTGAGTCTATGTTCAACTCTTGATTCTTTCAACTTTACTATCTGAAGGCTAACATACAAATGATCGCTTCAACAGTACAAAGAGGCAGATGTTACTGAGTGATGGTGTAGTAGGGGCTATTCAGCACAGAGACTTCATGTTCAAATCCCACTCTTCCTAAAGTTTAATGCTAGTTATTGAGCTTCATTTACTGCTATTCTAGCAGTGGCTCACAGCCTCAGCCTGACTACCTCAAAACTCTAATTGTCATAGTGGTTAAGATGTTGGCTTTCCACGTGGGAGACCAGGGTTCGATTCCCGGCTGTTACACTATCATACAAAAGAAGACCTCAACAACAGCGCTAAGAAACATCTGATTAATATGAGTCTGTGTTATTTAAACTTTACTGAAGGCTAACGCACAAAAGATCACTTCAAAATTACCAGGAGACTTTGCCTGAGAGTGTCTGACTGATGGTGCAGTGGTCTAATCATCAGGCTTTCAGTACAGACATTCCATGTTCAAGTCCTGTTCCTCCTACAGCTCAATGCTGCAGTAATTTGAACTTTTCAAGGCTTGAATAAAAAATAAAAACTCAAAAGCACCAGGAGACATCTACTGATTGCCCAAAGGTGCCTTGGCTCAATGGTGTGGAGTGCTTGGCCCGTTGCCTCTGCTACAGACAGTTGGCAGGTTCAAGTCCCATGTCATGACATCAAGGTGCTGGAGGACCATTGGGAGACGGTGCTCTCTCCCCCTGTTTCCTGAGATGTAACGGTTGGGGCTTATGTCTGAAAGAACCCTGTCCAGCTAACCTTTTACCATGAAAATGTCCAATTTAACATAAATGGTAAATGGTGCATGCACAATCTCTGTAAAGCGCCTTGGATAAAGGCGCTACGCGCCTTTATCCAAGGCGCTTTACAGAGATTGTGCATTACATTCACCCATTCATACACCGATGGCAGCGGAAACCATGCAAGGCACCAACTAGCACATCGGGAGCAATTAGGGGTTCAGTGTCTTGCTCAAGGACACTTCGACAGTAACTCTGGGGGAGCCCGGGTTTGAACTGGCAACCTTACGGTTACCATCCAGGCACTCTACCCCTGAGCCACTGCTGCCCCACAAGGCACCTTAGGGCATTCAGCAGATGTCCCCTGGTGCTTTTGAGTTTTTATTTTCTATTCTAGCCTTGAAAAATTCAAATTACTGCAGCTTTGGTTGAGTATTAGTTTTGTTTGAGTTTTGAACCAGTAACCTTTGGATTACGAACCTCAGATTTATCTTTTGAGCCACACTGGCATGTAAGGTACAATCGGGAACTTATATTTAACCAGCCGTTTAGAATTTAGATGGACAGTGAAAATGTTCTTCAGGTGACTTGAACCCTGAATGTTCTGTTTATAAAGCCCCGGTTTATCTCCGGTGCCACACTGGCATGTGAGGTGCAATCGGGAACTTATATTTAACCAACCGTTTAGAATTTAGATGGACAGTGAAAACTTGAACCCTGAATGTTCTGTTTATAAATGTCTAAAACAAGTCTAAAAATAGACGTGATTTAGACGTCAGGCAAGAAAATGACATTGCCATTGTCCAGGATTATAATCGGGCTCCAGTATGCAAATACACAGACTATTCTGTCAGATGATGTGCCAAAATGCATTGCTATTTTATTTTTAAACGTTTGACCTAATTCTCATCTGTAAAACTTTACGTGGACAGGGTTCTTTCAAACATAACCCCCGACCGTTACATCTCAGGAAACAGGGGGAGAGAGCACCGTCTCCCGATGGTCCTTCCCAGCACCTTGCTGTCATGACATGGGACTTGAACCTGCCAACTGTCTGTAGCAGAGGCAACAGGTCAAGCGCTCCACACCATTGAGCCAAGGCACCTTGGGGCATTCAGGAGATTTCTCCTGGTGCTTTTGAGTTTTTATTTTTTAGTCAAGCCTTGAAAAGTTCAAATTACTGCAGCATTGAGCTGTGGGAGGAACAGGCCTTGAACATGGAATGTCTGTACTGAAAGCCTGATGATTAGACCACTGCACCATCAGTCAGACACTCTCAGGCAAAGTCTCCTGGTAATTTTGAAGTGATTTTTTGTTCGTTAGTCTACAGTTCGTAAAGTTTAAATAACACAGCATCATATTAAACAGATGTTTCTTAGCGCTGTTGAGGTCTTCTTTTGTATGATAGTGTAACAGCCGGGAATCGAACCCTGGTCTCCCACGTGGAAAGCCAACATCTTAACCACTACGACAATTAGAGTTTTGAGGTAGTCAGGCTGAGGCTGAGGCTGAGGCTGTGAGCCACTGCTAGAATAGCAGTAAATGAAGCTCAATAACTCTAGCATTAAACTTTAGGAAGAGTGGGATTTGAACATGAACTCTCTGTGCTGAATAACCCCTACTACACCATCACTCAGTAACATCTGCCTCTTTGTACTGTTGAAGCGATCTTTTGTATGTTAGCCTTCAGATAGTAAAGTTGAAAGAATCAAGAGTTGAACATAGAATCACGTTCATCAGAGTGTAACACCCAGGAATCGAACACAGAAATCGAACACGGGTCCCCTGCACTGAAGGCCAACATCTTAACCACTAAGCCAAAGCAACTGCCTGTGGCTCAGAGGAGATATGAGACTTTTGAGGTCATCAGGCTGAGGCTGTGAGCCACTGCTATACAATAGCCTTCAGTTAATACACCTCTACATGTTCAAATCCCTGTTCTCCTATAGCTTAATGCTGGAGTTTCAACTTTACTAACTGAGGGCTAACACACACAATTACCAGGAGATGTTCACTGTGTGTCTGACTGATGGTGCAATGGTCTAATGATCAGTCTCTCTGTACGGACATTCCATGTTCAAGTCCCATTGCTCCTATATACGTAGCACAATGCTTGAGTACTTTGAA
This sequence comes from Protomyctophum parallelum, assembly GCF_964188405.1. Taxonomy (NCBI): domain Eukaryota; kingdom Metazoa; phylum Chordata; class Actinopteri; order Myctophiformes; family Myctophidae; genus Protomyctophum; species Protomyctophum parallelum. Next base: position 28,456,967 of record NC_139719.1, on the reverse strand, counting down.
CTTTTCAAGGCTAGAATAAAAATAAAAACTGAGGAATTCTATTCATAGCTATGACTCTGAGTGACCAGGGACGACATCTACATGTCGTCGAGGCTGACCCAGGACGACAAACCCTTATCGGATCAGGGTTGTGGCATGAAGTCATCTCTTGCCGTCCGGGGATTGCGACGCTGTTGGGTTCGCCGCCCCAGCCGATCGAGCCTAGGCTTGTTTCTCGTGTTTCTTTCTACATTTAGTATTCTTTCCACCACTGAGTGGAATCAAACCAAGGATCTCTCATTCGGAAGAGATTAACTCAATAGGAAGTTCGATGTTTAAAGTTAAATCTTATGACTAAAATGACTATCTAAAATGTCTATACAGGCGACAAACGACAGAAACATCTAGATGCCCTCTGAACATTGGCCACCCCTTGTACAGCGAGTGAGTTGAGTTGCCTACATAAGAAATGCAATCATGATTCACTTCACTATTTCATCCCTGAGATTAAATCCAACCGATTCATAGAACATATCATCTACAGTAGTGTAGAGTCGACTTTGAGTCTACACTATAGTCACAAGGGGGCGCTCTGTACCAAGAACTGGAAGAAAATGTATTAGTGTGTGTTCTGGTTCTGGTCCTGCTGATTGAGCTGAGCAGGAGGACATGTCCAAGCAGTTAGAAAGGTGAGGAGGCAGCAGAAGCTGTGGATATATGTGACAATCCACTCTGGAGGTAGATAGATTCCCAGGTGGACGGACAGACATGATAATGATATAGGCCTACCCCTAAAGTCCTACATACTTACACCTAGAAACCCCATTCAAACCTATTCAGGTTCATCTTATGGTGGACATGTTTGCCTGAAAAGGAATCTTTAAAATGTTTCATAGTTTTAGAAATATAGTGCTTTTAAATTTTAGAAATTCAGAATGGGGGTCAATGGCATATTTTGGCAAGTACAGATTTGAGTGGGGTTTAAACCGACAACCTCCAGATCATGCAGCCAGTGTGCTAAGTCACTGATCTACTTGCTAGGTTACTGTCACACGTGACTCCAAGACTCTTGACTGAGGACTGGATGTTGGCACTGAGGGGACCGAGAAGGGTGATGGGAGAGCTTGGGTCGTGGTTGAAAATGATGACTTCGGTCTTGCTTTCATTCAAAGTGAGGATGACGACAGAGAGAACTAACATAGCAAGACAGCGAGAGACTATCCAGTACCGTCGCTACGTATGCGAGTAGGGCAACACACCGAGGGGGGCAACAAAATGAGCCAAAAAGTGCCGAGCCGACCGTCATAAGGAATTTCTCCGCGGCTCCACCGCATAATAACGAGCGGCCGTTTGTGTGTCTTCGCAAACGGCGAAAATAGCCGATCTGAATGAGGAAATGCAGCGTTCTCGTCCAGAGGGGGGGCAGCACAACATTTGTTTTAATATCCTACGAGTAGGGCAACCAAATGGTTAGCTACGTCCCTGAGACTATGTAACATACTATGATGACACAGAGAGAGACTATGATGACGACACAGAGAGAGAACTGAGTTTCAGTGTCATATAGTGAGTTTCATAGAAAGTGAGTTTCATAGTGAGTCAGTTTCATAGTGAGTCTCATGACTTTAGGCCTCTGCCTTTTCACAGTCAGTTTGCACTCTACAGATACAGAGATCTCCATGTGGGACACATGGAGATGATTTACAGTTAAAATACAGACAGATACAATGGGTGCTACAACGGGTATTGCATAAGTGCATAAGTAAGTATTATGTCCCCACTTCCCAAGTTGCATATCCCAAGTTGCATTAATTGTTTTGTATGCATAGCTTATCTCTCAACATGACTTTATTTACAGGGATAAGCTAGCATATCACAATTTTATGCAGTGTTTTCCTATTATAGACATGTAACGTATGCGTTTCTGTAGTGGCATCCTTCAGATGACATTTTCCAAAGATCAGTGTCAGGTACTCCATTCCATGTCTCTAATGGCACCACAATTCCACAGCTGGTGTAGAAGTCAGAGGTGTCCTCATGATGCATCAGGCAACCCAGAAAAAAAAGAAATAAAAGCAAAGAATGTAGTTACACAAACATAACAATTAATCCCTATAGCTGGAATACTGTAATTGCGAAAAAACATAAAAGTGGACACTGGACAGTCTATAGCTGGTATAATGTAGATGTGTCGTGTCGAGGTCGCTGGAATACTGTAATTGTGAAAAAACATAGCAGTGGACAGTCTATAGCTGGCACTTACACTATTACACGTATTACACTATTAAACGTATTACACTTATACTATTACACATGTGTATACATGTGTATAATAGATTTAAACATTAATTTGTTCCTCTGTCAATCAAAATGCGCAATAAGAGATTGTCAAATTACTAGATGCACTTTATTGACTAGTTGCACAGGGGAATGTGTGCAATTTCTCTGTTTCAGTGTTGGAGTGTTTCATGGTGTTTTTTCTTTGTGAAATGTGTTATGTTATTTATTTTGTATGCAGCTGTGACTTCTCCTAAGGGAGCCAAAAAAGACAACCTTGAACCTATTACACTTATTACACTTACAGTACTATTGCACTTATTGCACTTGTCAGGTTGAGGGACTGAGGGAACATACTGTAGGGCTTTGGATAAAATTATATGTTAGGGACTGAGGGAACATAGGGCTGAGGGAACATACTGTAGGGCTTTGGATAAAATGATATGTTAGGGACTGAGGGAACATACTGTAGGGCTTTGGATAAAATGATATGTTAGGGACTGAGGGAACATACTGTAGGGCTTTGGATAAAATGATATGTTAGGGACTGAGGGAACATACTGTAGGGCTTTGGATAAAATGATATGTTAGGGACTGAGGGAACATACTGTAGGGCTTTGGATAAAATGATATGTTAGGGACTGAGGGAACATACTGTAGGGCTTTGGATAAAATGATATGTTAGGGACTGAGGGAACATACTGTAGGGCTTTGGATAACATTATATGTTAGGGATTGAGGGAACATAGGGCTGAGGGAACATAGGCATGACCCCTCAAAGGGATATAAAAAAAACTTATATAAAAAAAACTTAAATAATGTCATATAAAATAAATACTACTGTAGCCTATATAATATGTTTTCATTGGTCTCATGGCTCATGGCATGATTATGGCAAAAAACAATTATGGGTCCATATTTAGATCAGTTATTATTAAAACAATGCCAATCGTTTTTTAACAACCAAAATCGTATCCTAATTAAGATAATTAACTAAAAGCTAAAATAAGTAAAGGTAAAGGTAACAAATGTTTACAAATAATTGTAGTGGAGTAAAAGTACAATATTTGTACAAATAGTCAAATACCTCAAAATTGTACTTTATGTACAGTACGTAAATGTACTTTTACTTTACACCACGGACACAACAAACCATTAGTGTCTTAAGGCACTCAAACAAGATTAAAAAGAAATAAGCAGAATGACCCTTTAATGTTTGCCATGCTGTTGCCTCAGTAACCAAGGCCAGAGCCATCTAATAAAAGAGTTACAGTACGATATTGAGGGGGTAGAAACCGAGTGCTTGAGCGATGCAGCCTGGAGAGGGACAAGCTGGAGTTTGAAATACATTGTTTTCAACGAGGGCGATGCAAATAAGAGCAATGTTAAGCATGTGTGCAACATGCCAACTGTTTTAAAGTATTGTACAGTAAAGTCTCTGTAATGTTTATGTTGTACGATTACTACAAAACAATCTAAAATAAAGGGATTTTAGATCATTAAAGCTAGTCTGTTGCCTGGGTCCAATGCATTTGAATGTGAATTCCATGTGAATTATGTATGTGCAGGTTTGATTGATTGAAGTATTTATTAACAGTTTGCAGAATTACAGTACATTTCAGCACAACTCAATATAAAGACAAGGTGAGATATGTATGTATGACTGTGCAGGTGAGGTATGGATGTGCAAGTGAAGTACCGATCTGCAAGTGAGGTATATATGTATGTACAACTGAACTGAAGTATGTATATGTGCAAGTTGACTATTCCTAAACGGCTTCCCATACTATGGACCTAATTGGGTCCACCTCGGCTGTGCATCACATCTTTCCCATGATGTGCAGAGGGACACACATGCATCTCACTCACGCGCATGGGGAGTGACTGAAACCACATTTTAAAAAGAGAGCTTAGATATGAAATCCATCAATGAAACAAGGGACAATCAACAAGGGCCAATCATGTAAGGTCACCTTGCTTTTTTCTGCAATGGAACAATGGTGGATGATTTGAAGCCGGAGGAGCTACACAGTCAGAAGGGGAGAGGGCAGTATGCAGTGTCAAGGGAAACTAAGCATAATAGCTCACTATTATTATTATTATTATAGTATGTATGTACTATAGAAGTCTGCTGAAACCATGTGACTATTCCAGTTACATAAAGCCATCCTCTCCAGTAAGTTGTGCTTAATCTGTTGTCTACTCACACACCCTTCACCATGCATGCAGTATCTAAGCAGATAACAGAGAACATAATTTAAAAAAAAAAAGTCAAGTGGCATTTTTTCCTCAGCCTAGTGAGAATATGCATGCACAGCATCACCGCATAATATGCCCGTTATTGCGCCACCATGAGGATGATTTGAGTGGCATTTGTTCCTCGGCCTAGTGGGAATGTGCATGCAAAATTTCACGGAAATCACGTGTTCACATGATTTTGTTTTGTTCAAATTTTGTTCAAAACGGAGCACTCATGTGAACTTTGGAAGCCATGATGATGATGCATGATGTTTGGACAAAATCTGTAGGTATAATGTAAAAAAAATGTGTTTTGCAAATATCGGCCTCCTGGGTGGCGCTATAACAGGCCCATGTGAAAGCATGGGTCTGTGCTGCAGAGGTTCAGCTCTGGCAGAGATGAGCTGTCCACAGACAGACACACGGACCAACACATGGATGGAGTGCAAAACATACTCTCCCCATGCCTTCGGCCTGGTGGAGACAATAATCAGGTCCAGTTTACTACGTCTAGAGTAAGTGGTTTTCAACCAGTGGTCCTTGAGGGGGTTCCAGGTGGTCCCCAGCTAAATGAACCCTTGCGGGTCCATTTGGTTTCATTTTACGCTCTCAAGAGTTAAAATATTGTTAAACATCTTTATTACTAAATGTAGTCTACACAATTAGAGAATGTCTACACAATTAGAGAATGTAAAATCATTGTTATTTTGATCAACATTTTTATTGTCTCTGTCTCTGTCATCAATACAGCATGGAATTGTGGACAAAATCTTATCCAACGACAACAAAATATCCTTTAGTTTTGGATCTGAGAGGCTAAATCTGTCCGTGGCTCAAATTGCCAAATAAATAATGGTCCCTTATATAAAAATTGTTGAAAAGCACTGGTCTAGAGGGTTTAAGTGGTTATAATAACACTTTCCCTTTCAGCAGTTTACTAAATATCAGTGATGGAAGAAGTACTCGCATCTTTTGCTTAAGTAAAAGCATCAATACCAGAATGTATAAATACTCTGTTACAAGCAAATGTTCTGTGCAGGGACAAATTAGCCATTGGGGCCGTGGTCCAGGGACCCTTGGCTCTCAGAGGCCCTTTGGGGAAATTGGACCACGCTGTGCTAAGTTTGACGCCCTGAAAATGGCCCTTCATTGGCTATTGATCTGGTTAAATTTAGGTTAAAAACATGATAAAAACACGGAAAAACACAAAAATGTTGCGCACATGCGCGCTATGGGGGCCCTACAAAAATCCGCGGCCCAGGGGCCCTCGTGAGGGTTAATCCGCCCCTGCTTCTGTGCCACGAGACCTGTGTCTGCAATGAGCCGTTTCCCACGGTCTGTGAACCAGCGAATACCATAATACCAGATATACGTGACATTGCCTGCAACTGTCCTACAAAGTCACATTACAGACTAAAATAATAAACATTCCAAGAGCTACAGATTATATAGGTTTGTCGCTGTGGTTGGGCAACCCCTTCTATCTCTGTTGTTTGCTGCGTGAAGGCACGCATGAACTCTACAGATTATTCTCCTGGAAATATGTAATTTCATGCTACAGTGAAGTTTCTCGCCTATAGGCCATGCATTTCCATTTTAATCTATGCCTATATGTAACTGATTTGTATCTGCAGTCTAGATAACTGTCTATTCTACTCTGCCACCCCACTCCACTTCTCCTACTTGAAAATCAACTGTACGATTCACAGATAACTGGTTTAGATGGATTACTCACGTCTACCATAAGACCTGACTTTGTTTAAATTCAGTTAAATCTGTTTAACCTGTAGAAGCAAATGCACCTGTTTGAGGTATTATGATCATCAATAGAGAAGAGAGGCAGATATCTCCCCTTGTGTGTATTGTACTTATATTGTCTTGTTTTGTTTTGTTTCTGTTGTATGTATTGTCAATTGTCATGGTCGTTTCGTTTACATTTACATTTACGTTTACATTTGATAAAAATAAAAATAAAAGTACATTAAAAAATAAAATCAACTGTGAAACTGTGAAAATGCAAGCGAGCGGAAATGCGAGCGAAAATCACGCAAACGAAAAGCGAACAAAAAGCAAACGAAAATAGCACGAACGAAAAACGCCTGGATGGAATATGATTAAAGATTATTGTGATTATGGTAAGCTCACATAATGTTTTGTTTTCATATCTTTGATTTGCGGGACACGGGACAATTTCGGGACTGTCCCACGAGATTGGTCCCCAGGTTGCTCTTAGTCAGAATGGTGGTCCCTGGGTCAAAATCAGTTGAAAGAAAACCCTGCTCTAGTATCTACAGAGCAGAGTATACCTGTATATAATACAGGTATATATCTTCCTACAGTAGGTAATGATCATAGGGTATTACAAACACTACATTTATGTGATAAAAGTCTGTGTGGACATAATCCAACAGCTCAACTTTTTCACCAGCACATCCTCCCAACCTCCTCCTGGACTGTGTGGACATTCACTTACTAAACCGCTGCCGCTATGATGTTTGTCTGTACCTTTAACGAGCAAATGTCGCTGTCCGTTCTTTGTGGAACACATTGCAACTAGCTTTCATGTCTCCGATCATCAATAGGATACAGTGTAGGCGTGACGATGCATCAACACCTGGCCGAGTGACCCGGGTGCTGCAGGGATAATATGTGCGCGAGCGCACGTGCATGTGTGTGTGTGAGAGACAACCAGACATTGCCATGTGTGGTTGTCTCTCTCACGCACGCACACCTTGTGTTGTGTCTATGAGAGTGACTCAAGCATCTATACAGTACATCCATCCACACAGTCCGTGCATGCTATTAAGATTGGCTCTTAACCTTGAGATGGCCATCATGTCTACCCTTCAGCTTTTTTCTTCTGAAATGCTATTGAATCACTTCCCTTTCTTGGCATTTTCATCTGTGAAATAGTGTCTTTGAAACGTTTCAGTCCAGATCCATCCGTGACTGCAAACATCATTGTTTGGAACAAGTACAGTCACGATATGATGTTGGACCAGCATCTTCTGACAAAATTGTGTACTGTATACAGTACATGTGGGTACAACATCACAATGCGTGTGTGTGTGTGTGTGTGTGTGTGTGTGTGTGTGTGTGTGTGTGTGTGTGTGTGTGTGTGTGTGTGTGTGTGTGTGTGTGTGTGTGTGTGTGTGCATGTGTGCGTGCGCGCACATCCGCATATACAGTATATCTAGGTGTTGTTTCGAATATTTAAACTTTGCTTTGGGCGACAACCACAGACTGGGGGTATATGAAACAACATGCAACAAACATTACACTTCAACATGGCTGCAAACTATTGTATGGCGTCTCTTCCACTGAATACCAAGGAGGAAGGAATGGCAACCTGGGGGATGGGTTCAGTTGTGATCAAGCAAACATGGTGCTCATCCTTTGTTCCCTTTGAATATACGCACTCTGTTAACGTATTTGTGTGGGTCTTACCCTTGAACTATATATACCGCTCGACTGGCAACAGCCCCAGCAACCAAGAGACAGTGAGGCGTCCATCGCAGTTTCTAATACACTTTGAGGGGGATATAGAGAAATCTTTGTATACCGGAGTAAAAGAAATGACGTCTTTTGATGTGAGCGTGGCGTGGAGGAACAATGTCGAAGGCCACCGCTGCAGGCAATGCACGCATGTGAATCAGACAACATCCGAGGGAAACCTTAAAAAATTTCCCTTCAGGTTCAAGCGCAAGAAATATATTGTTTTGGACGTCATTAAAAAGAAAAAGAAAGAGGTGAAAACAGAAATGGTGTACAGTACCCCCAACCTTGACCACGGGCCTCTCCCTCTGAGTTTCCATGATAACATTGAAAAGTAGGCTACGGCGCACTACATACAGAAAACTCAAGAGAAAAGAAAAGAAAAAACAAAACTGAAAAAGAGAAATAAATGCTTTTTGCGTTTGGGGGGTGGGGTGGGGATGGGGTTGTCTTAAAAAGCATTTGTGACAATACGTTTGTAGAGTTGTGTTTGAAGAGGTTAGTAGAGTGAAGGCAGAAGGACTCCAGATCACTACTTCCTCATCTCTGTCACCATTTCTGGCCTTTAGCAAAGAATACTCCCCAAGTGAGAGCAATTTTAAGCATAGAAAGGTGCGTGCGTGCGTGCGAAAGACGAGCGTGAAATCCCTGTGTGACACTACAGTATGTAGCTTTCTAATTATTTCAGCGGTGCCTTTGTCAGTGTGGTCTGGGACCGCCGCATGACACGACGACTTGACTTTGATTGGAGGCAACTGCTGTTCCACTGAGGAATGGGCTGACAGCTCTAAAAGGTAACATAGAGGTGTGTGTGTGTGTGTGTGTGTGTGTGTGTGTCATGAGGGGGGGGGGGGGGTGATAGTTTTCTTAATTTAGAAGAAATTCTTCACAAAAACTGCCTAATAATGGAGATGATGCAAATGACACATTTGCCCGCCACGAACAATTATTTTTCCGTTTGAAGCCGTTTCTGTCTTAGATTCAGGGACCTTTCCAGAACTTTAAATTGGACTTCAGGTGAATGTTGTCATCTGCAAAAAGCACTAGACTCAGGATTGATTGACATATTCAAATATCGATTGTGTATTCTCGTAAATGAGGCCACATTAAAAATGTGCAGCTTCTACAGTGCAGCTTCTACAGTACAAGTTAACTAAACTACTGTAGTCTACTTTTACTGTATGAAATATGAATCTACCTCTATTCATAAACATTCACTGTGAAGAGGTACACATTTGGACAGTCCATCTGATTACGGTACTTGCTAGTTGTGTCCTACATATCAGGCAGTGGCTCAGGACATAGAAAAGGGCCCCGGATGGGAACTGCAATGTTCCAGTTGGATCCCAGGCTCCCCCAGAGTTAGTGCTGAAGTGTCCTTGAGCAAGACTCTGAACCCCTAATAGCACCCAATGTGCAGGTTGGTGCCTTGCATGGTTTCCTCCAGTGTATGAATGTATGGGTGAATGTAATGCACATCTATGTATGCTTTGGATAAAAGTGCTATATAAATGCACCATTTACCATTATTATTTGATATGAAATGAATTCTTATTGAAAGATTATTGATTAATCCAACCTGAGTTCCACAAACAGTACAGGTGAATGTTATGAAACAAGCTTAAACTGTACTATTACAGTACCAGTAAGACGCCTGAGGGGCGAGGTCGCGTGCACTGGCCATATATGGAGCGTGGCTTGAGTGTACAGGGTTTGATGAGGTCAGATCAACATATGGAATGTCAGAACAGGTCAGCTCCATATATGGATATCTAAGGGTTTGATGAGGTCAGATCAACATATGGAATGTCAGAACAGGTCAGCTCCATATATGGAGATCTAATGGTGGCAACGGGGGCAGTGTCTTGAGTGTACAGGATTTGATGAGGGCCCATGCAGGTAGGGCCAGGCCTTAATTTTTGAGAACTCTAGTTTTCGTTGGCTGCTGGGTACGGCTGCACAAATAACTTTGGGGCGGGCCCGTCTAGAGTTTAAATGGACAAGCATCAGTCAAAAGAGAGACATCGAAGAGGAAGGATGGATGGGGAAGGATCATATGAAATGTTAGAACAGGTTCTGACATATATCCATATACTAATATTTATGACATCAGGGACCTCCATATATGGGCCTAATTGCGACATTTACTATGATCCCTGATTTACTATCATCCCTGATGATGTCATAGTGATGTCACGAGATCTGGGCACAATATAGAGGTATATATGCACGTGACATCATCATCAAACCCGGAAGTTACGCAGGAATGCCTACTGAGTGGCAAAAAACTACTTTCTGGCCTTGACAACCCATGCATCCAAACAGAAAAGTCCTATCTGATTGTATTAAATAACATTAAACAATGTTAAACTCACTTTGCACTAAGGTTGCTTTGCCACTCGATGTGCCATTCACTTTAAGCCCTCTATATGGGGGCTTTCCCCATGTATGGGGATTTTGAGTTTACTTTAAAGTTGTTCTTTAGAAGATTTACCTGTTCTGCATCCCACCATGGTGTAGTTTAGTACTTGTACATACACACACTGACACACACACATACACACACTTCCAGAAGCACATTGTCGCACATGTCCTCTGACCTTGAGGAACAAGCTGTGCGGTACACTAGAGAAAAGGTGGACATGCTTTGAGGGATTTTCTTTTTGTCTCTCTGTTTGAAAGGGTCTCTCTCTTCAATATAAAAAATAACATAAATGGTGTATATACGTTGTTTGACACAAAGCTTTTAGAAAGAAGTGTCCTGTGGCGCAGTAGGTCACAGAAATGAGATCCAGGAAGGGCATATTATATAGTGTTGCACTGCAATAGAAGATGGAATGGGGACGATGATGACATTGTCAAAGAGAGGTGTGAGGGGGATTGGGATGGGAGTGGCTTGGTAAACCTTCAATCCATGAGCATGTAAGCATTATGTTAAGCTTTAGCTAATGAAAAATAGCAGATCTACTCGTAGATCTGCTATTTTTGAAAAATCGTGACAATGTGGCGCAAATCTTTGAATACATGCTTTCACAGAGAACGTTTTTAACTAAAATCTTTGCTTCTGGGGAGGTCCCTGAAACAACGTATTTTCAGATGGGGGTCGGCAGCCAATTACATATATATTTGGGGGTCCTTGACATGAAGAGGGTTGAGCACCACTGACATACTGTAGAAACATGGGTTTTTCAGATAACTGTCAGGATTTAGAAGACATTTGTAGAATCTTTTCTCAGGTCTAAATGGGTTAAAGGTGCAACCACTGTCATAATCAGTGGTGGAAAGTAACTAAGTACGTTCAATTTACTTAAGTACTTGAGTACAATTTTGAGGTATTTGTACTTTACTTGAGCATTTCCAATTTCCAATACATTTACTTCTAATCCACTACATCTCAGATCCAAATATTGTACTTTCACCCCACTACATTTATTTTAAAACGTAATTAACGTAAAATATTAACCACTTCAGTACAACAGTATAGACATTGCGTCCATTTGAAAATAGCCGCTCTACAAGCTCACAATACATTATATGATATATGATATAATACTTTGTCAGTTCACACTGAATTTTGTCTTGCGACCCAGCAGCAAAGTATGCAGAACACATATACACACATTTGACATAACACAAGGAACAAGACAATTTACATACATAAAGACAAGAGCAATATCCACCGCTTAGATTACCCCGTGGTTACTATATAAGAAAACTGTCTCTTGCATTGATTTCTAAAATAAAAACATCTAATAAACCAGTAAACATAAAGAATAAATTAACATTAGTTCGCGAGAAACATCAGGTCAACACAAGATCAAGACACAAAGATATTTATGTTCTACCAAAAATAAAAACTAGTATGGGAAGCCGATCTTTTATTTTTAGGGCAGTTCAATTATGGAACTCATCATTATAGCTGGGATTGCTTTTATTGATTCACTATTATGGTGTGATTTCTGTTAAGCTTTGGTTTTTTTTAGTTCTAGTTTCTGTGTTGGTATGCGGTCAGGTTTCCAGCTGGCTCAGGGAAGAGGACAACCCTGCCATGCATAGTCCACCATAGATAGGTGAATGAACTGTATCTGTCTGTGGGCAGGCATATGCTGTGCCTGTGTGTGCGTGAGTGTGTGCGGCTGTATGAGTTGAGGATTAGAGGTATAGGTATTTTTGTTACGCTGTCATATTTGACTCACTGTTGTCGTTTAGCATCAGTGCAATTTGAAATGTATTTTTTTAAATGCAATGTACTATTTTGTAATGTAATATAATGTATTTTGTAATGTTTTAATTTATTTCTGGACTCTTGGAAGATTAGCCGAAAGGCTAAAAGAGATCCAAATAAAAATCAATCAAAACTACAACTCCTGATTATACCTCAAGGTCGACTGGTCTGACCTTATTGTATGCTGGTACACCATATCTCCTTCCTGAAGGTAGCAACCTATATTCTCCATACAACATCTAGTATTAGAGAGGTGATATTCCTTGCTAACGTTAGGATGCTGTTATCATACGTACTGTAGATGCATAAAGTTTCTGAGGTAGTTGTCCAACAATCTTTGAACAAATGTTCAGTTGTTGCAGCAGTTGTGACTTTAGGGCTGCAGACAAACATCCATACCAGGTAGTACTACAGTACTGAAGAACACTCATAATAACAGAAGTGAAAAACCAAAGAAGAATCCGTCTACTAGCACCGAAGGATCTTAGACAGCGAAGGAAGTAGAACAGATGGGCTATTACTACTCCTAGGTATTTGTACGAACATACCTGGTTGATCAGTTCACCATGATGAATAGTAATGGGGGATCTGTGTATCTCTGGTGGTGTACCAAAAACAATCTCTTCTGTCTTTTTTGTGTTAATGATGAGAGCATTGTTATCACTCCATTCAACCACCTTATTTACTCTGTTGGTGCAGTCCAGGATCACTGGAACTATCTAGGAGAGAATTCAAAACTGTATCATCTGAGTATTTTAGAATGTATTGGTCTGGTGTGTCAGTGCGACATTCAGACAGACATTCCTCAATACGACAGCTGTCAGTAAAGGGTGAAAAGTACAGCAGAGCTCACACACCCCTGGGGAGCACCAACCTTGGTAGTTAATGCTGAGGAGAGGGTTGTGTTCACTTGTACTGTAACATCCACAGGATCTCTCATCATAGTATAAGTAGCCTAACTTTAACTCCCGCTTTTCAAGTTGCTGACTAGTCCTTTTTTATATTAATTACTAATTTACCACTTCATGTAGGGATTGTAGTGAAGATGGGTGAGAAATTGTGTGTGTGTGTGTGTGTGTGTGTGTGTGTGTGTGTGTGTGTGTGTGTGTGTGTGTGTGTGTGTGTGTGTGTGTGTGTGTGTGTGTGTGTGTGTGAGTGTGAGAGAGAGAGAAGAACGTAAGCTGTAGATACTGTACAGGTATTGTGTGCTACAGCCTGGTGGTAGCCATGTGTGTCACTTTCCCGGTGCTCGTGTGCCCGAGTCCCTAATGATGGTGCAGCGAGCTAACTACCCTCACTGTGGAGGCAGCCCCCAGGCTAGTGCCACATCTCTCCATCAAGGCCCGCCTTCATCCCACTTTACACCGGGCCCGTTCCAAAGACACACATGCACAGTTGCACACACGTGCGGGCACACACACACACACACACACACACACACACACACACACACACACACACACAGCGCCAATGACAAATAATTCATATTATGGCCTGCCTGAAAGTTTGCCATACTACCTCATTAAGCAGCCTATTGTAAGCGGCTGACATTCTCCCAGCATAATGTAGCTCCTTGGTCAGCCTGTTTTTTTGAAGTGACGCCTCACTAGAGGGAAATGGAAATAAATAAAGAAATGGGGGAAAAGAAGGGAGAAAAAATAAAAACAATCCCACCCAATTGTGCTGTTGTTTCTCACCTTCTCAACTCTCAAGGTGATGCAACTTTAGCTGCCAGATACAGTAATGGATCCCTGTTGTGCCTTGATATGGAACAAGGACCAACAATGACAAATCAAATGAAGTCAGAAATGTGTTTACTCCTCGTGTCATTTGGCAGGTTAAGAAATGCCCCCCCCCCCCCCCCCCCCCCCCATTTCAATAAATTACACCTACGCCCGCAACGGAGCACTACAAGGACGCCGATCCCAATTCTGTGTTTATGCTATTACGCGGCGCCTAAACACGTCTAAAATGCTGAGCTCTGCTGGTAAGATCTTAACATGTTCTCGGTTTATGCAGGCTGTGAGCACTGAATGTTGGCAGAGAGTTACTGCAGTTACGTTACGAGGGTTAGGGCTGCTAGCTACACAGTAAAATGCTGATTGTTAATTGAACTTTAACATTGCAACAAATTAGTATATAGCCTACTGTATGTTTCTGGTGGGGTAGAGCAAAAAATGCAGGCTGAAAAAAATCTTCCATTACACACTCCTCCAGCCACTGAACATGAAAAATGCTTCCTCGAACTGGTAACTATACATCCTTCAAAGTACACAACCTCATCTGATCTAATACACGCAGATGAGCACGAGAGGGGTGAGACCGCAAACAGATTTGTTTGCTGTAATGAAGACACTGTGGCTCAACCAACACTATATTGAGTTTGATCCCTCCACTTAGGGCCTCATTGATTTTTCCTTGTGGCCACGCCGGTCCGGAGCACTGCTTCTGCGGTGGCCGGTGAAAATTAGTCTTTCATTTCAATCTGCAAAGATTCACACAGCGAGCCCCGGCGAGAGGTAGTGATGGGGAAGGTGTGAGGGGGGAATAGGTATGGAACGGGGGTGGTTCTTTGGTGCATTCACTATTTGCGGCGTATGTTGGAGAAATGGAGGAATAGCAATTGTGTGGGATCTCCCCCCCCCCCCCCCCCTCTTCATTCCAGTAGTAGCAATCAGTCAGTTCAGAGGCACGGAGCTCCTGGCGAGCCTACGAGGCATGTGGCTAGGTGCACTCTGTCCTGGGGGCGAGAGAGAGACTGTGACTGAGCTCTGCCTATTCCAGGGCATCACGGAGGCACACGAAGAAGGAAGAAGAAGAAACTTTTGTCGAGGAAGAGAAGAGAAAGGCAGCAGCGCTGGAACTCGGGGACGTGGAGAGCAACTGAAGCAGACTTGATACCGGAGTACAGCTGTGTGCAACTTCAATCTGCACTTCAAACCGCCCAAGCGTAAACACACACGCGCAGCGCTTCAGAGAGCAGAGATAAAGACAAAAGTTAGTGGCAGAGGAAGAATATGGAAGAAGAGGAAGATGGAAGGCAACCCCCCCTCTTCCCCACCCCTCCACACACGAGGAGAGATAGAAGTCAAACCCCTGCTAAAGTTGAATCCTGAGGCCGTCTTCCATCTCTGTCGGCAGATAGTAGGAATGATAGCGGAGCATGTTCCAGCCTCCCTTAATGAAGTCCAGATGTCTGACAGTTCTGCTCCTTGTCATGCCGGGGCTATGACCTTGGGAAAACTATAGCTCAGCTTGCGGGCCTTCTCTCGTAACTACAGAATACTGCAAAAAGATATCAGTAACTCCACTCACTGCTCGGGGATTAAGACGAGAAGGTTCCACCAAACAGATTCTGCAAATGCCAAATGGTTGTATATCTGTTCCCAGTTAATCCACAGTTAATCTATCCAATCAGCCGTCACCTGCTTGTCAGGTGACCCCCGTGGAGCTGAGCATGACCCGTCCCATGGAACAACAGTACACTGCCTGCACCGTCACTATGGAACATCTGTTCTGCTCTGTGAAGAACCCGCTGTTAGCTGTATAGGTGCTGACACAATGGGGCTAGGGAGACCTGCATGATTACATACTAGAGAGACAAAATATGGGACATTTGATTCAACCTCCATTTAACCATGCGTTTAAAAAAAAGAGAGAGAAACGCCCAAGAAACACCCGGTCAAGTCACATACAGTACAGTAGCTGTAGCTCAAGTGCACAGGAAACAAATCACTATCTGTACCCTTTGTAGAAAGTTTTCTCATTAAATAAATACATAAGTAATCATGGAATGTATGGCCTTATATATAGCAGTGGACTGTTCAAGAGTAATACCGGAAAATAAGGCAAGGTACAATGATTGAGTTTCAAGTTCTGTACCCCAGTGCTCCAGTTCAGAGGTATGAAGGGGTTATACAGAGATACAATATGAACTATAAATCAAATGCCAAAATGGCATAAAAAGTAGTGATGCATATAGCTGCAAAGCAGTTATTCGGGGGTTCAAGGCAACATGGAATGTAAGAAGTTGAAAGCTGCGAAGGGTCTAGACCTTTGGCAGTATAAGGATACAACTAACAGGTTTTATATCGATGGCACAGATGCTCATTATAATCTCCGGACAGATCTGTGCCAAGCCACACAAATTGTCTGCAATGCCATACTGAAAATTTAAAAAATATATATTTGGAGACATGTTTCAACAGCTTAATTAAAAATATAGTTTTGCAATGATTGGATAAACCATTTTTAATTTACATTCATGACATGACCCTTTGAAGTTCATTGGTCAGTATCTTCTAAACTAAACAAGATATCAATAATCCACAGTTATATCAGTTTTGATAACCGTGGTCCATTAATGATCCACAGATAATTTGGTACCAGTTTAGGTTGGACAAAAATGTGTCAAAAAAAATTAAATGGTGGAAAGTCTAGTCAGACCGACTTTAATCATTTTTCAGGCAAATCTGTAGATTGAGGATAGATGTATCCAGACATCTATGTCTGTCGCAAGTGAGTTGAGTGTAAATTCGAACTGACGGCATACAAGTTATGACTTTTCAAAGTCCAAAGTTTTGGTATTTAATTATAGCGCCTGAACTGATGCGTTCAATTGAGATCATATTGAGCAAGAAATGCATACAACTTCCGATCCTTGGTGAACATCATAACATGTCATGTATCTCTTTGTCTGCATTGTACCATCTCACAGCAATCCGCTAAACCGTGGCAGAAGGAAAAATAATAAAGCAGCACAAAAACTATGGGTTTTCAGCCCTATGAGTTTGAGGAGCCCATAATAATCCCATCTTTCTTTAGCATCAAGAGAAAAACACATCTTCTTCCTTAACTAAAGCTCCAACTTCAGCTTCGTCTCGCACAAGGTGCTGATTATACGGCCCGAACAAATACCGTTGTTTAATGCTTTAGAGATGCAACATTCTCAGTCACTTTGCCTTTTTATATTATTGTGGGTTTTATCCCAAGGCTGTCAGCATACGAGCAGATAGTGTATAAATACAGCACACTGCTTAGTCTCACCTCTTTAAGCATAAGGCGAAATTAGAAAGTGCAACACTTATTGATGTGCGGCTGAGAATAGCAGGTAAAAACATTTCAACAGAATTTCGACTCCTCCGTCGAGTACAATGCATCACAACTTCACTCGGTGCACCGACACTCCCGATATAAGAAACAAAAGTGCTGCGAAAGTGGGACGGCAAGTCTGTCGGAGTAGAGACAATTACAGTGTTGAGGATACGCTGTGAGCACGGGTTGCAAAGACAAGAGAGCCATTTTAAAGGAGATTAGTGCTGACACTTCCGTGTGTCTCAGCGTGCCGGCAATCACACGCAGCGGCAGCTTATCGCGTGTGGGAGGCCCCTTTGTCACTTGTTGCATTCAAAGTGGGAAGACGATGGGATGACACCCAGCCGCCTCCGATAGATCAAAACCCAACTAATAAGCTGGGATGCTCAAATTAACAATGAAGCCTCTTGTTTAACTCGGGCTGCTTGACTCGCTCAGTGTCGGCACACGCAGACTACACATGCACGTCGTTTAAATCTACACAGGGATGGGAAATATAATGGCTGCACATAGTGTCACCAGAATAGGAATCTGGGTGGTGGAGAGAGGAGGATAACAAAAGCCATTTCCTGTTTGAATACCTACCCCGTTAAGCCTGGTCTACACGTAGTTGTGCGTGGGTGTGTTGCGTCGCAAAAAAGAAGATCTAGAAGCTCACTGTGAGCTTGTAGATCGACTATATTCGGCACGCAGCAGCCCCACACAGATAACTATAACCCAGGCTTTACAGATACAAGATGAGTGAGAGTGCTAGCTCGCAATCGGCACTGAAATAATTGTCCTGATGCACCGACTGAAACAGAGACGTGCGGATGACAAAAGCGTAGCGGCGTACTTCCATGGAGGTGAAATCATGTTGGGAGGGGAGGCCTCGGGGTATAAAAGCGTCCAAGGTCTTTCCCTTTGCAACAATAAGCCGCCTGCATTGTTCAACTGAAGAGGCTTGTTGAAATTTAATTTGCGCTGTTCAACAGTCAATAATGCCCCCCGCCACCCCACCTCCACTGAGACACACTATTTAACCCCTGCACCTGACAGTCACGTGTTATGCGTGCACGCACACACACGCACACACCTCTCAATCGCCTCTCAATAGTGAGGGGGCTAAGCATTATTGACGACTAGCTGAGCTTAATGTACCTACATTTCACCCTCCAGGCTATCCCCCCCACCACCCTGCCCACACACCTCCACTCCACAACCTCCATACCAAGTGTCAGCCAGGTTTCAGGACCATTTTCCAGTTCTCCCATGAGACCAACCAGGATTCGGTTGTTTCTGTTGATTTTGTGTTTTCATTCATTTATTTATTTAACCTTTATTTAAAAGTGTAGTGAAATGAAAAATACGTTTTTCACACTTTTAGAGCATATCCGTGGTCATCATATGGGCATACCTAACAACAATGGGAAAATTCTCATTTGTGTGTCTTTAAATCAAAAGTAAAAAAAATAAATTGAATTACTTCCTTAAAACGAAAACGTGCTGCGTGATGACGTGTAGAGCTATGCACATCAATAGAAGCCAATAAAAATGAAGCTCACCCGTTTGAGTCCCATTGCTGCGCGTCCGTCCAGTGCTACTGATTACAGAAATAGATTGTGTTCCAGGATCCTGGCCATGGACCTCCTGCGTTTTTAATCCCATTCAAGATGACATCCAGACAGTGTATTACTCGTTTTAAACATAATCATCACGCTAAAATATGTATATAGGTTGTGTACAGGTTAGAGATGGCTTTGCTGCCGACTCTCACTTTGTAAACAAACCACTGTGCAATGTGCATGTGTGTGCATGTGTAGTCGTGCATGAGATGGACCAACGTCCCCATAGCCTGGAGGGATGAGACGCTCTGATTGGTTCAGAAACTAAGATCCTGCCGTCTGAGGCTGAAACGTCGAAATAAAATGCCCAAAAAGCCATTTCACTACACCTTTAAACAAGGCAGGCCACTCAAGGGTAAGGACTGCATGGCCTCTGTGTTCTTAGTTAAATACCAAACAAAACAAAAATAAAGGATACTGCTACCACAATGATAATAATCCCTATTTATCTACGTACGTCTACCTACGTACGTCTGTACGTCAGTCTGTACTTCAGTCTGCAGTTCATGCATCTCCAGAACTGTCCGACCAACCGACTTAATTCAAACTCGGCACATGCAGGTGTAGCCACTGCCCAGAGGAAGTGCCGCGCCCGGCGTCAAGTTGGCTGGATAGGCCGCTATCCAGAATCACCAATCTGACCAATACACCCATACCGGTGTATATATATATATAACAAAAAACATTGCATGGATGCACCTGGAACGTATCCTCAGTGATGTATCCTGAGGTCAACGGGGTTTCGGGTCTCGCAACATCATACCCCTTACTCAGGCGACCCAGCCGGGAGTGATCAAGTCCCGACTTACGTCCCAGTAGCTACCCTCAATCAGTCCCATTAGGGAAAAACCAGGGGCACACAATCCGTTGGAACTACTCCAGAACTACTCTGCCAGGGCTTGGAGGTACACTTCTGGCACATGGAGGGACTAGGCTCTGTGGGTTGTCTCCTGTCCGGGCCCCTCCTACGTCTCACCAGGTCCACAGGTATATATATATATATATATATATATACACACATATGCAGTTCCCAGAACCGCAGACCCCACCGGTATAATATGGTCATGCGCCTATATGGGACCGACCGATTTCAAACTCACATCGGCATGGACTCGAGGGAGTGCAGGGCCTGTCATCACGTTGTTTGAATAGCCGGTTGTCTAGAACCGCCGATCGTACCGAAACGGTCATAATATATATATATATATATATATAATATATATAGTACATATTTATAGCATAGTATAATATGTATAGTTTATATGTACTGTATAGTTTCATTATATAGATATTCCACTGTTATTCCTGTTACCGATACAGGCATGCGTGATGCGTAGAGTGGGAAGTCGTTTGGATCAGCGGCTCCAAATCCTCATCAATATGACGTCATAGACTGGTCTAAACAACAAACAAAATCTTTTGGGGAAAATTCATCACACTAAATAAAAGACCCTGTGTGTAAGGACCTTCACTGAAACAATCATTGCAAAGTCTTCCCTACTGTTTCCTTTTTTTAATATAAGTGACTAAAGTGAGCTATACTTTTGTCAAGTTGAGTCTCACAGAAATGCTCATTGAGCAAAAAAAGAGCGTGCGAGAGAGAGAGAGAAAATGTCTAGCTTCTTCAGACCACCTTGTTAAGATGGTAGGCCTTTTATATTTAGCAAGGAGAAATACCTGACATTTCCCCTGTCAGGTTGGTTGGTGAGGTCCATCATGGTGGTCTGTACTTCATTACAGTTCTATTCACACCTGTGCCACCAATTCTACTTTTACACACGTTACAGTAGTTGCTGCATTCAATTCAACGCTCGCACCCACCAGGGATACGGTTAAACCCACATCCCCTTTTGGGCATGTCAATGTTGTTTTTACGTCCCGATACCCCGTCCAGGACAGGCTTCAGACGTGCCTCCTCAGGAGACTTGGCTCAAATCTGACCCATTTGAGCATGTCAATATAGATGAATATTTCACTGTTGATTAATTTAATACATAGGACCACAATGGAAAGAAGTCGCCAGGATAATTTTTCTTCCTTTTAGCCCAAATGTTTTATTGTACCTCCATGCCGTTTACATTTTTGACTAATTATCAAATTCACAACTGGTGATCTTGTATATCAGCTATTATCACGCAGCAACGTGTAACATAGGGCTTAAAGGAGTATTTTCTATCAATTACACACCCCCATGAAGCCTTGCAATCATGGTTTTTGCCACATTCCTGAGTGAATAATTTGATGACAGGTGGAAGAGAGTCTCCATTGACTGAGTCTCCTACCAGAGAGCCCGCCGCTCATCAAATGATTGGCTTAGGAATGTGACAAAAACAAAAACTAATCAAATTCAAGTCTTCATGGGGTGTGTAAATGATAGAAATTAAGTAATTTTGGGGTGAACTACTTCTTTAAATAGTTACATCTTGCTTAGGAAAACAGAAGGGAGAGTGAGAGAGAGAGAGAGATAAATCAGTCTCCGTTGTCCAGTGTTGTGCTTTTTTCTCCCTGAAAGTCCCATTGCGATTCACCCCTGAGGGTCAACCGACAAACAAAACATGTGTGTGGCTTAACAGACTGAGGCAACAACCTGCAAGAGCCTCTGAATTCCCCGCTTCAACAATGTTGGGACAAGAAGATACCATGCACGGTGACATTCTCTTCAGCAATTATTATTTTTTCTCCAGGAGTAGAAAACTCCCTGGTGACTGCTTCCTTAATGGCCTTGTTAACTCTAATAGCAGATTACACAGGTAATTGCCCGGATCACAACGCAATTATAGTCAGGGGTAAATGTTAAGAAAGAGGGTGTGTGGGTGGCGTTGTGTTTCTGTGCGTGGGTGGATTCGTAGGGCTGGGCAATTAACCGAAAATAATTCTAAACCGATATTTAGAAACAATAACCAAATTCATCTTGCTCATGTATAGGTTATTCAATTAATCGAGAGGGAGATTCAAAGAGTCAACACAATTTACATTTAGTTTGATTTTGATTAAGCACATAACCCTAGTATACATTGTTGTTCAATGGTGTCACTGGTGTGCATAAATAGTGAAAATAGGTGGATAAGCTCACAACATGTTGCATCGAGATACATCGTGTTCTTATTTATCTGCTATTTTCACTTAAAAATGTACAAATATTAATAATGAATCATAGTCAAGGAAAACGTTTGAAATAATTGTGATATAGCGTGTTGCTGACCCTGCAGACTATATTACATTCAAAACCTTTGTTCTTGTTTTCATTATATGGACATCGGGGGATATTGCTTAGTTTCTAGGAAGAGATCATCAAAAAGGAAATTCAATTGCAGTTAAGATACATTGTGACCCTCTCCATACAAGAACTTCCTTTCTCATTTGACCCTTCAGAATTCAGAGAAACGAAACTGACACTGCATTGAAAATAATGGCAAAAGCTTGTTTGACTGTGACTGTGATTACTTGGCCGAAAATAAAGGCCTTTCTTTAACCACTGAAGCCCTAGTTTATGCCTTGTCGTACGATGTTGCTGCACAGTGAAAATAGCCAATCTACAACATTTTACAGTGCAATGTGTTATGAGCTTGTAGACCTGATATTTGCCACTATTTTTGAGGTATGTCGCCTATAATGACCCAAAATACAGTCACCACATTAAATGTGGTTTAATTATCTTGATCCATGCATGTGCTATAGCCCGGGACATCGTGCAGGTGTCTCTGACACGAACAACAAGCACTCCGCACCGCAACATTGACGCACTGGCGATACCACAGCGTAGTTATGCACACATGATGAGCCATTTTGTCAAGAGCAAGCAGAGACACAGGAGGAGAGGCTCCTGTATGGAGCCCAAAAAAGAAAGAGGATGCATGGGCTCAATCCCCCCCCCCCCCCCCCCCACCTTCAACACATACACACATCAAAGCCTTGCCCACCGGCGGTGTCTTCTGATATTTATTTATTGAGATGATTTTGCCAGAAACCCAGTGGCCTGGCTGTGCCCTCCCACTCTTTGATATGCTGCTCGGTTCTTAGCTGGCTGTCCTCAGAGGAAGAGGGGTTGCGAGGAGGAGGGGAGGGGGTTAGTCGAAAGAGACCCTCAGAGGAAAAAGAACATGGCTGACACTGTACAAGTACACACACACACACACACACACACACACCAGATGATGCGTGGGGAATGTGGGGAGGGTGAGGCGATGGAGGTAGAAATCAACCATTGATTGGTATTTAGAGGGCCAACGATCTGTTTCCTCCTCTGTTTTGCCGGAGTGCGGATAACATCTAAATGATGGTAGGATTATCAACCTTGTGAGTCGTTAGAGCTCGCCCTCGGACCGGTGCGTTCGGCGCACACAGCTGTGTGCTGAAGATTCCCCCCCCCAAACAGCTGTATATGCCTATAGGTCATGATTTTACAACCGTGTGGCGAGGTATTGTAGGTGGTCCCTGACCATGCAATCAGAAAATCATATCTATTTTTGTATTTATTCTTTTAAAGCCTACTTTGTCCAGGGAAAACATATTTTTGTAAATAGTTGATGCATTGAAAATTTGAAATGTGTTGTATCCAACAAAGATGTTGTGCTACTTTCAAAATGTTCTTTTCTTTTTTTGTCCAGCATATGTAACCTGTGATAGTGTGATTAGTGAGTAACAAGGAACAAAAAAAAACTAATCTTAATCCATGGAATGGTGCATGAATCCCACCACTATTGTGTGAGGTGGGCCTATGATGGACCCACCCGACACAATAGTGGTGGTCCCCAGGTTTCTCTTAGTTAGGATGGTGGTCCCTGGGTCGACATTTGTTTAAAACCCCTGCTAAACTGTAGGTTATTATTTTACCACTGGACCGGAACGTATGCAGTCAAATAGCCGTATGCAAGCGCAAATGCTTCCCCCCTCCCCCCCCCCCCCCCCCCCCCCTTGACATCGCTTGACAATGCTTTGTGACGTTAATGTCACTCAACACCCCAAAAGAAAGTGACGGTGAATTGACAACGTGAAAGGGGAAACCACTGTAGTCGAGAGTAAACCGTTTGTGACACACATTCTTGACAGCCTGGATTTCAAACCTGCTCAAGGCCAATATGTCACAGGCCATACCTCCTGTCAACTGAAAGGGGATAATAAAACAAACAGTTGGCAAAAAATCGGCAGATCTACAAGCTCACAACAACACATCTTTGTGGCAATCCGCTTGTATAGGTCTGCTTTTTTCCGGTGAAGGTGTTGAGGAAAGAAAGGAGCGGACCACGCATAGAGCCCTGGGTGATCTCAGTCAACTAAGTACATACAGGATTTAATAACTTAAACAGCACCGATATAAAAGCCATGCTAGCAGCCCCTAGAGGCCATGCTGCTCCTTACTCCCAACATACGTAAATATTCTAGCAATGGGCTAGAGAAGGGTTCATCCAGCTATCTGCCTATATCATTTATTAACTAATCTAGCATGCAAAGGATGCTAAAGGAAATGTCGGCGATCCATGGCGATCCGTCAGACGGACGGCTACATGGTTTGAGTGAGTGGAACTCAAAGAACAGGGATCAGGGCCAGGTGGTAGCCATTAGCAAAGACCATGTGTCTCCAAGTGTAAGACAGCCTAAGGATGGACCAGAGGTGGCGTGTTTATAGGCACAATAATCTCCTTGGAATGATAAAAACAAAAGCAGGGAACTCTATAAAATGTCACCTGGGAGCAGAGACAGTAGTGATCACTGGGGTTGGAACGCCAATGTACAATGTGTCACGACTCATTGAGAGCTTGCAAATCGTCAATTTTAGAAACATTCCGGCTGTGACAAATGTGAACGCACCAGGTGCTTAATTGCAGATAGCGATGTTGTCGGAAAAGTCAAATAATGACCTGTTCAGATAGGAAACATGTCAGAGTAGATTAACTATTTATTGTAACACATGGAATACAGTTAAACTTGGCATTAAAGGTTCCGCGCTCTGGGAGATCTTCTCAGAATTTGGTTGAGTTAACTTATTACACTGACCCTACTGTAATTAATTTTTATTATTATTATTGTCTTTATTTAAAAGAATTATACATATTTTTAATATTATTATTATTATTATTTTATTTGTTTGCATACTTCTATTATGTCTATGTATATTTGTATGTGCCTTTTATTTCATATGGTGCAAGATACCGGGGTTGTGGCTCTTTCAGAGCGGGAACTCTGGGGGGAGGGGAGGAAAAAAAAAAAAAAAAAAAAAAAGTTCAAATAATGTTGTATAATATTTTCGTGTGAACATTAATAAAAAAAAAAAAGAATTTGGTTGAGGCAGCATGCTAAGCAAAACCCCTCATGAGATTAACTTGAGTCATGCAAACTAGAAACATACAATTTGAATGCATTTTAACATTAAAGCCATAGAACATTGAATCAGATTAGAGCTATGCAACATTGAATTATAGTTTACTTTAAAGCCATGTGCACGAGAATTTCAGTTTGCACGTTTGAGCAGTACGTAAGCAGTACATTTACGTTAATATTTAGCTTGAATCAGCAGACATATATTCACAAGTATTTGAGCCTATGCCAGACTATGATCAAAAGGTGGAGGCTGGGGTGGTGGAGGCAAGCTTGCTCGCAGCAGCAGTGTCTGTGAAGCAATGAAGCAGCTGTAGTGAAGCCAAGAGCCATCTTTAAGAAACCGCTGTTAAAGGCGTGAGCTCTGATTGGAGTATGAATGTGTGACGGTCAGCTGAGATGTGAATGATGAATACTAGGCTGATTAATACAATGAGCTGACTGACAGCTGATTAAAGCTAAGGCATTCAGACTATCGCAGGCTTAATTTCTGTATAGGAGTAGCGTGGCATTGGTCCAATCTCCTGTTAGTCCGACCATTACTACCACTATCCCAGACCCTAACCTGAAGCCGCAGCACGGATGATTTGTAACCCGCAGCACAGGTCAGAACTAACGGAAGGTCCGACTTAAGGTAGACCGATATATCGCTCAGGCTCTAACAAAATGTCAGCCGGGAGCAGAGACACCAGTGAACACCGGGGGTGGAGCGCTTCCACTATGGAGCGTCATTCCTGAGATTTAGATTACTCAGGATCCTTGCTCCTGTCACAGCTTGTGACAACTCAGGGCGCAAATTGTTCTAAACTCTTGTCTGTCTGCAAAAAAAAAAAGCCTTCTCCAGATGGAAAGTGCATATGCGATGGAATGCATGTGCAGACCAATGGAATCTGTGCATAGTGATAGTTGTTTTGTTATGGCAGTCACTAACTCTGAGTTAGTGATGCTGGGCCCCCATGTCAGAACAGTCCCCATAGGATTCAGTATCGGGTGGGTGGGGGTTGTTCGTCGGTGCACTGCAGCCTTGTAATTTCAGCCACTACACTGTAGGGTGTGGGGTGGATGGGCGCTCATCTTTTTCTTTTCCTTTTTTGCGTGACAGATCTCCAACATAATGCGTTGTCAAATAATTCATAATATTATGGGCAAGTGTGACACGACGGCCGGCCGCGCTCTCAATATTCAGATTCGCTCTGGCTCATAAACCCGCCCGCCGCTGCGTGCCATTGGCCCATCAATCAATTCGTCTGCAGCCACTTCTCCTAGCCCACCCCTCCCACCCTCTCCTCCCTCTCCTCCTCACCTGTCAGATGATTTGAATATGAGGTGACGCTTGGATGGGTTCCACCAAATAAGCCGCTGGGAGAACAAGGCCCTGGCAGAGCTGTTTACACATGTTAGGGCCTGTAATTTTGATTGAGGAATATGCATGGCTCTCCGGTGCCAGCACACGAGAGACGCACGCACACATGCATACACGCACACACGCACACACACACACACACCACACACACCACTCTGTCACCTTAACCGGAGGCCTCTGGCCTTTTCTGGGTTTTGTTTACGCCTTCAAGAATAAGGTACATTGTGCAGTGTAATGTGAGGACTGAAAGAAGCAAGTACACTTTTTTTGTTTTTGTTATGTCTCTCAGTAATGTTGTTTCTTTTCTATGTTGTTGTATGAATAACACTGCACACAAATAGAGATATCGTAGAATTTAAAACAAAAGGGTTGAACCACTGCTGCCACAGCAGTGTTCATTTTGACAGCAAATGTGTATTTAGTTTTTGTCATATTTTAGTCCTCCGAAATGTTTTAGTTTGACGCATGACACGTTTAAGCTTGTACCGGTATCGTATCGTCTTCGTTTTTATTCGTTGACAAAATTCTAAATACATTTTGTTAATGTTAATCATCATAGCTTAGTTTGCATTTCGTTTTTATGTAGTTTTCGTCAATGAAACAAGGTAGTCGACGAACATTCTTCGGCATAGTTTTAGTCGGCGAAAGGAACACTGCCTCGCAGGCAGCTCTAATGACAACAACAAACACTGATAGAGCATGTCAGGGGGTTGACAATCACTGCCCATCTCCCTTAGTCTCTTCTCCAATAACTCTCCTGTTAGACACCCGCTGTAATTGATTCTATGTAAAGAATAGTCTGTCTAAAAGCAGAGCAACCAGACGCTGTGTCTGTCTGTATGTGTGCGTGCGTGCTTCTTGTGAAGGCCAAATGTCCCCCGTGTGTAGAATTTGAGAAATGGACAATGCAAGGACAATTTTGTGATTGAGGCTCACAAAATGAGGCTCAACTCAGCTAGAATGAAAAGGCAGGAAAAAGGGAAAATAAATTAGATTTTGTTTTTGTGTGATTTTCTGATTTTTTTCCTGGTCCTCACAAGAGAAATTTAAAAAGGATTTGTATAGTTAACATATAGTTTTTCCACAAGATCAGCTATTTTGTCTTTTAGGCTTATAGGGGTAAAAAACGACAAAACATTTAATTAAATGTCCCCACAAGTAGGCTATATTAATACAAATGTGTGGGCACTGCACATGCGCGTGCGGGGGCAAACAAACAGAGTCACTGGATCTGTCACAGCCTAGGACTTCCTGAGATAAAGATGGATGGAGGTGCGGAGGGGCAGGGGAGGACGGGCGGGGGGCACGGCCAGCACAGAGCTGTGTCAACTGCTTTCCTTTCCTCATGCATTAAATTCAAAGCAGACTGGAAACCCTCAAACTCCCGCTGATCAATTGTGAGCCAAAGGGAAACGGAGCGAGGAGGAGGGGCTCTTGTTTGGCATACGTGATCAGCACATTGGGCCAAATGATGTAATCCATCAGAACGGACACCGCAATTTGCCGGCTATTTCCTCATCAATCAAACTTGAGTGTTTGCAAGAGAAGGAGGGGCCCTGCGCGCGCGTGTGTGTGTGTGTTTGTCTGTCTCATTCACGCACGCACACTCTTTCACACACACACACAGCGTAAACACGCACACACACAAGCGTAAGCACAGAGATGGACACAAAGGCATCAGCAATCTCCAAACCTCCAGAGCGTTTTAAGTGGCTTTAAGCAGTAGAGAGCAGTGATCTGCTCGCATGTGTTACAAACTATATAAAACAGTAAATATAAACAGCTAACAGAATGGGAAAACATTTTGTCATTTCTGTCTATCAAAGAAGTTTCCGATGCCAGGATGAAGTCGTCAATGTGACAATGACAAAACTATGCCGTTACTTAAGGGAGCCTGTTCAATGTGAATTACATTCATACATTCATAAGTAGCCTACTACTGAACAGTGCAGAGATTTAGTTGATAATCCCCTCCCCCCCCTGCACTGACCACTTATCAGTTCATTCAGACAGTTCAGCTCTTTTAAAGCCTTTTCACCTTTGGCTCTTGCGCGTGCTGTATCTCAGTTCACATCCTGCACCTGTCCACTATAGATGTGATCCCCCACTCAACGCCTAGTAATCGAGCTGTTTAAGAAAGCTTCAGAGAGTATTTTATCTACGGTCAACAGCTACATGGCCAATGGCATATTTCCCTCCAGTTTTAAACACAAGACCCTCATTGATCCTCGTACTATTAGCCCTCTCTGAAATCACCTTTTCTAAGCTAAGGTTAGAGAGAGTACTTACTACTGATAACATTTGAGTACAGACATTAAGAGGTTGGAAAGGTTTGTGTGCAAATAGGCATGCCTTCACATACAGAATAAGGCACAATACGTAGGTGCTACACTTGCTTTGTTAAAAACATATGCTTTATTTAATAATATGTACCACAAAAACATGACTGTATAAACCAAGTTATTTTTTGGTAGAAAAGAGAAAACATTTTTTTTAGTGGAGCCAGGTTGGAGTTTTGAGAAAGTTTATTTGGAGTTCAGCAAAAGATACAAGCCCACATACATTAGTTCTGCATTTGACGCTGTAGATCCCAATGGACCTCAAAAACCGAGCACTCTGAGGCTGTCGGAAAACATCTTCCATCTTACAAATCACTTATGGATATTTGAGAGATTTTATTTGGAGTTCAGCTAAAGTTAAGATCCTTGACATGACCCAGAGTTACAGTCTATTTAGCTTAGTTGGCACTGCATTATCCCAACCTCAAAAACAGAGCAGTCTATGACTCAGACATAGTAACTAATGATTAAGTAAAATGTACTTAAATCTTCCATCAAAATTATCAAGCAAAAAGTCCTTATTTTAAAATTATTATTATTATTTTCATTAATCATTAGAGGGTATGCGTGTGACGTCATCATCATACCCAGAAGTTATGTGGGAGTGGCAAAGTTTCTGGCCTTGACAGCCCATACATCCAAACAGAAAAGTCCTATCTGATTTGCATTAAACAACGTTAAACCCAATTTGCCACTCGATTTGCCACTCACTCTTATGCATGCGCCGTATACCCTCTATGCTGGGGGGAACATGTACCGCAAATAGCAGATCTGCAAGCTCATCATGTTGCAACACACTGTTATTATAGATCAACAATCTTTGCTGAAGATATTTGGTGTAGAATGTTTTAGCTATGTGAATTTGTATACAAATTGTGTATTTGTATTGTGTGTAATGTCTTACTTATGTGTATAGGACTCCCTCTAAAATGAGATGCTGCATCTCCCTATAGAAGTTTTAAGTGGCTGGTCACATCAGTGGATATCATGTATGATGACCTGATGTCCAACAACACTGGCAAAGATGAATATCATTTCAAATTTAGTTTGTAGTGTTCCATCATAGAAAACATTTTTAAATAAATCTGGCGCAACGGCTAGTGAAAGTCTTTTCCAGCAGGGCCCCTAAGCTTAAGAACAACCTGCCCGAGGAGGCCAGATTTCCCAGAAGAACTCTGTGCTATAGCTTTATCTTTGCCCCATTGGCTTATAATTGAGCAAAATTGTCACAGCACAATGACACTTTAGGTTAGAGAATCCCAGGAAGCATTATTATAATTTAGAGATTATTATTAGAACTTAAAGATTATTTTTAATCAAAATGATTTCATGTGCATATTCAATTGTTTTGATTCCCTCCTTGTGCTAGGTTCCAATATTTTTGCTACAGTGCTATAGACTAGTTAGCACTGTCAATTGTCATTGTAGGCTTTTCTTTTGTAATAATACTGTAGCGACAATAGCAGATCTACAATGCTCACAACGATTTTCACTATTTGGGCTATTAGTGCTTAAGAGGACAGGCTATTTGCTATAATAATCATCACATCATCATCATCATTCACATCTTTATCCGACATCTGACCGTGTCCATTGACCCTGCCCCAGTGGTCCCAGAACTCCTGCCACTCTACCCTTTGTCCCACCCCTTTCCCTTACATTGTTGTGATAATGCCGCCCCCGACCCCCCCCCCCCCCCCCCCCCCCCCTCCAAACCTCCAGGGAAAACGAGTAAAAGACTGGAGAAGATCTAGCTCACTTCATCATTAAAGCTCCTCCGACCTCTCCAACCCCCACCCACCACGCAGCAACATGTGCTCCTCATTGTGGGGGGACTCATTGGCCCCTTGTTTACCCCCAACTCGCTGTGGCTCAGAGCAGAGAGGCCGAGCATCAAGGGGAGGGGGGGGGGGGGGTCTGATTTATACGCCCGATGACGGATTGGCCCCTGGTGATTTGCATGCTCCGCAGAAAATGTGTCGCATGACTAAGAGTTGGCACCATTACTGTTGCCTCGCGATGATTTGATTGGAGTCGGCGTCACAGTGATTTAAGCGTGGAAGCGTGTATCAGTGACACTTGGTGACTTTCGAAGAGACGGGAAAAGTCAAGAGTTGTTGCAGCCTTTCGACGGCGCCG
The DNA here is from genome assembly GCF_964188405.1 of Protomyctophum parallelum. Classification (NCBI taxonomy): domain Eukaryota; kingdom Metazoa; phylum Chordata; class Actinopteri; order Myctophiformes; family Myctophidae; genus Protomyctophum; species Protomyctophum parallelum. The sequence continues at coordinate 28,425,899 of NC_139719.1, read as the reverse complement.
AGTCGACGACTAACTGCCGAGTGATGCCATTCTGAGTTATAATGTGCAGATGCATGGACAGTGGACACGCCGTCAGTCTGTGTTCCTCAGCATCTCACACATATTGATGTTTTAGGCAGAGTGGCGGAAGAAGTACTCTTCTTTTCACTATTTGTCGTGCAACAAATTAGGGCTCAAGAGGACAGGCTATTTGCTATAATATTCATCAAATCATCATCTTTATCCGACATGTTACTCGGATTTTGTACTTAAGTAAAGTTTGTAGATCAGCTATTTTTGAACAGCTGAAGTATAAAATAGGGATTCATTGGTTTTGCGTGTGTAATAATCTAAATCTGTAGAAGCATAAAGTATCATAAAATGGAGATATCATACTTTCCACCACTGCTTATTTATAGTAGTTTTCTAATAGCACAAATACAGTTAAATCCTCCATAGAAGCCAAAACAAACAGTGTTTGTTGGTGACAACATTGAAGCACACTTAAAGGCTTTGGACCACTGCATGGAGTAGGCTTGATATGCTGTCTTGAACGTCTTCACTAGCATATTTGCCAGGCAGTACGACCGTGGGAATACCATTAAAGCA
>NC_139719.1:28412811-28422811 GCF_964188405.1 Protomyctophum parallelum | reverse complement strand
GACATGCCCAAAGATAGGAACTGCAGTTTTTTTTGTTTTGTTATTTTTACGCGGTTGAGAGAAGAACATCATGGCAGAGATGTTGCTGCTGCTCCGTGGGTGTTATTCTGCTCCCAGCACTTGTCACGCAGGGTTCTTCGCTCTCTCTCTCTCTCTCTCTCTCTCCTCCCTCTCTCTCTCTCCCCCCTCTCTCTCTCTCCCCCCCTCTGCTATGACGACCATAAAAAGCAGATTGAGCTGTCTGCTGTTGCAGAGTTCAACGGTCAAATCCATCTTGTCAGGGCCCGCGCTGGTGGCCCAGCGGTGTGGGGAAGGGGTCAGATGAGGCCGTTGACCCCGCTGATTGTCCGTGGTATGATGGACCACCGGGGTCCCACCAACTATGAGGGAAATCGGTGGTGACGCGGGGGCAACTTGGGGTGGCTGAGTAATTCTGTCACCAACATGACACTTCTCTCCTCTCCGGACCAGTCGGGTCAGAAAAGAGACGATATTGGGTTGGAAATATGCAACATATTCTCTCTGCCTTCTACAGCATTTGTAAACTGGAGGATTCATTCGACTGTCCCTCTCACAGCGACCTTAATCAACCCTGGTTTTCCTATTTAGTATATTATTTGCTTGCAGATCGGCTAATTTCGCTGCAGTATTAATTAGTACATAATAGGGCTTAAGCGGTTAACAAAAAAAAGTTAATCAGAAGTTGTCTTGTAGTTGAAATTTCTTACAAAAGCAGAATAAAAAAAAGCAGGGGTTGGGTTCATGACCTCTGACCCCAGGTGATGTCAAGGTCCTCTGGTATGTCAGCGGGTCTCCGCAGCACACAGACTGCCACGGCGTCACGCTCCCCTTCGCTCATCTGACAACCAAAAGGTGCTTCTGACAAGCGATGTAACGGTGTCAAACAAGCGATTATTTTCCATTTAAAAAGAAATGCCCAGACATGCACGGTTTTCATGTTTCTTTCAGCTAAAAAAAAGAAAAGAAAAAAAAGAAAACTCTCTCCCGGGCGCCTGCTTTTCACGGCCAACAAGACATGTTGTGATGCATGTCTGCCTCGCATTCTCTCTCTCTGGCTTTATGTTTGCTTATCCGTTTGCCTTTACTTATTCATATCTGCGTTTTGGGCCCTCCTTTCTTGCCTCTTGATATTTGTCAATACGGGCTTGACCTCAGCGGGCCGAGCCTCCCTTCTGAAGTGGGAGCTCGGCGCTAGCCTTGAAAAACAGACCTTTAAATTAAACGAGGGAGAACACAGATTGTTGTATAATTCATCCTGGACCCCCCGTCGAGGAGCCTCTGTGCAGTCGTGTTACTCTCTAGATTAGAATTTCCTTTTGTTGCCGCCTGTTTGTGTGATACACAATGTGAATCCTGCCAGGCCCCAGTAAATTACCTCTTTAAACATTAATTTGCCTTAACCAAGTTGAGAGACACAGAGAAGAGAGAGAGAGGTATAGAGAGAGGGGGGGGGGGGAGAGAGAGAGAGAGAGAGAGAGAGAGAGAGAGAGAGAGAGAGAGAGAGAGAGAGAGAGAGAGAGAGAGAGAGATAGAGAGAGACAGAGAGAGAGATGGGGTGGTGGGACTGGGGATGGGGGGCTAAAGGAAAAAACCTCTTGATTTCATATACAATGAATAAGTTAATAAAAAGATTTTCTCCTCTCTCCTGTGCACACATTTTTCCCCTCCCGCACTTGAAGTCATCCTTACCAAATCAAAAAAAAGAGAGAGGAAGGGAGGGCAGAAGAAAGAGAGAGAGAGAGGACTAGAGTGAGACAGAGAGTGTGTGCGTATGCAGAAGTACAACAAAAAAAAGGAGGGGAGTGAAGCTGATCGGAGTGCAGAGAGAGGGAGTGAAACTAGAGCGAGAGAAAGAGATAGAGGCACAAGGAGAGAGATAGAGAAGGGGAGAGAGAGAGCGAGAGATGAGCTCTCGGAATGATGCGCCTCACAGGCCTCCCTTCTCGTGCATTCCCAAAATACCTGGTGGTGAGGAAAAAAAAGTGAAAGCCAGGCGCGCGACGGACGCCGTTCCCCAGAGATCCTCCGCTGGTGTCATTAGCAAGGGAAACGGCGGGCTCAAGTGGCGTACAAACTTCAGCAAAACGTCAAGAGGGAAATGTGTGCGCGCTGCGCCTTCTTTCTTCCCTCCCCATCCCCTTTCTCCTCGGCTTTGTGGCGGGTTTTCTGATGCGACTCCAAGCTCTTCCTCTTCTACCAAATTAATATTTCTGAAAATAAAAGCCAGGACAACTTTAAACTAGCTAGTGAAGAGAGAGGAGAGAAGAAGAGGGGTTTGCCTGATTTATACTTGGTTGTGCATCGTGTTGCATAATGGAAAAGGGCCGATCTACAAGCTCATATTGCGGCAAACCTTGATGAGGCGTAATCTTGTAGATCAGTCGCTTTCTGTGCGTGACACCGGTATGTAACCAAGTATACATCAGGCTTTAGAGACAGTGAGATAATTTGCTTGTTCTCTCTCTCTCTCTTTTTTTTTGTGTGCCTCCTGTGAAGTCGAGTCTCTCTCTCTCTCTCTCTGTGTTTTGTCATCTCCGTCTCTGCCTCGACTCTCTGGGGCGCACTGCTGAACGGTGACATGCAGCCAAGCAGCCAACTAGTCCCGTGGCCAAGTCCACTGCTGAACGGTGACATGCAGCCAACTAGGCACACTGGCCTAGTCCACTGCTGAATGGTGACATGCAGCCAAGCAGCCAACTAGGCACACTGGCCTAGTCCACTGCTGAACGGTGACATGCAGCCAAGCAGCCAACTAGTCACACTGGCCTAGTCCACTGCTGAATGGTGACATGCAGCCAAGCAGCCAACTAGTCACACTGGCCTAGTCCACTGCTGAACGGTGACATGCAGCCAAGCAGCCAACTAGTCACACTGGCCTAGTCCACTGCGGTCTGGCCTGATGATGGGCTGCTACATCATACGTTCTAACGGCTATTGCAAGAAACAAAATGAGGGAACAAAGTGAAGCAGTCACGCCCATAAATAGGACATTTGCATGCGGTTTTGTTATCAAAAGGCAAAAAAAAAGTATTAATAATAAAAATCCCATAAAAAATGCACTCTTGTTGGATTCTGAGCGGACAGCTTCAACTGTGGTGGTTTTACAGTGCAAAGCACCTACAGTAGGCACTCAAATACCCATGGTGGAATACTGATAACATGCTCTCTATAGTCAGGTATACACATAATGCCTATGTTTGTCCTGTGGTGTGCTCAGTTAGTGGCCTGTACAAACTCTGAAGCAGCACAATAGTATTATGCCCATATAACAGTATAAGCAAAAAGGCGTTTCTTTACATTCCAACACACAGCATATAGGAAACGGTTGCGTCTGTAACAATCATCTCTCTAATGGTCGCTGTGCTTCCAGAGCTGTTGCAGAAGATGCAGTTTACAGCGGCAGCAGCAACCACTGTAATCAAGAGGGACACCGTGCAGCCTCCGCCGATTGGCTGGCGACCGGAGCCAAATATGGCCGCCCTACGTGGTGCAGTCTGTCGCGGACGTAATTACAAGTTAGATCTAAATAAACAAACAGCTGCTGCCTGACCGCCCCTTCAGGAGCTGTTTGGTGGTGACTGTTGGAGATGTTTGCTCGCTTTGCTGAGGCACAGCGACAACAGAAGAATGGCACACACAGACGTGATCTATATACAGTCGCGCCGCACACAGACGCCATAACAACTAACCCCATTATCACGCAAGACCTTGCATGCACCATACACTTACTAATGACAGCTCGACTAAGGGGATAAACATATAGGAAGACACATACATTCACACACACACAAACGTGTAATTTTAGACGCGAGAGGCAAACATTAGAGCCTATAGACCTGAAAGACTAGGCTATTTCTGTCCAGCTTGCTCAGTGAAAAAGAGCGCAGACCGGGAAACTGCAGTGAAACTGACAAGCAAACTAACAATTTGTCTTTCATTTTGATGAGAGCATTTCAGAGTGTATCAGCGAGCTGTCGAGGTCGACCAAAAGTACGGAGTTGCATTAAAGTGTGTCAGACGTTGTTTTAAAATAGGAGCACAAGGTCAGAGAGAAGGAAAGAAACAGACTGCGCCGGGACATTGAGGAATTTGGCTCCGTCGGTGTGCTGATCTGCCACCTCGACAAAACATATCTGTGGCCATTACGCAACCAGATGAGATGCAAAGCATCCGCCTCCCACTGGGGAAAATTGCAGGGAAGGGACAATTCAATTTGTGCGCTGCGGACTTTGATGCCTGCTTTGTGGCCAGCAGACAACATGGAGTTACATGGCTATTAACAGCTGCGAACATGTAAACCATGCAATGCAGGATACAACAACAAATAATTCTACAATTGGGTGACATGACATCTTCACATCATATATCAATATTAAACAGATTAAAGTGATGGTAATCTAACAGAAGATCGTCTGTGTTGTGCATATTTAGACAAATCAATGAACAACTATTATTTACCTTCTTTTAGAGGTACACTTTTCTGGCCATCTGAATATACATTCAATAAACTGCATTTAAAATATACAATATATAAAACAGGGATTAACAACAGTGAAGACAAGAAATATATTATGCAAGTCAATGGTGAGCCTGCATGAACTCAAGGCAAAATCGACCAATAGTTAACCAAGATAACTAGAATGATCCAAACAGACTGCAATACAAGCTAGTCATAAATTGATGAGGTCAGTGAAACAAACCTGGCAGGACCAGGACAATTCTAAACTATTCAAATAAATGCAAAGCAATTCTAAAATAGCGGCCAGGTAGAGTTTTTTTATTGTCTAAATGGCTAAATGTTGTAAGTGGTTAACCGTATTAATGCCCAGAACGCAGGACCTCGTTCTTCTCGCCACAGCCTATGAGTCGGGAGGGATTGTGTAAAAATGGAATCAACACAATCATCAGCAGGGACAAACACATAGCCGAGTGTTAAACTCAACTCATCTACAAAACAATAATGGTTGCTAACAGTGGTGGAAGTACTCAGATGTTTTATTTAGGTAAAAGTAGCAATACCAGAACATAAACATACTCTGTTACAAGTAAAAGCCTGTGTTCAAAATGTTACTTGAGCAAAAGTAGCCTACAAAAGTATTGGCATCAAAATATAGGCTACTTAAAGTACCAAAGGTAAAAGTACTAAAATGTTTGAACATAGCATCCCTGGAACAACCTGTTTTCAGGTCCCTGGAACAACATATTTTCAGATGGGGGTCGGCGGCCAATTACATACATTTTTGGGGGTCCTTCACATGAAAATATTTGTGAACCACTGACATAGAAACAGGTTTTTCAGAAAACTGTCATGATTTAGAAGACATTTGTAGATTCGTCCTCAGGTCTAAATGGGTTAAGTACAGTATACTAGTAAATGTACTCGGACCAATGATACAAACTAATCATTACACTCACTGGGCATGAGAGCCTGTTCAGCATCAGCTTCTAAATTAATAAATGTACAATGGAGTCTATGTCTAGAGAAATGTTATTACAAGTATACTGTGTCATCACAATAAAAATGTAAAGGGCAGTTTTATTTCTGTGCTCAGTAAATTTAATGTGGTCACATTTGTCTGTGTGTGTGCGTGTGTGTGCATCTGTGCATGCGTGCGTGTGTGGTCTCCAAGATATGATGCTGATCCTGTCCTCCCATGATGTCCTTGGTGAAGCTTTTTGATTGTTTCTTACAATGTAGCTAAATGTGTTACATTGTTGTCATGTCACCAACAATTAAGACCACAACATTTTGCCAAAAGGCCTTGCCGTTAAGTGTACTTTATTTTATTTTTCGGTTCGTTTTGGGTGTGGTGGTAGTTTATTATTGGTCAACTCTTCATAACAGATCATTTTGAAGGTTACAAACGTGTAGCGTTGGTGGACATTTTAAACAATCGTGTAATGTTCAGGTGTGAAAAATATGTCTTCTTCTCACCTTTCAAGCACAACTAAATTTAACACAAATAAATTGAGAATCAGGGCCAGCTGTTTGAATGCAAACACAGTCACCGACTGACCAAAATCTCAGTAATAGATAGCTTCATTAACATTCACAAATGGTGCTGTGCTGAGGCAAATCTGACTTTAAGCCAGTGTAGACCACCTTTCTGATGCCTTTGCTTTAATATTATTTTCCTAAGGACATTGAACTTAAAAATGGATGTATTATTTGTTTAGGCATTGACTGCTTAATCTCCTATGGTTCTCTATTTTTAGATTTCCTTTTTTTTTTTTACATTCCATGAGTGCCACATAAAAAGCACGTACGTGTGATTTGACAAACCCAGGTTACATCCAGATAGCTGGACCACATGACTTGTCTTGCATCACGTCATCCTGTCTCAATACACTGCTCCCTCTTCCCCGTCCTGCACTGTAGCACAGAATAAACGTAGAAATGTCTAAAACAATCATGAGGTTTTATATATTTTTTGATTTATCTGCGTAATTTGAAAACCACAGCATTAACATATGTCGGCATACTTTTTGAAAGAAACATTTGTGGCACAAAATTCTGAATCTTAATTTAAGTGTAAAAATAGACCCATGGTCTATTTTTACAGGTCCATTCTTTACCCTCACAGAGTTAAATCAACGCTGGGAATTTTGCAGTGATTTTGTGTGAGACTGTGTGAGTGTGTGTGTAATGACTGCTCAGTCTGTTCCGTCTCTGTGGAAAGGCTGAGCAGAGTTTGTGTAACATATATGGATGTGTGTCACGCGCGCGTGTGTGTGTATGCGTGTGGAGGTGTTCTTTTATGGATGTGTGTGTTCTTCGCCGCTGCCACTTTGTAACGTTTCCATGTTTGGACTGATAGAAGAGAATGAGAGAAATGCTGCAAAAAGTTTTCAAATACAGTAAAACACATACGATTTCAATCTGAGGGATGTGATTTCCTAATGCGTATTTACTGTATAGGTTGAGTAACGTGTATGTAATGTGGCAAGTTCATGCACTTAGGTAAAAAATATACTTCCAATAACTTACGAGTTATAATTTATAGCAGTTTGACACTGCCACTGTATGGCTCAAAGTTCGTAGCATTTCTAGATTTTGGGGATGCTCTCAAAAGCGAACCATCTTGACTAGTGAAATTAGCTACTGTATTGGCAGTGGCTCTGCTGCAGCCAATATGTGCTGATAGCACAACATTACAGTTGATAGTTTTTGGTGCTTGAAAACAGTGGTGGAATGTGGTGAGCGAATCCATTCCATTAGATAAAGCCCACAGTAATAGGTATCCCATATCAAAGGAAGTAGTCTAAACTGTTGGAGCTTTGGATGTGCTCACTGCTGTTTATTGTTTTAAGTGGAGCTTTATGCACAGGGGGTGATACCAACACACTAACAAATCCCTTTCAACGCGGGTGGGCGTTGCATGACATCAAATGTGTCTATTAACCAACCTCTTGACAAGCCAAGGTGATTCATCTCAACTGTGTGTGTGTGTGTGTGTGTGTGTGTGATTCTATCCAAATACTTGAGCATATTCCAGCAACAACCTGAAGTGAACATTAATTAATTTCCCTATTGCTACTACCTCCATGCTATTCTCAGGACTTCTCCATTCTCGAAACAACAACAATAAAAGAGAATTCGACAAAGTCTCAAAATATTGTATATATTATCATTTCCTTACTTCTGACTGTTGGCCAGCCCACTACTACAGTACATTGATGCGCATAGGATGTATTTGTGGTGCTTTATGTCGACCAAATAAATGAATAAAACTTCTTCACCGCATGGTGACAGCTCGCCATAGCCTCCTGGAGCTTTGGCGGCTGAACCCAGTGCCATTTTGAAAACAACGTGAGGGAGGGTCCACCCCCTACCCAAAAAAATCAAAGTCCCCCTTCAGCTCAATCACTCCGGCTGCCTCCCTCAAACATTAATAATCACTTTCCTCCGTTTTCTCCCTCGTGTGCGACATTGCGTTGCCTTTGATTGGGCTGTTTAAATGATTAGCACGCCACCTCGCCGGTGGTGGCGCCGAGGAGGAGGCTAGAGTGCCCCCCTCCCCGCCCGACACCCCCCCTGCTGAGCACGCCAAGACGCACCGAGTAAGAGATAGCGGGTCAGTCCCCCTGTCACATCACAGGAAGACAAGAACTACGATAAACATGCATGATGCCCAAGTCTATCTCATACACACACCCCTCTCGCCATCTTACCTGCGTGCTTTTCACTAAGTATTTGTTCCCTAGAGAGAGAGATTTATATTCACACTCACAACATGTCAACCTTCATGGGCTTTTGTTTTGTTATGTGCCTAGCGGCAGGATTCAAATCTGGGCACAGGTTTCGGCAGCACATTCCAGAGAAAAATGTGATATTATCAGAGTAGGACGATTTATATGCAAACCCTAGAAAAAAATTGAAAAGAACTGCACGGAGCCCAAAATGAGACAGGTAGTCTACCTATCCCTCTGTCCTATTCAGTTAGGGGATGTGGAGACTCTGGTTTTTCCACGGTGAGCCGAGAGTTGCCACGGAGACAACGGCCCCCTTCCCTGAACACTGTCTGACACTGAAGACAGTTAGACCAAAGTACTTCTGGAAGACCTCTTCCCAAAGAGTGGGTTCTTCTGTGGAGAAAGAATTCTTGTGGTGTGTGTGTGTGTGTGTAACTCTATCTAGCACTTTCGGGTGACAATAGCTTTGCCCTGTGTAAGCATAGTGCCAGGACAAAATTCAGCCTTGATCTCGTGGTTACTTGAGAAGAAGAAGAAAAACCTTGACATGAAGCTAAAAGTCATGTAGGTGAACAGCAGTGACCAATGTCATTCAGCAGCTACACAGTAAAATATTGTAATCATCTAACTCTGAAAGTGTACACTTTCAGAGTTAGATGAACAGCACTCTGCATTTTACTGTACAGTTCTGCTCCTGGCAAGACCAGAAAGCAAACAGGCAGGTGGGCGACTGGACTGTCCTCAGTTAATGCGTCTGCGGTCCCATGGGTGTTTGGAGTTAGAAATACTACATGGAAAGTTTTATATATAATGTGTTTGATTGACATGTTGAGATCTACTGGTTGAGATGGATAAAGACAGGGTCAAGCATGTGTTAGTGGGATGTTATGCTCTAACCTCTAAAACTTACGTTCCAGTGTAATCCTTTACAATGCTCCCTTCACCTCAGCCAGCCACACGCATGCATGCATGCATGCACGCACGCACGCACCATATATAATTCAGATATATCTAAACTTAAGGGCATATAAACCATAGCAGTTTTGATTGAACATTATTGTAAATTAATTGGAAAGAAAAAAATTAAATACTTTAGCTACAATGTACAGAAATCAGTTACAAGATAATGTTTTTTATCCAAACGGTAGAAACAGACAGGCCAGACAGGCTTAAAAATTATATATTTCTGAAGTACTCCAAAATATCAATAAAATATATGATATATACAAAGAATCCTTAATATTCTGTGGCTGTTCCTTGACTTCATTCTGGTAAAAAATCTATATATCATTATAGCCAGACTTATGCTATTAATTAACCACCTTCAGTATATTTAATGGGTTGGGAGGGAGGGCATTATTAGCTGATGCAATTAATAGTACAGTGCTAAATGCACTGAACTATGGATAAATTAATTTAAATCTGATCAAATTATGCCTTGCATTTGAATGTGTCCCTATGCTTTTAAATTATACTGCCTTTCAGTGCCTTATAGTGAGCTGTTATTGCAAAAGAACAGTAATAATGTTCACACAAGCCTCTTTTAAAATAAAATTACTACCTACAGTAGTTTTTTAATATAGTCGCAAGTGAACAATTCCCCCCAGCGCTGCAGCCATATGATCTGGAATGTTATGAGCATATTTGAATATATGTTTATATGTTTATAGCGATGTCAGTTCCAGGCCTCATGGCATATATACTAGTTTGTAGTTATTTTTTGTAGTTATGTTGCACGCAGGCAAAGAAAAAAAGAAGCGCTCCTCCTGCCGTCTCTGGTGTTGAG
>NC_139719.1:28195311-28410311 GCF_964188405.1 Protomyctophum parallelum | reverse complement strand
AGTCACCCTGCAGAATGCAAGGTCGACAGGGTGGCACTCATTTGGCACGCATTTTACTCAAGTACTGAATTTTATAGGTTGTACTTCATTTTCAAAAAACATGCCATACACCCAGTACAGTACAGTACACTGATCTTATTATAGTGGAAATATGTTAACAAAATTTAGAAAAACGGTTACAAAGAACGGTACAAAAGAAAACTTTATGATCCCCACTTGGAAATTTTCCTTCGCCTTCACTGTTGTGAGGACAAAAAAGATAATTGATCAGATTATTTACTAAAGAGAGTACATAAACATACGATTGATTAATTAATAGTCAGTTAGTAATCATTTACATTTATTTTTCGTATTTCTTTTAGGTTTTATGACCTCAATTACACCCACAACCTGAACATTCAGTGGATTTTCTGTGGCCTGGGGGTTTCTCTGTGTGAAGCCTTTTGAGCTGCAATGAAAACAGGCAAAATCCCTTAACAGTGACATCTGCAAATTCCTATGTCATATATGGGATTTGTGGAATCTTACCTCACAGACCACTTGTTTGAGCCAGAAAACTGAAAATAAGAAAGATTACCAAAAATGTTTTTTTATGTCACTTCAGCTATTCAAAAACAACCGATCAAGGTTACTGTGGCAGATGAAAAATAAATCAGTATGTGTGGCTTTGTAGCCACAGAGCCAAAGGCAGTAGAATGCGTAATAGCTATCAGGTTTATGAACGAACAAGCCAGGGAACAGAAAAGTAAGCTAGGGTAATGCCATTAACAACCCCAGCCTGTGTGGAAAACAATGAGATGATCAATGCACGTACACAGGTAAAAAATTACACAGACTTGGTTTTGTGATTATTACTACTTAAGCCCTGTTTGGTACTAATAAAACTATCTACCCTGGCCCAGTCAGTGTGATTTCTGGACTACAAACAACTACTGAGCGCCCGCCTCCGCCCTCCTCCTCCTCCCCTCCCCTAGCTGGTAGAAAACATAGATATTAAAAAATAGATGCCTCATTGGTCGCTGAAGTTCATTGGAGCGACCTGTCTGCAACGAGAGGAGGAAGTAAAGCTGCGTCGCTGCCACTAAAGTGACTACTGGCCAATCAAATCACGTCTTTTCCGGGATCTTCCGTTTACATTGCCAAAGCAAGTGCCGCTGGGAAAGAAGGAGCCTCTGATTGGCCTACCGAACTTCCCCTTCCATTCTTCTGCTTTCCTTCCGCTATATGCTTCGAAGGAATCTCGGGAAAGATTGCCAATATCGCCTCCATGTTCCTTCCGTTGAGATACAGAGTACGCCCCAGAGCCAGAAGAGGCGTCTACATTTATATGTCTATGGTAGAAAACAGCGGAGAACACTGACGTCACCAAATTCGGAGCGACGCCCCTCTGCACCGTTATTGGTTAGTTATTGGTTACAAGTTGGCTCCCACTTCCTATGCCAGACTTTCCAATGGGTTTCCCCAGGCTTTAGTTTTTTAACCGAATTCAAAAGAAAGGCCTGGGTACCGAGGCTAATTCTACACTACAAGCTCAAAATTCATTGCATTGCGCATTTAAAGTTTTTCTCTCTTTTGTAAAATTCTGAATAAAAAATATCTATTCACACATTTTCACCTATAAAAGGTATGGTCAAAAGAGTAATGTCTGAGTTAAAGTGGTTGATCTTTTTATAATAAAGCTGAGTTTCTGTATCTGTGTGTTCTGGGCCCAAAAAGCAACCTTGCCCTAGATGTTGTGCACACGCACACGAGACAAGTGATGGTGTTGTGGTGTGACGCTCCATACAAGATGTGTTCTCCCAGTGAAAGACACACAGCCACTGTGTTTGATGAGGCATCGCATCACCCGTCTTCTCCTCCAAACTCATCAACAAGCCATGCACAGGGACAGACAGAAAATGACAGAAACACAGAGAGAGCGAGAAAGATGCAGCCATAAAATAACTGTAAAACCAAACCAGGACAGAGAAAAAGAGAGAGACAGAGACAGAGACAGACCGTGTGAAAGAGAAAATAATGACTGTAAGAGATGAGGACAGGGACAGATGAACAGAGAGAAGTTTACATCAACCCAAAGAGAGCGAGAGGGTGAGAGAGAGAGAGAGAGAGAGAGCAAAACAAACACACGAAAGATGAAGATCCTCCAAAACAAGAAACAACATTCCTCATCATCGTGTTTAATTTCAAGGCAGAAGTTGACTCGACGTCATCACACTACCCAGAGCTGAGTTATGCTCAGTTACAATCACAGCGCTCTCCGTAAAGAGAAAAATGGTCGATTAAAAAGACCTGAGAGTGTGCTAGACACATCCGCAAAAGCCATTACCCCCCGAAAATGAAAAATAAATTGCGAACATTTCCTTCAAGTGACGAGAACTGGGGAAAATGACAATTACTGCAAGGAAAGGGGGATAATGTCGTAAATTTGTGGGCAGTAAATTGTGTTCAAGTGTGTTTTCCATATTATTAAAAAAAACTTCTTCTTGAAAAGCAATAGAGCAGATCGCCCAGAGAGCACTAACATCTCCTGAAGGCAAAGCCATAGACGAAAGGTGCTCTATTGGTCTTATAATGAATGACTCCACTAATAAGGTTATTGGAAGTCCCATGTGGGGACAGCTATGGTGCGTTAACACCCTAAATGACCCTGACAATTCATGGCCAATTAGAAACCACAGTAGTGGCCTCTTACTATTCAGAAAAAAATGCAATAACGTGACATAAACGTAACATAAAGTGATGCTAAATAAATACATACTGTACACAGATGCAATGTTTATAACTGAGGTAACGATAATTGGTTCTGACACACACACACACACACACACACACACACACACACACACACACACACACACAATAAAATGCCAAAAAGGGAAAAACAAAAGCACGAGTTAGAGTGATAGTGCCACAATGTCACAAAGTGGAGCCATTTTGAAGCTTAAACACTGTCCAGATCAGTGGCTATTCATGTAGGTTCAGGTTTTTTTTAAGTCATGTGGCAATAGGTGGGCTGCAGCCAAAGGCTATGGCTACTAGTGGGTCCTATAGGCATGGACAAGTTCATCAACACATTTCAAAATACAGCCAGGTCCATCCCTCTGTCAAGAGGAACTGTCCACCTAAACGCCCAACCTCGCCACCCCCCACCCCTACCCAACCCATCCCAGTCATCTACACCTGGCACCCTCCTGCTCTACAAGGCAATCAAGACCCCTACTCCCTCTGGGATGAAGCTCTTCAAAGGAGGAGCTGGGGCTGACTGGAGATGGTCTGGCCCCGCTCTCTCTCTCTCCGTCTGTCTCTTTCTCCACACATCTCCCATGTCCCAGTAAGCTTGGGTGCTCGGGCGGGCTGATTGGCTGGGCTCAGCGTGAGGATCTGATAGCATCTTTCTATTTGTCCACCGGCTGCGTCGCCTCTCTATCGCTGCTGTACCTCTGGAGGGGTCAGGGGTACGTGTGTGCGTGTGCCGTGTGTGTGAGCCGTGTGTGTGTGTGTGTGTGTGTGTGTGTGTGTGTGTGTGTGTGTGTGTGTGGGGGGGGGGTTATCTTGGCCTGTTGATAACCATGTTTTCCTCCCCATCTCCCTTCTCCTTCCCTGACCATGTCTACACTAATAAATGGGAGTCAAGGCCGGGAGATGAGCAGGACACAGCATCAGTCACCGACACCTACAGCACACCGGTTCTTGTCAACAAGATTGTCTGTGTGTGCGTGTGCGTGTGTCTACAGAATAATTGAGAATAATCAGGGGAAAAGGGTATAGACATTGAAGAAATCCAGCCAAGTCGTTCCTAAAGACCCTGTAAAGCAGTAATATATATGCTCAGCTTGTCACGCCACAGAATGTGTTATAAATCACCCAACCAAAAATAGTTACAAAAAAAGTACATCCAAATCATGAAAAAAACAAGGACCATTTCCACTACTCACTCTGCTCTGAACCCTGTGGGGGGGTGTCTGCTGAAGGACACGAAGAGCAGACAGAACACGCTGGTGCGTTCGTCTCCCAGTCACCCACCCAGTGAAACTGACTGATGATGACTCACTGGAAAATGGCTCCAGCTTGTCAAATCAGTTTATGATTTACCCAAAAAGCATAAACTGAAAAACAATTCCTTTCTACATAGTTGAGCGTTTGTTTTTTTAAAACATGATTTCAGCTATATTACCTCCTTCCTTTATCTTTAAGCGTTCTTCTCTGAACAACTAAAACATGTTCCCAGCTATCTCGACAGTGAGTTATTGACATGTACCGGTACTATTATTAACACAACATTTAACCAGTAAAAACATTGAGACAGAGGTCTCTTATACAAGAATAGACTAGCCAAAGAGGCCAAGAGGTTTACACAGATTCACAAAAAAGACAGACATTAGTGGACATTACTAAACAAATACAATTAGGACAAAACAATATGTACTGTATACGTGGGTAAACAGCCATGGCACAGTTAGTGCATTAAGATCTGCTTGGACAAACCCCGCCATCACCTTGTGTTTAACAGTATTCTATCACAGGCAGAGTGAGTTACCCCTCTGTGTTTACTGCATCACTGCCAGCACATCTGCCGCTGGCGCACAGCCCACCTGACGAATATGTGGCGAGCGATATGCGCCGGAGTCGATGGAGTTGAGGCAGCAACTAAATAGTGTCTCTGTCAAGGAAAAACCTTGGCTGATGCTGGGGGTAGAACAGTGTACTTTGCAAAGTGCACCGGCTAAAAAGTCGTAGATCACTGTTGTCAGTTTGGCTGGGGTTTGGGAGGGGGGGCTTGCACATGCTTTTTCATTCATGGTACGGTGGGGAGACGTGCATGGCTGAAACATCTGTAAGCTGTTGCAGAGAGTGGAGCCCAGAGGAAAACATTTACCTAACAGAATACTAATTCTTTCAGGCCCCCGGTGTCAGCACTTCGTAAATAAGCCGGCACATATGGTATTGTTTTCTCAAGGTGGGTCTGGGAGAGCCATTCCGGCTGCGGTTATCTGCCGTATCCACACAGGAGGCCCTTTGAATGACACCACCACACTTTGGCCCGGCTCACTCCGCTCAATCTCCGAGTCAATCTCCCCTCCAAATCCTCTGTCCCAACCAACCCCTTCACTTGTCAAGCTCTCTCCAGCCGACCCCCCCATTTCATTCTATTTCTTATTCTGTGCGATTTTTTTTGTTGCTAAGGCTTGAACAGATGTTCACTTCTTGATTTAAAATGAACAGTTAAAACTGTAGCAACACACTCTGAGCCAATACCGGATGGACAGAATATGAAAGAGTGCAACCAGCGAATTTATGAGAAAGTTCTCATCCCACCCCTACAAGCCTTTCCTTTTCTGACAGCCCGAAAAAATTGCCTATACCAGAGTAAATATCTTTGGTGCACAATAAGACGACTATTAAAAACCCCACTGCGTTTGGTAGGAATATGGGGTGCTGCAAGATGTCTTCACAGGCCACGAGAACAGTATCCAACTAATGGCCTGGTAGGGCCATCTCCCTGTTAACACGCCGAAAAGCTGTGCTTTTATGTTGGTGCCATGAGTATGTGCATCCCTCCTTGGGATGGCTGTCCTAGATTTAAAAGCCTGTCAGACACCACTGGTCCTTTATTTCTTTTCCCCCATAAACCCCTGTTTCTTTTTAATCTTTTGCATCTTTCACTAGGGAATGCTTGGTGCTGCTATGGTGTTGCGATGGATTATACGAAAAGTGTCCACAACTGGGACTTGCAGAGGGAACGTGCCTTCATCTTCGCCTCGCAGCATATTTTTCTATTGTGATGCCTGTGTGTTGCCGCGCTGCAGTCCAAAACATTATAATACGCTGGGAATTAAATAGTATTGCCGCTTTAATTGCAGGTAACTGAATGAATAGTCTCTTTCAGCTCAAGCATCCAACTGAGTGATTATTGTGAGAAACGCTAATATCGGTTGACAATAAGGAACATTTCCAGACATGCAGTCTAACTTAATGAAGAATGCTTTGCCACAACAGGAGCTCAACGAGGTCAAGGGTTTGTCTGGAATATGAAATGGAGATATTCAACGATGACAAGACACTCTGCAGCGACGCCAGGCCCAAGGATATTCACTGGGTGGCTATGAACTGGCCTCGTCTGGCGAAGGGAGTGGCATTCCCATTGTCTCCTTAGTATATGTCTGACTCCCCATCACTCCTGGAGGCTGACATCTTCCTCAGCGCCATGGAAGGCAGAGCACCTCGGTGACACAGGTACAGCACACGCCGAGAGACAGAAGCCACCCTCCCTCATGAATAAATGATTGTGACATGCCGCAATAATTTGCATTTGTGTAAATATGACGCATCAGCACTTTTGTCTGCCGAGGTGTGTTTTTATTTCATTATTATTTTTTTCCTTTTTTATGACTTTCATTAACAGTGGCAACCCAAAAGGTGTCGACAGCGATGCTCCGGCTTGTCAAAGCCATCACAGCCTGCTCTTCAAGACGATCACAGCCCCATGCCTCTTCTCTCCCCACTCTAATTAGGCGTACACCGTGAGCATCATAACAAACGCTGAACCAGGTTTGTCCTTGCCTAATCCGGGGAACAAATTTTTGAGGTTATTATGCAAATCGATACTGTTTACAAACATGAAAGCCAGAGTCCTATTTTTGATCTGCCGCATTGGTTTTCGATATCGTAAAGCCCATGCTCGGCAGGTGTCATGTCAATAACAGCCGCCGATCGATCTGTGTCGTTCTGATGGGGGGAGGGGGGGGGCTGGGACAGCAGGGTCCTCAGTCCCGTAAGCAGGGTGATTTTCATTGTATGAAGACTGGGACCTCAGTCGCACTTACTCTCATCATTAACCCATTAAGACCTGAGGCATATTCCCAAATGGTGCATCTAAATCCTAACGGTTTGCTCAAAAACCTATGTTGCTATAAGTGGTGCTCAAACATTTTCATGTCAAGGACACCAAAAATGATATGTGTATTTGGCCATGAACACCCATCACAAAATACCTCCAGAAGCAAAGATTTGAGTTAAAATATTTTCAACAATAGCAGATCTACATTTGTGACACGCTATGAGCTACATATATAGCTAAAATCTAAGATTTCCCGTTCTTAATTTGTTAACAATTAAGGCACAGCACTGTCCATACAAGCACAGAAAAACACATTTAAAAGGCCACCGCGGTGTTTCGGCAGGACACGCTGTGTGTTTATGGTGGCCCTTACAACGCTATTTTTGAGATCTGATGATAAAGATCACATTTTTACGAGATCAAATTGCCGTTTATCAATACTCCAATGGTGTTTTTTTTTCTTGCTCTTGCCTTTGATCATAGTGTTGTGGCTGCACTGCATCCACAGCTATTTATTTTGCCATTTCTTTTTTATCCTTTATTTAACCAGGGGGGGGGATCCCTTTGAGAATAAGAATCTCTTTCAAGGAAGACCTGGCCAAGACAGGCAGCAGCCCATATAAACCCTGACCCTAAAGCATAAAAAGTCCAGAGAACGTAAACTTCTAAATCTAAACACGTAGGATAGACAGTACTGTGTGTGTACTTAATGTATCATTAAGGTGCTGAACCTGAATGCGTTCAAACATGAAGCTCACTTTCTACAAAGGCAGGATGAGTGAAGTCCAATTATCTATAGTCAATTGCAGGATGCATTACGACACGTTGTTGTGAGCTTGTAGATCAGCGATTTGCCATTTGTTTTATGTTTTCTTTTATTGAAAACCTTATTGACAATGTTTGAACAGTTTTTTGACTGTAACGACGCGTCCAAAATATGGATACCAGGGGTTTGTGTGGTTGCAGGTTGATGTGATGGTCTCTTGTTAATTGACTTACAAAATTATCAACTGTGTTGTTGTAAATTTGGGGTTTAAGCTGTAGTGCTAAAACAGCCATTTGAGAAAGTTACTGTAGATCTGATCACAATTATGTCAGACCTACAAAGCCTTTACTGAGATCTTCCTGCAAAAAGAACTATGTCTATATCACACAGAGACTACCATGATAGCATATCTGATTTTTGCTCACTCCTTAAACAAGGGGTGGACAGACAACCACCTCATTTTGATCTACCAGGTGATGAGATAAGATAAGCTTATTAAGTGATCAATTATGTTGATCAAAAACAACCTTTATCAAATATTACTGGTTGATGTGCATAAAACTTCTCCCCAGTTAATCTTACCTTTATTTTTAATATAAAAATTCTTTCTTGGGTTTTATTAGATTTTTTTATTGACTTATTCTATGCTTCTAACGCATAGAAGCAATGGGTAGTTTTTGCTGTCTTGCACTGGGTAACGTGCCTGATCATGCGGCCGAAAAGGTTGACTTAAACTATAGCCATCTTCTTTTCTTGGCCTTGTGTTTGCTCTCTTGTCCCACTGTCAATTATCTCCCAGCTAAACATGCCAAGAGTTCTAAAACAGTCATCTGGGAGCCCTTTGATGGTGTAGCAATTTTTTAAACCCAAAAGTTGAATATTTTTCAACTCTCTGCGATTGGATAAAAATGCTGAATGTGCATAGCTGAGCGTAGAATAGACTATAGACTCATCGCCTTGTCGCTGCTGGTGTTTCTAGCATAGTGTAAATCGCAGTGCTGTCATTGAAAACAATTCAAAACATGCGCTGGGCTCAGGAAAAATTAACGACTTGGTGGACACATCCCCCTAAGCTACAGAAGGAAAAGTGTTCTGTCTACTCTACTACTTGCCCGCCCTGAAATCTTAACACCCAACATGTGAAAATAGAAATCGTACTGATTAAAGTGTCCAACCTAATATTTCTCTTTAGTAAATCAACAAAGTGATACAGTCAATATTCTGAAGGCCACGGAGGGCTCTCAGATTTCACTTGGGAGAATAAAAGACATTCTTTACAGTATATTACTGTTTTCAGCACATGCAAATGCTCTGCATTTAACCGCAGGCAGTATAAACACAGAGAAGTGATGACAGTGATAGAATGTTGAGGACGTGCTATGCAAAATAATTGATGATCCTGGTCAGTGGTTTTCCATAATTTTAAAGAAGCCATGTCCTTCTATTACATGTTTTATCAACAACAAAACAACCTGTGATTGATCTTTTAACTGGGTCCGTGTTCGTACAGCACTGCCAAGATGTGTATTTAAACAAGGACTGCATGGAGTGGACCCATTTTGGTTCCTGTTACGCAATTTTTTTGATCTCCAGGCCTTATCAAAGCTCTACATTTTTCAACTACACTGCTTCTTGGCTAAACCAGTTAACATTCAAGCCAAGAGCACAATTTCAGAAAACGTTTGAGATTTTTCTTTTTTCTTTTCTTTCCTTTGCTGCCTGAGAAAGAGTTTGATACTCTAAACGTGTTGCAAAGTGGCCTGCATGTACAGCATGTCAAGCCTGTGTGTGTGTGTGTGTGTGTGTGTGTGTGTATGTGTGTGTATGTGTGTGTATGTGTGTGTATGTGTGTGTATGTGTGTGTATGTGTGTGACTGTGTGTGACTGTGTGTGTGTGTGTGTGTGTGTGTGTGTGTGTGTGTGTGTGTGTGTGTGTGTGTGTGTGTGTGTGTGTGTGTGTGTGTGTGTGTGTGAAAGCCTAAAAAAACGCTATTTGAAGTCATTAAATAATTTTATTTTGCATTATGTGGTGGGTTCTCTATTCAGTTTTTATATTTTATATCAGACACTTTAAACTTCAAAAACATTCAAACATTTCATTCAAATATTGCAATCTACAAAAAAGCCAAACTGTGACATGATACACTGAGAGCTCATAGATCAATTTGAGCTATTTTTTTATTTTATTTTATTTTTTTATGTATATGTTTAAGTGGTTAAGCTCGCTCACCATTTCCTTCTCCTACCACTTTGTATATTGTTCATTAATGAATGTATTTATTCACCTAACGAAAGAAGCGCAGAGTTTACGAGAGTAAGGGCAAGTGAGGATACGCTTAGGGAGGGGCAAACGTGTCAACGTGGTGTTAACAGTGCAATCACAAAATATGATAGCGTGCTAGTCGGGTCATGAATGCTTATGAATGTTAAGTAGGACTGTTGAAAAGGGCCCTAAAATTACCCCACATATCAAATACTGACCTTGTAGCAAGCCAGGAACACATTAAGATTAGAATTATAATGATATTTCTCCGTGCCAAGTTCCACACAGGGATTGGGCCCAACGTATCTGCCCTTTGCTCTACTTGTAGATGAGCAAGACATTAAAAATATAATGACTAAACTTTGTGCATACAGTACATTTACAAAATACAGTACACCGCATTACTGGAACATGAACATTTGTAATGAATAACACTATGAACCTCATGAAGTGATTTATTCAAGCAATATTACTGTACGAGAGGGGGTGGTTTAACGTCATTAATGCACGCCTGCGATTCTGCAGGAACGAGCCTGCAGGGCGAGTTCCGAAAGCAACACAGAAGTAATATTGCAATTATACAACAGTTACCCTTAAAACTAAGAAAATCGCTGAAAAAACATATTTTTTAAATGACAGATATAGTCACTACGACCACAAATGTCCCAAGAAACTAGCCAGCCATAGCCACCGAGTGTGCTGCGTTCTGGGAGAACAGAGCAGCTGAACCACGGCTAGAAGATTGTTTCTGTTTCAACCAATCAGATTGCTTCCTCTTATACCCGTTGTATAATTGTCTAGTACCATTTTGGTCAACTAAACTATACTGTAACTATATTTTTCTATTCCTTGACATTATAGTAGTGTGGACATGTGCTGTTCTGTTGTGTTGTGTGTATGTCCGTTTAAGCAGGGAATGTGCTCAGCTAATTGGTTGAGAATGGAATGTGATGTATAATGACGTTCTCATCATCATACATCATCATCATATTAAGAGGCACCGCTCACTTCACACGGGTGTGATTTTTTAAATCTTTGCTTAGCTTAGATTAAAAAAATAAAGGCTTTTTAAATTCAACTAAGCGGAGTGTCTTGGATTTCTTTTGAGTTCACCCTTTTGGATATCAGCCCACATACCACAAGGAAAGGAACTTCAAACTTGTTTACCCATTATTGAATCCTCTCCAATGAGCACCTATTTTTAGCCCCTCCTATGTACAGGTTTAATGTTTGTTTTTAGTTTAAAAAAAAAAAGCCATTGACAATGGACAGAGTTTAATGTTTGTTTAGTCGCCAACACAAACATTAAATGCCATTTTAATAGCGCCCCTCATTTCACGGTGTGATTTTTCAGTTACTGACAAGTGACAACTACGGACCACGCATTTATAATATACAAAATGACTAATGTACGAAGGTCTGACAGACATTGCATGGTCAGACTACCAACGTGTCATATTTTGGGACAGAGACAAAGCTGTGTTTTATGAATAGGATTGAAACCCTGCACTTAGTCCAAACTCCCGTGTGGGGGTAAAGACAGTCGTGTCTCAGACATGTCTTTCAAGTCTATGCCATGGTTGACATTAATCTGAAGAATCCGGAGTGCAATTACAAGTTGAAACGCAAAAGAAAATTGTGGATCTAATTATAACGCCTCGCCTTTCCTCTCCCTACAATAACTCCATCCTTCAACCGCTACGAAACCATGAAGGCTTAGAAATTTAGAACATGCAAGACATTGCCACCAGTGGAAACTTCCCGTTAACTCGGAGCAGCACGCATCCAAGGAGTTCAACTCTTATCAGAGAGCAGGATAATTGTTGAAACAGGTGTAACTGTCGAAGTGTCAGCGCGCCTCTGTCTGTGTTCTGGTACCCCCAACCAGCCTCCGCCTATGACTCCATCGCATAAGTCTTTCAGACAACCTTGGTGTGATTTTGTGACAAAAGCACAGCCGCTCAAGGTGCACTCGAGCACCATGTACAGAAAAGAGAGAGAAGAGGGGGTGGGGGAAGGGGGGGGGAAGGACAAAGGCAGAGCTTGGGAGAAGATGGGAGAAGGAGTGGAATTCTTCTCTAATTATGCGAGGAAAAGCGACTTTGTGAAGATAAAGTTGGGTGACACAAGGGCACATTGAGGGACACGCTCACTTTAGGAAGATTTTTCAAAGTAGGAGGCACAAACGGATGTTTGTGCTATAAGCTGTGGCTGCTAATTGGTACAAACTTAATGAATGCAGGGCGCTGCGCGGAGACAGATGCTTTGTGCAATGTGGCAGATTTCAGTGGCTGCGCATCTCTCTCCATCGCTGCAACATCAAGCAGAGGAGAACATTTGGCAGGTCACAAAATTATGCGTGGAAAAGGGGAAGCCCAGGGAAAAAAAAGAAAAAAAAGAAACAGTCGTGTGTGTTTATTTTTGTGTTAATTTATGGATAGCCATGTGCGTGCACACACGCATGTGTGTGTCTCTGTGTGTGTCTATTTGTTTGAGCCATCTCCTTTGTTTGGGCTTTCTTGCCTCGCCAGCTCTGTGACTCTCAATTAGCGTGCAGGCCTGAGGGACCTAATTAACCAGTTAAATTAATAAATAATTTTCGAAAAAATCCTATACAAGCCACTCTGACATTTGTCAGGCAGTCAGGAGCTGCGCGCTTTTGTGTGTGTGTGTGTGTGTGTGTTCACGCTCACGTCTGTTCACGTGCGTGTACATGCGATAATGATTAGCTTGTCTGCAAGCTCTGCTTATCCCCCAGGTGGCTGATGGAGGGGACAGTGCTTTATCTCTCTCTCTGTGTGTGTGCGCGCGTGCCTGCGTGCGTGCGTGCGTGCATCTAGGTAGAGTGGGGCTTACTCACAGCACTGGACCCCACAGCAGAGGAGGGCCCTGACCTTTCATCGAGTGTCCAATCAATAATGCGCAAGCGACCATCCCTTTGAGTTGGGGGCCATGCAGGACCAGGCTTTCTGAAGGCCTCTGGTCGGTATAGAAAAGCAGTATGGTAAGGGGGGAGGGTTGTTAGGGTGGGGTAAAATAGTCCTTGGGGGGCATCAGTGGGATCAACTGCCTGATGTAATTTGCTCATAATCAGTGGTGGACAAAGAGAGAGAAAGTAGTACTTGAGTCAAAGTACAGATGCTGCTGGTCAAATATTACTCAACTGAAGTGAAAGTTGTTCAGTCAAATATGCACTTGAGTTGTTGAAGTGCTGGAGAGTACTTAAGTATTCGTAAGTACACATTTCAAAGTGTTTTATTTTTATTTATATCAACGTATATGTACAGTATAGAAATTTGACATTTTCAAAAATAAATATATTTTCACTATATATAAAATAGGCCTTTAGTGCTTAATTAATAATGTACTTTTTTCCCTTCCTAGAAATGTAGTGGAAGAAAACCTGTAGTATTTGTCTTTGAAATGTAGTGTCCAAAAATACAGTATACTCAAGTAAAGTACAGATCCTGCAGGGCAGGACGTCACATCAGCCTCCATACATCTATTCTCATCTCTTTGTCAGTGAAAACATTCCCTTTTAGTCTGTCACCAGCGTCACTGATTAAGGAACATAGTCTGACCCATGGCTTTTTCCTCTTCTTTTTTTTCATTAGAATTTGTTGTTTCACGATCACAGCTACCTATACACGTGGCCGTGCCGTCAGGCATAGGCGTTTCATTGTTAATGTACAGCTATATTCCCTCGTGGACACCACAGGACAGATGTGCTTGTTTAATTTGTAGCATAATCTCCAAACATTGACATTACAGGATCTCCTTGTCAGCGCCAAAGAGCCAGCGCTGATGGATCTGACTGTGTACCAGTGTTCATTAAACACACTCCAAACAGCCTTCAAACCGACTCCATTAGTGGCTGCCTCTTGAACAAGAGGGAGGCTTCAATTGTTCCTTTTCTTTAACAGTGAAATGCTCTTTAAGCATATGAACAGTGTTGGAAAAGTGCCTTCGCTTTTCTCTTTTTTTTTACCCTGTGCTCTAAAACGCCAGCTAAGAGTCAATCACAGCATTATCAAAGCGGCTGTGACACGCAAGGAACTCCTGATGCAACATCAGCCGTGAACATCGACGTTGAGTTGACGTCTGTGCACCGGTTGAGATAGATGGTCATAAGCACATGCGCCCGCCAACACAAGGGAACAGGCGGTTACGACCCGTCTCAGTGCATTATGCTGAGGAGTACATTAACGGTTTGAGTCAAATTAACATCGAGTTTGTTTTGTGGCTGAGTAGCAGGAGTCCAGAGACACATTCAAGAGACTCGTCTGACCCGCGCTGCCTACAGCAGTCAATATATGGCTCCCTCGATCACTCTTCATCATAGTTCATTTCTGCGTATACATTCCAGCTCTGTCTCATCTTCGGAGAATACCCACACAGACCCAACGTTGCCCTCATTGTGGTGAAAACATTCTGGCAAGACTTATGGGTGGAAGATGAATCAGTTAAAAGCAGACAAAATGAAGAATATATACATAGCAATTAGAGGTAGTGTAAGTGATTTTCTTTAGTTAAAATAAGTGTTAAAAAAGCTACTACTACTACTGATAGTACTCATATAGTGTTTGTTGCAGTAACAGGAGTCTCCATGTCTCTCCAGCTTTTTATTAAACAGAAAATGCATTTTAAGAAACCGAAACTGAAACAACTTTATCCAATCAGGATAGAGAACGCAGTCAGGATACAGATTAAACAAGAGGAATTGTAAGTGATGACACGAAGAAATGAGCAGACAAAATTGGAACTGGAACACTCGCTCATAAGTCTGTCACCTACAGTACCTGAAAATGTATTTTGTGTAAATGTAATTTGTTTTGCTCAGAGCACTCACAGTCCTGTGTATGTAAGACTGTGAGTGCTCTGAGCAAAACAAATGTCATTGTATGTATACTCTGTATCTATACAAATGACAAATAAACCTGAACCTGAACTCGCTGTATAGTAAAGAGCTGGAGACACAGCGAGTCCTCTGATACTGAACAAACACTATAGCAATGAAAACTATCATAATATATTGATTTAACATATTAACATAATGTTTTAACACTACCTTTAAACATTTGGCACAGACGTTTAGAGCTATCCATGGCACTGCAGTACTCATTTCCGACCAGGAACCAAGCCAGAGATTGATGTATTGATTTGTCAAAGAAAGCATGTGAAAAGGACAAGAACGTCAGTCAAAGGGGGGAGAACGGAAGGCAGACAGACAGAAGTCACAATGATGGACCTGATGATGCCGAGATCACTTTTGCTACACTGGCAAGTTCGAGGTGGCTGTTTCAATCTTTGGGGCCCTCTGACACGCCACGCCCCCTCTCCCAGCTAACTCCAATGCCAGCGCTTTGATGCAAAGCGAACAGTGGGGGGTGGGGTGTTATTGTGTAAATATCTTTGCTTGAGCATTTTGAGCATCTTAATCTTCCATAAGGTGATCTTTGGAGGGGAGGACCATGGGGTGCCGATGTTCAGAGGCGCTCCCAGTTGGAGAAAGAAAGCAAGGGAGAAAGGAGAACGAGAAAGAAGAGAGACAGAGGGTAGAGGGAAAACAAGAAGGGCCTGTGTACTTTTTTCTCTCCATTTTTTGAGAGAGAGAGAGCGCTGGGAGCTAGAGTTCACTACGGGGGCGTAAGTGTGTCAAGAAGAGCGCTTTTCCCCCATCCGCCAGCCCCGGGCCTTCTCCACAACATTAAAAAGCATAAACAGTCAATACTGAATGTAACTCAGAGAAAGAGCAAAGAGAGAGAGAGAGAGAGAGAGAGAGAGAGAGAGAGAGAGAGAGAGAGAGAGAGAGAGAGAGAGAGAGAGACACACAGAGAGACAGAGAGAGACAGAGAGACAGACAGAGAGAGAGAGAGACAGAGAGAGAGAGAGAGAGAGAGAAACATGCACAAGAACGCAAGGGTTTTTCAAGCGTTACACAACACAGTGAGATCAGAGGGATGCAGGGCCAGGCTACGGTGCACAGTTGCAATGCTTTCTGGTGGAAGGGGGGGTGAATCATTCATTGCAGGCGGCAGGGGTGGAAGTACGGAGGAGAGGGTTAAAGTAAAACTGAGAGGTGGGTGGGGTCAGAGAAGCACACACCTGGTGCAAGCCAGGGGTCAGAAAGAAAGGGATGGGGGGGGGGGGTTGATTGGTATGCTTCG
Source organism: Protomyctophum parallelum (assembly GCF_964188405.1). Taxonomy (NCBI): domain Eukaryota; kingdom Metazoa; phylum Chordata; class Actinopteri; order Myctophiformes; family Myctophidae; genus Protomyctophum; species Protomyctophum parallelum. The sequence goes on along the minus strand of NC_139719.1, from coordinate 28,394,277 downwards.
GTTTAAAGGCCCTGTCTATCGGTCTGGTCCGGAAGTACAATTTAAAACCTCCGGGCCAGGAGAACACCCCTTCCACTAGAATTAATGCCATTTAAAAAGAATAACCCTAACATCCAAGTTCAGGTTATTGTCCTGTGGTACAGGTGTTTTGTAATGATGTTGTGAAATTGGTTAATTACAACATAGTGTTCTGTGACACTGCAAAGACTACAGTTGGTGGTCAGCTGATGGCTGACTTGCACTTACTGTACATTATGTTGTGTGCCTGTGTGAGGGGATAAAACTCTCCATACCAGGAGGTGTCAGTAGTTTGTATAAAAGTAGTAAAAAGTACAACATTTGCTGAAGTATCGAATGGGACAATGGGGCAAAGAACTACGGGTAATTTTCAGCCACAGACGATGAAGTTTGGCATTTCAGCCGGTATGGGCTTGGTGTGTCAGGGCCTTAAGAAGGCGACCCTCTGTTTGCAGCACTTGTGCAAGGCAGGACGGAGCAGAGTTGCTGTGCACATATGGCGCCTGGCTGTCTATAATGCCGCAAAACCGCATTTCGTGATGATGAAGAGACAGGAGACGTTCAATCAGCCGAAAAGGAAAAGAAAGAGCGAAAAAAAATCAAACGTCGAACATTTGAGACTCGCAGTTTTGAGATGTGAAGGTTTGTTTATCTGCGGTGCATTGTTCTTACTCATAATCGCTCCAAGAGTCTATCAGTCACTCGCCGTCTTTATATCCTCCCCTCCCCCCACCCTTCTGTCTCAAGTTTTTCAAATGATATCTCCAAAAAACACTCGACACCTGGATGGCTGGCTGCCTTCTAGAGCTGCATGTGGAATAAGTGGAGTCTTTTTTAATCATATCTTCAGTCACACTTCTCATTCCTGTGTATTTGGAGAAGCCTTTCTATAGACAGATAGATCACACAGAACAAAGACTAGCTGTAGAAGATGGGATATGACAACATCATATTGATTTTGGGCCGATCAATCACGAAAGCATCTCGTGTGTCAACAAACCATGAAAAAGGGATTTGCAAAAGAAAGATGTCCACTTCACAATCAATGCTCAAAATGTGATTCAGAGAATCTTTAAATTAGCTACAGTATTTGTGCGTCAACATTCCTGATTTCCTCCCTAACTAAGCTGAAGTACTATACTGTACGGTACTGGAGGTCCATTGTGCAAAATGTCCACAAAATCCTTGAAAACAAAGAAATGGAGAAACTTTTATACAACCATAATTGTAAAGCAACAACATAAACAAGTTCATGCTGCTATAGTTTTTTTCCCCTCCAAGGTTTCCAAATCCTTTAAGGGAGTCATTGAGTGCCATCTTCCACAAACAATTCCATCTTAAACCAAGGGCACACAACCACATACCATACTCAGAACACAGATTCTCTCCTTGAAAAATGTCTTTCTCCTGGTTTATCGGCAAACAAACGATGCATCAGCGCAGAGTACCGTCGGAGCCATTTCTCCGCCCGTGGAAGACATTCCCAGAAACAATATCTACGGAAAAGTGTGGAAATTTGATTTCCACCCCACGGAATAGGCTGTTTCCTTTTGTTGTCAAACAGAATGACTAAACATGTTCATTCACATGCTCCCATGGTAGGCTATTAGTAATTTATTGCCTCAGAGTTATCCATGCTTTTGCACACATGCACACAAAGGATTGCTTTTAGATGAATGACAATATGTTAAATTTTATTTGAATATGCCTGATATGAATTATGTAACCAGAGAGACTTCCGCCTTTGTTGCTTCTCCACTCCGCACTCCACTTTTCCTCCAAGATAACATCCAGGCGTATCATTTACAGTAGAATTCATTGGGAAACTATAAAGAAAGACGCGGCAGCATCAAGAACCCTCAGAGTAGAGTGGCGCACTCAAGCGATCGCGGCGGTTAATCCTGAGCTCTGGCGAAGTCCAATGTGGGAAAGGCACAGCCCCACAGGGTGGTTTGCTAAGGTGAAAGTCACCTGTCTCCCCCTAAATATTGAAATCAACTTCTGCAGTTTGGCCTAGATGTGAGTGACGATAAAAAAGAGAGACAGAAACGTAAAGAGGCATAAAGTAATGAGCATGGCACCATGTTATCAGATGTTGATGGCTGTGGCTGCCTTTGATAGGCTTGTGAAAAAGAGATGGTATGTTTTTACCGTTGTTGCAACTGCTCAAGATTTGGTAACATGAAAAAAGAAATGCCTGCCTGCCTTGTCTGATTGGTCTGAAGACTGTCAAATGTCAAGGAGGTATCAAACAGCAGACATGTTTTCTTAAAAAAAGAAGAAACCTAACCTCTCAGCGAGTGAGATGAAGTCAGTCATCATATCATGTGCAGTACTCACAAGTGAAACGCTTAAACGGCTTTCCCCTCTGATTGAAATCTACTGTTTGTCGGCTCTAGTTCACCAGTAAAATGATGACTGAATCTATAACCCCATCCAGCTGCATATAATATTTGGTGACAGGGCCACCCAACAGCTAAGATATACCCTCATTTACAAATGATGCACATGAGCCAAAGGCCAGACTTAAAAAAAAGTCATTGTGAAAGTGCGTCTGTTCTTCTGCACTCATAGAGACAAAAGAGGGTCTTTCATTCACCTCATGGTCCTTTTCTGCCCCTAAAACCATCTCGAGATCTTATCGTTGGCCTGGGTGGCCGGTGTAGCGGTCCGGTCACCTAGACTCATGCATCGCAACTTGACTGTGTGTCCTGGGTTCGAGTCCCGATCCCGATGACCGTTGCTGCTTGTCACTCCCCGTCTCCCTCTCCCCTTTCCTACAGTCTGATTACTGTGTAATTGTATATACTAGATCAACAAAGGCAGAAAAATTAAGCCCCAGAAAAATATTACAAAAAACAGAGCCACTTCTAAGTCCCACCCATATTATGTTTACATGGCATGTGCCCACAGAGGCTTTCCATCAGCCCAGATTGACAGAGACAAGTTGCTGAACACTGGCTACAATGTTCTATTTAATGTTCCAATTCCTTCTGCTTGTGCTGCAGCCAACTCCCTCTGCACTAATCTCAGAGAGATGGGATGACGGTGACATCATTGTCGAATGTGTGTGCGGCAAGACTTGATTAAAGCCATTGGCTCCGTCGGCGGGCGACTACAGCTCGAGCTGGGCGATATTACATCTATGATACGAGAGTAAATATCACCTGGCGTTTTCTTTATCAATATTGCCACACGCAGGGCTCGACAGTGCGACTAGGTACTCGCATTTGCGACAAAAAATATCACTGTGCGACTTGTAAATTAGATTTGTAGCACAGGTGCGACTACAGGATTTGACCATTCAATCGTGATAAAGACAAGTCTCTGTCTACAGCAAGTGCACATTCTATAGTCGCGGTTCTATACCTACATTTATATTTCTGAACGGCGGTGTCGTTCGCCAAAAAGAGCAGAGCTACAAGCTAACAACGTGTCGAGGCTCAATGCGGTGTTCATTTGAAGATCTGTCCCCTTTGCTCACTGTGTTGCTGCTCCGTTCTCTTCCCTGTCACTGCTTGCTGACTGTCAGCAGCGAAGACGGAGCGAACTCAGAAGGATAGCATTAGCATGATAGCACAGATTCAGAGGGAATTGCTTGGACCCCGAAACGTTATTTGCAAAGTTTGTTTGTAATGTTCAAAGTTCAAACGTAACTTACTTTTAACCAAACGCGGGTGAAACAGCGTACAGCCGTGCACGCACGCGCGCGCACACACACACATGGAGTGGACGGATTGATGTTTATCAAAAACAACCCTTGCTTAGCGTTTGCTTACAAAAGCGTGTGCCCAACATAAATGATAATGCGAATGACCGAACTGGCTGGATTACCGTATTAATATCAGTCAGTCAGTCAAAGCCAAGGAGAATGTTACAATAATAATTCACCATCGAGCAGCCTCTGCACTGTCTGAATGTCACACTAACATGATAGAAAACAGAAGGATAAAAACGGATAGCCTGTCTATCCATCCATGAGCAACATATTCTATCTAGCTCTGGTCCAAAGCTCTAATGTGTTGCACGTATTAGAGGTATGGAACAGAGCTACTATCGATCTATCTACAAAGTATTAGCATAAAACAAATTGATTATATAGATTATATGAAAACAAACATAACAATGATATCATGATGAATATCACTATTTTGTGATAATTGCTGAAAAGAGAGTGATATAATATTTTGACATTATTTTCCACCCCTACCTATCATTAAAAAAAAATCACACCCATGTTAAGTGAGGGGCGCTCTTGTCATCATACATCATCAGATATCATCTCATACTGGCCAATCAGAATGCCTGTTGCCTGTGATTGGTTAGCTGATTTGCTCGTTTACATATGACATACATTTTCCCTTAAATGTCAATGGCGTTTAATTTATGTCATATTTAGCAGAATTTTGACGTAATTTCTCTGTTGATTGTCAATGGCTCATTTTGAGATGTGTGGGGACAAAGGCTGTATATAGGAGGGCACCCCTTAAAATTACATAATTTTTCATCGTGCTCCTAAAATAATTTGTGTGCTACTAGATCTTTCAACTTAGGCGCACACGTGCTACTTGGAAAAATGCTAAGCGTCGAGCCCTGGCCACACGACAAATAGAGAAATAGCCGATCTACAACCTCGTAACATGTCAACATGCAAGCTTGTACAGTAACAGTAGATTTCATATTTTTGTTTTCTCCCCAATTAGAGATACAGGGCTGTATTTTGCGTGTCTTAAGTACCTGGTCTTATTCCCTAACTTGAGTAAACTAAAGACCTGGAGGCGTGATCAATGCTCTTTGGCCACTCAGAATAGCCAAATGGCATTGATCACGCCTCCAGGTCTTTAGTTTACTCAAGTTAGGGAATAAGACCGGGTACTTAAGACACGCAAAATACAGCCCACAGAGTGGTAAAAGGCGACATACAATTTACCAAAATGTTGAGAATAAATAACGGTAGTAGGTCACACACACCAAGACTGCAGTTCAAAATATTTATTCTTGCATTTTTAACAGGGGACAAATGTTTCGGCTATCCAGCCTTCATCAGTGAGGGCTGATGAAGGCTGGATAGCCAAAACGTTTTGTCCCCTGTTCAAAATGCAAGAATAAAACTTTTAAACTGCATTCTTGGTGTGTGTGACCTACTACCGTTATATAATGATACGTTTTGAACGGGTAACGCACCTAAAGTCAGAGCGCGGTGGTCACATGAAGAGTAACCAAACTGTTGAGAGAAATGAACAAGGAATGTTTTTTGGGTCATCATATCCACATTACTATTGATCGCTTCTCAATATTTTCTTGTGTAAATATCTCAATATTTTCTTGTGTAAATATCTATTTCATTAAAATTCCTAGCCCAGTAATATCTGCCTCACATCACTACTCTTGCACTATTCAAAGAATGCCATTAAATAACACAATGATATATGATATGGGATATGATATAGGACTGTATTCACCATAACTGCTTGATTGATTGAACATAATATCAATTCTGTCAAAAGGATAAAACACAAAAAAAGCTCTAGAGTATATTTCCATTATAGTTCTTTCAACATTCTAAAAAGGAGTTCAAGTTCATTTATTGTTGCAACGTTTGCGAATATTAGTGGCCGTAAGGAAATAAACTTGGACCCAAGCTGTTCCCTAGCAACAGATTTCCAGTGACAATGTCTAAAGAGTCTTTTTTAAACCAATCTCTAGATGTGCTGAAGTACTGTATGACGACAAAACCCATTTATCATTTTCAGATAGTGCCATTTTCTGTCCTTCTGAAACAACACAGGTCTAGATGTTGTATTCGTTTGAACCATTTAAAACCATATGTACTTCCTTATACTGTATGTCAAATAGCGCCAATAGATGAGCTTGTAGATCTGCAATGTTTTTCTATTTTCACCTAATGTACACATACTTTTGCCTTTTATTTTTGCTGGACGGTCGCCTATCGTGCCCAGAATAGGGACGCTAGGGTTCTTCTGGCCAAAAGCAGGCAGTTGGTCAAGGCCAGAGCCCTCACAACTCTATCGACACCATCGTCCCTGTGGGGGATTTTGCTTGTACTACCGTTTCCAAAACAAGGTGAGCGCAGGCAGGCTGAACGATGAACCTTGGACCTTCTCAGCGCTGAAGCAAAGGCCAGATAATGAACAACATCAACATCTACAGCCAGCACTTTATGCAACTCCTGCCGTGCCCTTTTCGTTTTCTGTCAGGAGGGAGTCTTTTAGCCGTGCACCATCAACAGTGCTGGAACAAAGCCCTGAGAGAAAATATTAAGTCAATTTCCACAGCCCACGACTGCCTTCGCACACCTTAAGTTTAATCTAATTTGGTCTTTATTGAGAAATGGGTAAGAACGGTTTTGTTTTATTTATGTATGTTTTCTCTTTCCTCCTCTGCTCCCTTCCTTTGTTGCCTCTCCTCGGCTGCCTGCCTCTGACAAAAGACAGCCAGCCTGCCAAGCCCGGCGCTGCACTGGGACGGACCTGTCAATCACTCCTGACGGCGCCCTGACAACGTGTACGTTAAAAATTCAAACGGGACTCAAAGGCGGCGCGTGACAGCCGAGCCTTTGAAAGTGGCTGCAGTGCTAGGCGACAGCCAGAGGAGAACGGGCGGAAAACAAACTCGAAAACAACAGTGCAGAGGGAAAAGAAGTAACAGAGAGAGAGAGAGAGATAGAGGGGGGAGGGGGGGGGGGACAACAGTTAAAAGCAAAAGAGAGAGGAATGTGGGTCTTGATGATGGGAATTGGCATTAGATTCTCCCTTGGTGTATCGTTGATTCTATTTGTAAATTTGGTCGAAACTCCCACGAGTGAAATGTGTGGGTCTTCCAGGGGCCTCAGCTGAGGGGCCCCCACGTTCCCGCTGCAGTTCCAGGGACCACAGCGACTCCTCTCCTGCTCAAAATACCCCCACACCGCCCGTGCTTACATCAAGTCATGCATTCCACTACCCTATCTGTCAACACAAAACAAGTGTTCACCAATGTTAATGACATGCTTGATGCACAATTAATTCCCGGTGGAACTGCGAACCGTCATTGGTTGCAGAGATAAGTCCCTGCTGCTGAATTCAAAAGTGTAAGGTGGGAATCTTTTTTCCGATTGCAAAATGGGAAATAAGACTATACTCAATTTCAATTCGTGCTCTGCTGTGCTGAAGAAGCAGGATAAAAATCTGCTCAAAACGTGAAGAGAAACCCTTTTAGCTGAAGGGAGCCCAAACGGTATATATTGCAACATGCACAGAGGCTTGAGGACATACTTTCAAACGATCAATTGGCATGGAACCCCCTCCCTCCACCACCTCTGAAAGTGTCTTAAAGTATAAAGTGAATGGTCAGCTCCACAAAGGGCTGGACCCTATGGGAGAACGCCGGGCATCTCTGCAGTCCTGCAGCTCCTGCACTGATCTCTCAATTAGCACCCACATCTGCAGTTCAAGCACACACGCACGCACGCATGCACGCACGCACGCACGCACGCACGCACGCACGCACGCACGCACACGTGTACAAAGAAAGACGAGTGCATGTTGTCTGGCTGAGACTTTGATTAACCATGGTGAGAGATATTGCCTTTAAGTTGTTTGAATTCAGCATTTTCAAGAACTCCGCCGTACAGTACCCCCATATGTATGTGTCAGTCTAAAGGCACACGCACCATGTTATATTTGGAGGGAGTGCTGTGTGTTCACTGTAGCCAGGTTAACAGGTCATCACAGTGTGGAAGTGGTTGGTTTATCTCCCCTACCAAGAAGTCTTCCTCTCCTGCACTAATAGGCGTAGGGCACAGAGAGCAGCCCAGGAGCTGTTAGACACCATTGCATTGCACCCTGTGCATCACCCAGACAAATATCTGCCCCATGTCTACTTCAGCAAAATGTACATGTCTACCCAAACTTACTTGCATACAATAAAGGCATGCGATCACACACACGCACCCGCTCTCTCTCACAAGTATATAGAGCATCATACAGCCACCCTGATGACTGACAATATTTTGGCTTCTACTGCCCTCTACTGATTGGAATTGGAATCTCTAGCTGGCCAACTGTGGACACAAAAATCCTAATGAAATAATATAGTTTTATTATTGGTTACAGTTGTTTTTTTACTTTGCAACTGGGAATGTTGAATTCCCTGTCGTACAGGAATGCAAGGACATTTTGAACATTCAAACAAAAATGTTGGCTACATGGCTATTATAGGCTATACACGTGTGTTAAACTTCAAAAATCTAACTTGAACTAGTCTAATTACTAGACAATTGCGCTATATTTGTTTGTTATGTGAAGCACATAACAGTTCTAGCTTCAAATGGCATTTCAAGGCATCATCAAACAGTTCACAAAGTCATGGCCATTGCAATAGCAATCATTTTATGTGCGGACAGGGTCTGAATCTTGCTTTTGTGTTTCTCTGTTGGTCTGTTTTATGACAATTATATAATGTAATGTAGGCTCTTTTATAATAGCCATTCTGCCTTACAAATCTGGTTATACCAGCAGCAGCAGATTTCAAATAGTTTTACTTGCATGTTAGCTTATCTGTAGAGTCTCATCAAATTGCTTTATAACAAGATCAGTCAAACCAATTAGCACATAGAAATGGCTTTTATTTCACACACACACACACACACACACACACACACACACACACACACACACACACACACACACACACACACACCTTTTTCTTAGTTCCCTTTGTTAAAATATAAAATCAAAATGTGTAAAATTACTTTGTTTTTGTTTTCTTGACACAGAAATTAGGGCATAGATAAAACTAATCCAATTCAACATTTATAAGCCTCATCATAATACAAAATGTTGTCTATTGCTCCAGGCAATATCATATTAAAAACCGACTTAATGGGCCAACACGTTTAAGCTAAAAAACAAAAACGCACACCAAAAGAAAAACACTGAATGCATTCTCTGCAAAACTTGGAAACTAAATAAGTTGGGCATGTCAAGACAGTAAGAATTCCAGTATTCATGCTATAAATGGGGCAAACATATGTTTTAAAAAACAAAAACATGTCAGCCAAATAAAACTAGTTCACTAGCTTTAAGTATTGAGTGGTTCTTTCGGAGAGAAGTTCTAAGGATATATTGTGTACATGCTCATGTGCACCTGGTTTGGACATCGGGAGCATGGCATTAATATGTGCTCTGTAGTGTATTATTAATGTGCTTTTTTAACTCCAAAATAGCATTATATGCACTACAAAAAACACTTCATCGCCTGAGATGATGCAGCAATTATTTTTTGTCTTCCATGTGTTTACTGTTCACACACACACACACACACACACACACACACACACACACACACACACACACACACACACACACACACACACACACACACACACACACACACACACACACACACACACACACACACACACACACACACACACACACACAGTGGATAGCTTAGAAGAGAATCTGCACTTAACTTAATATCTCAAGATGCCCAGCTTATTACAAAACAATATTGGGACAGAAAACTGAAATTATAAATAAGTAATCACGTGCATAGATAGACATAATATTTGGACAAAATGTAGACAAAGTGAGTTTAGGATTGTTATGGAAGCTAAGGCCACTGCATTTTGAACAGCCGGATATTGACTATATGCTATAAATATACTCTTATGCCCTTTTTAATTTTGTACAATAACGAATGCCTTTCTTGTAAATCATATGCAAGCATTCGCATGAGCTTGAGATAGACAGTAGAGGTGGGGATTCGCGAGGCATCTCATAGCTATGATTATCCTGAGTGGCTCTGCCCAATATCATTACCTGCTGGGACAGCCACGCAGCCCCTCTAAATAAATTGCAAGTGCCCTAGGCGATAAGACGAGCCCTCCTTTGATCTGCTTGACTGCCAGCGAGGCAAATGTGCCGTCAGTCAATCAAGTGCATAAGCCTTCACAACAATTGAGCCGAACCTCCGTTTATTATTTATTTTTTAAATTGGTGTATTTCATTATCACAAGGTGCCTATGTGGATGGCTGGGACATGGGGTGGGGTGGGGGGGGGGGGGTTGGGGTGTGGAATCAATAATTGATACACGGTGCGAAAAAGCTGATTTGCCGCCTCTCCTCTGGTGCACTTGTCACTAAGTGTTGTCAGAATACATTTGCTTTGATGACAATTTTGAGGAAGTGAATAATGGCATCACATCTGATTACAAATTTAGCGTGCGGTGAAAGGCAAGGGAGGGGGGCCTTCACGCTGAGGTTGCGTTTGTTCAGAGGCTCTGGAGGCTCTGTCATGTGTCGGTAAACAACGTGACTTGTTTGAAAGGTGCCTGGATCACAGGGTGAAAAGTTGCTCTTTAAACCTTGAAAGCTTTGGGGCATGGAAGACACGCCACGTCAAAACAGTGTGGAGATGAGGAGACTGAGATATAGAGAGAAAGGCAGAGTACGAAAGAGTCAGAAAGAAAGAAAGAAAGAAGCCATTACTCACCTAGGCAGGTATGTCTAGTAGAGGAAGCAGTTGGCTTGCTTTTCATGGAGTTTAGACCACGGCACATGGTGATGCATCTAAATAGCATTCAGTGAAAAGTGAAAGTAAAGTCAAAAGTAGAACATTAATGATTTGTAAATCATTAATGTTCATCATCTGGGAAATATCCCAAACTACCTGTGATGACAGACTGACAGATTTCAGGGATATTTCAGATTCCATTACTTGTAGACAGAGACCCACGTTTTTAAGTCTACAGGTATATGAATAAGGGACGGACATCAGTGATGCCCATGCCCCGATAGACGATGAGACCACTTTTGTTCTGGAGGAACATGCAGTGACTCTGCTGTAGGATGGTCTGTACTTGACCAGCCATGAGCCTATAAAGACTGGAAAGAGTGCATGTTCATGCCATGAACGTTGCCATACCACATGCTCAGAAACAGAAGCACTTCTAAAAATGTTTTTAATTACATTTTGGGCAATTAAAAACAGTCATCATACATAAACTTTTAAAACTAAACTATGCTGGAGAATAGTTCTACATAAAGTCACAGAGAAAGGGGGAAACAAATGGCATATCAACACCTCCACATAACTGACAGCTGCATCCATTTGCTCGGCCCCAAACACCCCCTCCCTCCCTCCCTCCCTCCATTCATTCTGTTCTTCCAGCACCATTTCCACTTTTAATTATCCCACAGAAAAAAAGATAGAGCACACCAGACGCATGGCGGCAAATCCTGGCCCTGGCACCAGCTCACAGTGGCTCCGGCGTCTGGTGGTCCCGATAGAGCACCGAAGCGCTGGCAGCCGAAAGAGAGGCAGGCCGCCTGGAGATTTTCTGACAGAAAGAATGGAGAGGATGATCTCCACAGCAAAAGAGAGGTCCTCTCGTTGTACACCCATCGTGGAGGGTGGAGGGGGGGTGCGGGCGGCTTTTGGCAAGTGGCGTCCCGATCATACAGCATTTTCAACAACAGATTAGCCCATTCTCAGTAGCAGAACTCGCACAGAAAGAAACCACTTCTGTACACCACCATTGTGGGTTTTGTGGAATTATTGTTCCGAACATTGGAGGCGTTGCAATCAGGGACGATTTTTCCCCTATCTCTCCCTACAATATTTTAGGGATGAAACTCACCACCATATATCGTTTGATCGGAGAGGCCATATTTTGGGATGCAGAAAACATTTTGCTTGATATGTTTGGAATTGGAAAGATGTGTCTCTTTGGAAAAGGAAGAGCACATTTGCATTCTAGTTTGGCGTCTGCTATACAAACTGGCTTCTCCGTTTTGAAATCCCCATAGATTAAAAAGGTTTTGCCAGTTAACTAGTGTTGGGCCGCTGTCTGTCAGAGATTCTTCCCTCCCTCTGTGGGGTACACATCAGCCTCTAAGGTGCAAAGTGTGTCGCCATCTCCCATGCGACTATACATCTCGCTCCTCCTTCGGACACAATGGAGCCACGAATGGAGCCCCCACACCCCGTTCTCCATTCTCTCTTCCTCATTCTTCCATCATTCTGAGATGAAGAGTGGAATGCTCCTCAGCGGGATTCCTTTCTTCTCCTCCGGGGGGAACCAAGAAAGCAGACGAGGGCCTCTGTGATGTTGCTTTCCCTTCAGGGTGGGGAGGAGATGTCTTGTAGCATTGCTAAAGATGTTCATTTGAGAGCCCCTGAAACAAGGCCCAGCTGCCCCCCCCGAGACACATCCAGAAGCTGAGGTCTCCACTAATGAGTCAAGGTTCCTCAGTGCTGAGAGCAGTGACAATGATGGTCGTGGCCACCAACTCTTACATCAGGAACGGATAAACAGATCACACTTTTTTTGGTTAGAAAGAATGAACCATGAACGTGTAAAGAAATGTATAAAACAATATTAGTTTTTTCTGCTATAAATTAAATAAACACGGAAACATACTGCTTTTGGAGACCATGCTCTTGAAATTGACAAAACAATACAGGCAGCGTCCCATCTGATAATCTGCCACAATTACGCTGCACAGCATGATGAAAGGATATCAATGATCTACTTATGTCATAGAAAAAGAGTGCAGCTTCAAAACATGAAACCTATTGAAGCCTATGAGAGTTTCAAGGCGATGTCTGATCAAAGGAGCAAAAGCTTATCAACGCGGTTCCTTAGCACTGAAACTGAGTCATATTTGGATTTTCAATATACTGCCACAGTAGAAGCTTTTTTGGGGCGGTTGGGGGCGGGGGGGGGGTTAGGGATGGGGGTGGGATCATAATGGCTATTGTGTTCGCTGAAAACATTTTGTCTCTTTGCAGAGTCGAGAGCTGCAAAATGCACACACAAAGTGTAGAGAGAGGCCGCTGTCTCTTTATTCTGATGAAAGGCTAAAGGATGAGACTGACCTTTCTGGTATCAGCTGGGCTTTGGGAACAGAACGCATGGGGCAACACTCCCTGGCCTTTCCCCCTTCTGCTCTGGGCTATGGTTACTAGCCAAAGACTTGAGTCCAAACAACTATCACTTTATCCACAGACTCAAACGCACATATGCCCACCCCCGCCCCTTTCATATGAAATACACACAAACAAACACACACGGAGCACAGCCGTCTGTGCATTTGTACACAAACAGAGCAGTCCTGTCTGACTTCATAGTACAACTGCAGGCTATGGAAGCAAAGAGAGACAACAGATCACAGTAGATTACATCAACACACAGGCTTGATTCAATCAATACCATCAGTATCACTTAACACCAAACAAAACCGGGATATTATGACCTGGGTCAGAGAGGGAAAGCATCGGTCCGAAATTAATTTGTAATGCGGTGCCAACTTGACCATGTCTCCTGCATATTTTTAAAATAAAAAAATCAAAGGATGTCCATGTTAAATAAAGTTAAACAATATATAATATTAGTAATAAATCATCATATCATACTATAATTCACTCAATATCTGTCTGAATGAATGTCTGAATGTCTCTCTGAATGAATGTCTGAAACACTGTCGTAGCTCCTCACTGGCTGCACCAATCGCTCCGACTTTTCACACGGGCATTGGCCAGAATATTACGGAGGTCTTAACAAAGCCCTTTTTTCACTATAATAAATTATTGATTAATAATGAATTTATTAGTGTATTAAAATGTCCCATCGACTTACATGGGAAAATGCGAAAACTCACATTAACTACTTTTCTCACAGAAACCGTCAGAGGCACAGTTACAACACTTGGAGGGGAGGTTCATAATTATTATCATTTATTATATTATCAGTCGGCCTCATGGTGGCGCTATAACAGCCCAATTTACATTTCACTTTACATTGCTTATAACTCTTGAACCATAGGTCGTAAAATCTAAATTTTACTTTCACTGGATTCCATGGGTCATGACGCATCCCCATATAGGCCACGCTTATTTGCATCAAGGTAGATTTTCCGCCATTTTTAATTTTCTTCAAAACACACTTTTTGCTCTTCCACCTACAGCTTTTGTGCAAATCTCACAAAAAACTGTACACATGATCTCTGGACCTATCCGATTAAAACACCACAGGCAGAATCTTCATAGTCCGTATCGTTCGGCTGTAATCAACGTCCAAAGTTAGTGGGAGGGTCCTGTTTTACAAAAAATGACACAAATCACCAACGGAATGTCCAATCCACCCCAAATTTCATTCACAAGTCGAGGGTGCTTTAATCAACGGAGAGCCCAAAGCAATTCCATTTTCATCTATAGGGGGCGCCACAAATGGCCGCAATGTTGTACGGCAATGTAAAAGGAAGAAGCAAGCTGCAGCGAATAGTGAACCTAGCCTCAAAAATCATTGGGAAGAGACAAACAATTAAGTTGTATATTCAAGGAAGTACTTCGAAAAAAAGCTGTCAAGATAGCAAATGACCCCTCTCATCGACTCTGCAGACTCTGCAGTACTTTGTACCGTCTACCTCTGGTAGACAGTACCAAAAGCTAACCGTAACATCTTTAAAAACTCCTTCATTCGTAATGCCATTAAGGCACTGCGCTATAGCGAGACAATTACCTCCCAATAAGTAATGTGATCCAATACATCGCATTACCCTCACTGTACATCATTTTCGTGTTCATATATTCAGAACGGGTAAGGTCTAGTTAAATAAAAGCATTGGCCCAAACTGAAATAAACTGGAACAGAACAGAATAACTTACATATTGTGTGGCTCATGCTCACGCAAAATGGCCTAACCAACTGGATTATGGAATTTCAAGGGTGGCAAATTAATAAAACTAGAATTACAAGCATGTCAAGTAGGTCTTTACTTTCATAAACGCCACAAATCACAGTTTGTCTACCATTTAGACATTTTTTATTGTTAAAAATAGTGTCCTGAAATTTGTCCTGCGTTCATTGTTCAACTTGAACAGTATAAATGGGCTAATCTGACCCTTACCCCAAATCAAAAGTATTTATTTTGACATTCGTTTACTCTACAACAATAGATGACGCTGTAGCTCAGATGACTGTTTCATCATGACAATGATGACCAGTGCTGCTAAAATATAATTTTGATACCAATAACATGCCTAAATTTGGACGACAAAAGTAATATGTGTTATTTAGTCATATGTATTTATAGTAAGTAACTTCCCCAACATGGTCCTCTGTAAAACTAAACAAGCTTTGTTGCTGGGGGCCACATACCTAAAGAGCCTTTGTGTGATATTTCAAAAGGTTTGCATGACCAGGTCATGGTTGAACAAGGGTCAAACATAGAATGGTCACTTGTATGGGGGCCAGTTGAGGGTGGGGGTGAATTCTATAGGTAAACTCTAGCAGTTAGGAGTATGTCCCGTGCAATGCCAGACAAAGGCGTGTGACGTCTAAAAAGGTAAAAGAGAAGTCGTCTCTGACGTGTGAGAGGCCTCGTTGCCAGTGCCAGAGTATAAAAGGCCCTGGAAAACACACCTAGGTCTACGGTGCGCAAAACATCAGTCCTTCAACCATGGGAAAGGTATGAGCTCATGTAAATTGTTGTTGCTACTTGATGAATTGAGTTAGGAGGTAAACATTTATGATTTGAGACTTTGAGTAGTATATGGTTGGGATGCTGCAACAGGTAAAGCACACAGCCAAGACCTGGGTTAATTTAAATCAGTTTCAGGATTTGACTGTATACACACAGAAAGAAAAAGGAGGATAACATATGTTTCCATTATAGATGTAAAATCACAGAACATAATGTTAAGTGGTAAATTCCCAGCATTTCATTTTCCCCTGGGAAGATAATTTTTTAGGCATATTGCACGGCTAACCCGTCTCTGGGATTTCCCAATAGCATGGTAATCAATTGAGAAACAAATTGACTGTTTCTATGTTGAACAGCAGCTATGTGTCTCTTTTCCTCTCGCATGTTGACATCCTGTCAGCAGAGAAATCCACTAAAAATATCTAAACTGGTCAAGCTTAAAATGTGTTTTGCAAAACAAACACATAAAGTGAAACTACATTGATTGAATTGCCTTAATTCTCATCAAGCATGGAATGAAGACCATAAAGAGGTGCTGAGCAGACAGCACCTCGGCATAGAAAGCAGGGTTGATGCAATAGCATCTCATGCTTGTTCAAGGGAGAGCAGTGTCCCCTACAGCCCGTTCATAAGCACAGCAGCCAGGCGACTATACATTTAAGCCTTTTATAGACTCAAGACCTACCCTGTCCTGTCCTCCTCTCTTCCTTCTCCAACCCAGATCATCTTTTACGAGGGCCGCAACTTCCAGGGCCGTCACTGGGAGTGCAGCAGTGACTGCATGGACACCTACAGGCACTTCAACTGCTGCAACTCTGTCCGCGTGTCCGGCGGTCACTGGGTGGGCTATGAGAAGTCTCACTACATGGGCTACCAGTACGTCATGGGCCCCGGCGAGTACCCCGACTACCACAGCTGGATGGGCTACAACAACTGCATGCGTTCCTGCCAGATGTTCCCTCCTGTAAGTCAATCCCACTGACGGATGGGACTGGTAACCCACCACACCACCAATCCCCCCTCCTTGCACATCAAACGCTGCCTTAGAAATCTGTCAGTCAGAGGCCTTTTGATGTCCTTTATAGATACCATGGTGGGTCAAAGCGTAAAAGTCTCTGTTGCAAAGTCCACAAGGAGAGCCAGTCATTCTTTAAAAGGAATACGATACGACCCCAAAAGACGTTCAGTCTTCATTTGAGTTCCGTAAGACACGTTGAGTGTTCCCGACAGTTTAGAGGGGGAAATCGGGGTTACATTATGTCACGATCCAAAATGCTACGGTCTAAACAAAACCAAACTGAATGGTTAGGGTGCGAACCACATGTTCTCCGACAGTGAGTACCTGATTCCATTCCCAGACGGCTGGGCCATTTCCTGCATGTCACTCTCCTACTTTTATATCCTTAATTCCAGTCTCACTCCACTGTATTATCCCTGGTTCGATTCCGCTTGGACACACCTGTGTTGCATGCCCCCCTTACCCCTCAACACTGAAGAATCCTGAGTGTTGCTCAGAGTTACGGTCCCTGCACAGTGCACACTGCTGCTTTTTTCAGATTTTTATCAGTGTTTTTCCGAAGAATGTGTCCAGACTGCAAGGACCTTTATTCTCAGTATTCTGTTTTCTGTCTGTACCTACAGTACAATACTATGAAGTGAAAGTCTCACCCCACAGTAGCACAGCAAACACTTTATCTCTCTCTCCGACTCTCTTTCTCCCCAACAGTATAGAGGAGGCTACAAGATGAGGATCTGGAACAGGCCCGAGATGATGGGACACATGATGGAGTTCATGGAGGACTGCCCCAACGTGTACGACCGCTTCCGTTACCGTGACATCTTCTCCTGCAACATCATGGAGGGCTACTGGATCTTCTACGAGCACCCCAACTACAGGGGTCGTCAGTACTTCCTGCGCCCCGGCGAGTACAGGGCCTGCGGTGACTGGGGCTGCCACAACCCCATGGTCGGCTCCTTCAGGAGGATGAGGATGGGTCAGTAAGCCCGCCTCGTGCTCCCCGCCAACCAGAACCCCGTCTCCTCCACCTGCTCACGTTGACTATTAAACGCTTTGCTTTTTACAAACGATCTGTGTCCTTGACGATTCTGTTCAAGCTCATGCCTCCTCAAGTTCAAGAGCGACAAGTAAGAAGCAAGAAGTAGTACTAAGTACTTGAAGTTGGTAATATAATGTTATATGTTTTACCAACTCATAAAACCCCACTGGCATTTAATTTGTCCAGAGAAAAACTGTAAAAAGACAGCTATTCAATTTCCTCTACTAGTACCACAGTGGTTTTCAAAGTGGGGGTCAAGTGGAAAGGAAAGGAAAAACATATATAACACCACTAAAATAAAGTAAAACATTATTATATTTTTTATAGCTATATCTAATCTACAAACTCACAATGTGTCGCATGCGACCCGTTGCAAACTTGTAGATGGGCTATTTTTGCAATTTAATATCATATTCAATATTATAGTGCCAAATCACAACAAGACACTTTACATATAGAGAAGAGCCACAACAATGCCCCACCTTGGGCAAACTACTTTTTTTTTAAAGCCATTTTGCAGTAGGGGCCACAGCCAGAGGCTATGGCTATGTGGGGGTCCATCATTGTCCTGCAAAAGTTTGGGACCCCCTGTTCTACCTGTCCACACAGGGCCTCTACGTCCTATACGTTTATGGTACTCGTGCCAATAAAGGCAGAGGTTGCAACTCTTATTGTGGGCTCTTTGGGAAAAGTGCAGTTGTAGAGTATTTTCCATAGACAGACACTGAGCTTTGACAGAGACAAAGGAGCTGCTGCCGTGCACCAGTCCTATAGTGTTATGCAGAGGCTAGAGTGCATTGTGCTGACGCGACAAAGCTTTGTGTCGGGTTCACAAAGCCCTGATCCGCAGCAGGTCTATAAAGGCCTGGTACTGCTCAGGGCCTGCTATGTTCTGAACTTGAACAGTCAAAATGGGCAAGGTAAGCATGCAATTTAAAATCTATAAGCACATTAATAGTGGGTGAAAGTAGTTTGCACAAATGTCTGGTTGTAAAATGAGGGAATTTATTTAGTTGTTGGCCTCAAAAAATGAATTATTTTACAGACAGAACTGGAATGTCATCATTAATGTTTAGAAGCTTAGGAAAACAACTTTTCCTCTAGTTTAAGCATATTAACCCTGGTGTCCCCATTTAAATAAAAGAAAAAAGAAACAAAAATAGCAGATCGCCAAGTTGCATCTTGATTCTTGACGTATTATAAACTTTCAGATATAGATATGCTAGTTTTAATAGCTGCAGTATAAAATAGGGCTTATGTGGTTAAAGAGGGAAATCATTTCTCTTTAAATACTCTAGAGATATAAATTTAATTCAGAAATTATTCATTGCCATTATGTAAGCACTGAGCAACAATATATTCTTTCTTTGTATGGAGTCATTTTATCATTTGTTTTCTCTCATTTCCGTACTGTGGATATTACATCCACATGGTGTGTGATGCAATGAAAGTGCGCTCCGAACTTCCTACTAGATACAAAAACATGACTATAGGCCTAGGGCCAGCATAGATTCATTTAACGTGTTTTTCCTTAATTGTCTTGCTCTTAATGTAAGTGTGTTTAAGTTATTTTTCAAGCATTACAGTTCATGGCAACAGAAGTGTGCATCGTAAGACAAAATGTCACACCCAATAATTTCCCCAAAACGGTTCCATTACAAATGGCTCTACACAAGACTAGCTCTTGCAGCATTGTGAAGGTCCTGCTGATTGACACTCAGAGGCTAAGTTCATTAAACCAGACTGCTGCACATTATTACTGCTGAATTCATTGTCCTTTATCTACCAACTGTGCTTAGACAAGTTTGAAGTTGAGCTCCCCTGGGAACAATTACTCCTCCTATGTAAAGTATGAGGTCTTTCCCCCCATTGAACTGTGCTCATAATGATGTCTACCTATCCATCTCTCCTAAACGTGTAGATTATCTTCTACGAGGACCGCAACTTCCAGGGCCGTCACTATGAGTGCAGCACTGACTGTGCCGAGCTGCACAGCCACTTCAGTCGCTGTAACTCCATCAAGGTGGACAGTGGCTCTTGGGTGGCCTATGAGAAGGCCAATTTCAACGGCTACCAGTACATGCTGTACAAGGGAGAGTATCCCGACTTCCAGCGCTGGGCCGGCTTCAACGACTGCATCCGCTCCTGCCGCATGGTGCCCGCTGTAAGTGTTAATTGATGGCCTAATGGCTGTAGTAGCTATAGGGGTGGAAAGTACACTAACTATGGAACCATTTTACCCACAGTATTCCCATTTCCTTCTTTGCCACTACATCTCTGAGGCAAATATTGTACTTTGCACTCCACTACAATTGTAGATTTTGATTATTATGAGAAAACACATACAGTAATAACCAATCAAGTCTTTGTCTATTAGAAAATAGCTGATATACAAGCTCACGTCTCGCAATGCATGCGACTAGTTATGACCTGTAGATCAGCTATGTATTTATATATTTGTACAAAATTGACACATTTTGTAAACGTTTGAAAAAACTTGTGAAATGGGGCATTCTGCATAATCAGTACTTTTACACGTGGTACTTTACGTATATTTTGATGACAATACTTTTGTACTTTTACTTACGTATTGTTACTTTTACTACTTTACAAATCAGAGTGCTTCTTCGTCGCCATAATAGCTGTAGGGTAGGCTATGCCATAATCGCTGTCTATTGCGTTGGGGACTGGGGCAGTGGTGGAAAAAGTACTAATATTTTTTACTTAAGTAAAAGTATGAATAATGCAAAGTAGAAATACTCCAGAATTCAACATTTAATTGAGTAAATGTACAAAAGTATTGGTATAAAAATGTACTTAAGTAACAAAAGTAGAAAGTACTCATTATGCAGAATGTCCCATTAAATATAAAATAGCACAGTTGTATAAAATAGCAGATCTACAAGCTCACAATGCAGTCCGCATTGTGACGCATAGCGAGCTCGTAGATCTGCCATTTTCAAATGGCCGAAATATAGGGCTGAAGTGGTTAATGTGTGCTTTGTATTAATAATCTAAATCTACAAAGTAACTCACAACTCTAGTTTCCAAATGAATTGTTGTGGAGTAAAAGTACAATATTTGCCTCTGAGATGTAGTGGAGTAGAAGTAAATACAGAAAGTACAGAAATTTCCGAATCCTCCAGTTAAGTAGAAGTACCTCAAAATTGCACTTAAGTACAGTACTTGAGTACATGTACTCTCACCACTGGACTGGGGGAGACATATAGGCAGAGGAGACAGGCTGGGGATAGCCGGATATGCTTTGGCTTGGACCCTACAACAGTATGGCACTACCAGTACCGCTGCCACTTCCATGTTACTCAATTTATTGATTGAATACATCAGGGATGTGCCGAGGCTTGTATAGGAGCCAAAACCACTGAGGGGGCCTCAGCGCAAGTTGCACAACAGTGACACTTGGTTGTCAACAAACGCAATTTCCATACTCGGACACAGGGACAGACATATGGACAGTGGACACACATTGCTGTCTATAGGAGTGGCTAACACCACTCAAAAACAGATATATGACACACCTACCGTATACCACAGCATCAGCTTCATTCATGAATGTGTTCACCGTCCTTCAGCTGCCTCCAGTGTCTATGGAAGCAGAGCATGGGGAAAAGTAAAGTCAATTTCAGACGGTAAATGTTGTTCACAGTCTCTTAAAATAGCAACTAGGCCTACTGCATGTCTAAAGAAACAACAAACATCAATAATGCATTTATGGCAGTGTAGCCCGTTTGATTTTCTATCTGATGTTACGTTACCTACCAACAATAGCTCTTTTAGTATTTTCAGTTTTCAGTACTTTTACATTCACTTCACTACATCTCAAAGGAAAGAAATTGTACTTTTACTCCACAACAATAATTTGAAAACTTGAGTACTATAGTTACTTTGTAGATTTTTATTATTATCATTATTATTACAAAACACCCATTAACCACTTCAGCCCTATACATTTTGGCCATTTGAAAATAGCTGTTCTACAAGATAGTGCAGGTGGTCCATCCATAGACTGTAAAAAGAATAAAATAAAATAAAAATCTGCAGGGAGTCAGGGACTACTATGAGATGATGGAAATAATTAAAGGTCATTAGACAACACTCATGTCCATATTGGCCTCACATTGTTCTTTCACACAATTCAATGATGCTGCTAGCTTATGCTAAAATATCTAGCAGTAAGACAATAACAGACTCACTGACTGAAACGTCATTAATTAATTAATCAATTAATTAATGAATTACCAAAGCCAATGTCAACAAACGCTCGAGACTTTCACCTTGCACCACTGTGGGATATGTTTTGGTTACACTTACACAACATAAGCCAAGGGAACCTCTTGTCTGTATAGGGTTCCGAGCGGGGCTACCTCTTGTCTTGAGTTTGACTTCCACCCACCTGGTCTTACATGTTTCTGCACCAGCTTCATTCTTCGTTCGACATTTAACACCGTTCTTGCGAACGCCTGAGCCCATTGCCACATTAAACCAATGCTGACAGTCACAGCTGCCAGCCTGAGCTCGTTTACCTGTGGGTTGCCAGTTTGGTGTCGTTCCACTTGTTGAGGAAGACCTATGAGGTTGACAGTTGCCGCTTGTGCCTTATTGTTATTATTCTCTTCAGTTGATTGTCTTTTTTAATAAATGTATTATTAATACATCATTTTGTAACCAGACAAAACAAAATCTGAACAATTCTTATTTACAGTATAATCATGACATGGGAAAAGGCTGATCAAAATTGTAAATCAAAATCACAGAAAATCACAATAACATAAAAATAAATTAAACAGTAAAACAGAAAATGTGTTTATTTATAGAGCTACAAATAAATGTTCATCCTCGATGTTCACTCCCCCAGTACCAAGGGAACTACAAGATGAAGATCTTTGAGCGCTCCGACTTCAGAGGCCAGAACATGGAGGTCAGTGAGGACTGTCCAGATCTGCACGAGATGTTCCACAAAGGCGACATCTCCTCCGTCAACGTCATGGAGGGCTACTGGATCCTCCATGAGCACACCAACTACCGGGGCCGTCAGTACTTCCTGCGCCCCGGTGAGTACAGGAGATACAGCGAGTGGGGAAGCACCAGTCCCATCTTCGGCTCCCTGAGGCGCGTCACTGAGCAGCAAGTCTGAGGATCCTTTCCTTTACATCACTCAGTTATATACTTCGCCGTAGGTCGAGCAACGTGACCGTGTAACGAAGTATTTAACCTTTACCCTCATAATAACACCCTTACTGTTAATCCCCCCTCCCCCCCCAGTCCCGTTCCCCTCTAATGCCGGTGTTGTCTAATTGTGGTCATGATACTGTGGTGTCCAAACCTGAAATAAACTCATTAAATGTTTTGATTTCAGGCCACAGTAAAGAAAGATGTTATACTGTGTAGGCTAATGAAATGACTGGGGTTTTGGCATGTCTGTCTGTTGGGGGTTTGGGTGGCTTTGCATTGCCGGGTGAAGTTGACACCCCCTCAGTGCTTGAGCAAATACTGACACAGTGATGATAACTCTTGCTTTGTTTGTCCCAGAGCAGAACGGTGTATAATCCCCAACCTCATGTCTTATTGGAATTCCAATAAATTAAAACTTGATGAAAGTGAACTAAGAAAGGGCCCGTGTTGTTGTTGTTTTATTCTTATTATTGATTACTGAAGTTGTCAAATGTGAAGGCCTTGCTCACTTTGGTGTGGTGACAGGCATTGGATCCGTTGAGTTCCATCTGGACACAGTCAGACTCAGAAGTGTATTCATTTCAGAACCACCAGGGCCCTAACAAGACCAATAGTTGCTGCAGTCTGCCATGACATGGTCATCCCCCCATCCACAAAGCAAAATTATCAAGGAAACAGAAGCTTGTTCTTTGAAGCATAGATATTAAAGAACAAAAAAAAGGGGAAAAAAGAAGGCTATCTGAGGATGGGCATGTAGGAGTCTTTATGAGATCACATGGTAGCAAGCAGGCGCTTTGGGTCTATGAAAGAAGCCTATATTAGACTCACATCACAGGGCCAAAGCCGACTCAAAGAGTCGAAGTCAAAGTGGCCTGGTACTAGCCCGGAGCATCAAGCTCTCTCAGAACGAAAAAACAAAACCCAGTCCACATCCCTGCTCATGCATATTTCATCAGCCCAGGATACTTAGCTCTTTCAGAAACAAATATCAATAATTGAAATTGTTAATTAGACGGTGCGTAATTGGCGAAGATATCCATGAATAAATAACACTGACCATAAATTATTGATTCAAAAAAATGTGGAGCCCAGTGGGGAGTACGTTTGAGAGTCTCTTAAGATCAAGCACAACAAGAAATATGAGTTTTGGCCTTGAGTAATGTCCAATTAAAGGACTGTCAGCTTTGCTGTAGAAGTCCAGTGATGTGCCCTCAGTCCTCTGATATCTATGGGCAACAATACCCAGCAGACGGCAAGCGGCAACAGGGTGCATCATGGGATCTGATCTACTGGGGGCAAAGGCAGATAAGACATGAGAGGAAATTCACAGCTGCCATGGCCTCTGTCATAAGTAAAGGTTAATCGGGTCAGAGGGTGCAGTGATTTCAATCGAATAGCAGTCAAAAACAGCTTTTGCAAGCTACACACACAGGAGGATTTATATGATTCATGGCTATATAGCTATGTGCTTATGTCCCAAGAAAGAATGTTAATTATTTTTTCTGCATTAAAACAAACCAGAATGCCATCATGAAGACTTAAAATATGCTGTATGAATCTGTATCTATTCCATTACTTGATGCAGAGATTTGAAAATCAAACGACATGACTCCTATGGGTCGAGCTTTATAGAGGGGGCTGGTCTGTGTGTGGTTTTCCCTTTTAGCAGGTATGGAATTGGGAGAGAATAGGGGTATTCAGAGATAATCACAATATGAACTTGTCCAGAGACAAAGCCACCAGGCCAGGTAATACACCTACTGTAGGAGCCAACTTAGGCGGGAAAAGTTAACCTTGTTCTGCCACAATGTACAGTCATGGCATTTGAGATCCATTATTTGGACATTGTAATTTGGTGTAAAAAATAATAATATTTATATGTGCATAACAAACAATAGTGGCACACCATATCTAACAATGGGATATCATATAATCTCATCAGAAGGCCTTTTCCATAGGACGGTTTGTAAGCACAGTGAGCATCAAACAGGCAAACGGTAAACGTCCCTGGATCGCTCCTTATCCACCTCAAGACGTTCAGATGATACTTTCAATCGCTTCGCACATAAAAAGGACACAAGCGAGAGATCCGAGTTTTGTCTCCCGCTTCATCTGCAAACCCTTTGGACTTGGTGATGGGAGGCTGATTGAAGGGTAAGTAGTGCGTTTTGGAGAATGAATTCTTTAGATGGTAGAGAAGAGAAAGAGAAAAGAGAAGCGAGAGAAACACAGAACACAGGCCTGTGATTCCATTATTAGTCTCAGTTCTACGTCTCCCCCTTTTCATATTCTGATGGCTGGATAATTAAACCTCTATAGTATTGTCTTCCATCTTCTTTGCCCCACTTCCAGCAATGCAAATTCCCCCATGGGCAAGTATGAAAAAGGCCTTTTTTTAGACATCTGTATTTTTTTCAGATCAGTGCGAGTTCTTCTCCCATTAATTTGTGTTCTTTGTAGAAATAGAAAAGACACAGTGCCAGGAAAGACAAAAACATACGTGTAAAAATCATCAAGATTTCATTCTCTCGCCAAAATATTACCGTAAGTGGCAAGAAAAGAATAAAAAGAAAATGTCTTAAGCAAAGAAATAAAACTTTTTATTCTACAATGCAGTTGTTAAATTACCCGGACTAATCATTGAGTGTGCAATGCAAGACATCTGATAGAACAGTCAATCTAAAGACTGACAGCCCCTTCTCCCCTCTGGGCTAAAGGAGGCAGCTTGTCAGCTAGCCTTCCTTCTCTGACAGAAGCTTTGGGCACTCCAAATGCCATGGAACAAATCAAAAGCAAAAGCATGAAAAATACAATTACAGAACATGACTTATAAAGAAAATAGTTAAATCAGTGTCAAACTGGAGTGTATCTTAAGCATCGAATCGCTATATAATTCATTGTACGAGGAACAGCAATAGCCGATCTACACTTCTACAGTATATAAGCTCACATGTCACGTGTCGTCGTCCCCCCCCCACACACACGTGATCTGTTATATCAGTATGTCTTCACAAACAATAACACTTTCTGTGGAAATGTAAGCTTAAAACAATACTGTAATGTTTGGTCAAGCTGAGTATCTGTAGCAGGATAGCAAGTTACATAACATTTATCAAATGTAGCAACACTACCTTCCCCAAACTAGAAATAATCTATAAAGTGCCACATCAGTTTTGGTTACATGGCAGTCAGTTTGAAAGATTACGGGGATTGGTTCCACAGCATGCAGGTTCTTCTTTCTACTCAACTATCTGTCAACTATCGGTTCCTCTCTATGGTGAAATGGTTACATGTAGTTGGTGGTGAGGCCTCACAGCCACAGGAGATGAACCCCTTAACACAAACAACCTCCAATAATAGAATACAATACATGAAGATAATGTAAAGGTGTATTGTGTTGAAGATTCACATCATGGGATCTCGTACAGTCTAACGGTCAAGGCTGACAGTTTGTCCAGCACCTTTGAGCGTGAGTTCTCGAGACACAAAACAGTTTTATCATGTCAGATTTTCACACAATCTCCTCGCAATGGAACAATAGGATTTCAAAATCTACAAAGACACCCTTTAAGTAGGACAAGTGTCTTTTTATTTTCTTAATTTTAATTTATGTAATTTCATTACAACATACAGTAAATTATGTTAGTTTGTTTTGCAGAAAACTGAGATCACCTCGTTAAATTATTTTTTCTATTTCATTTGGATAACAAACATACCAGTATATTTTCAGGAAATGTAGAAAGAAAAAGAAAATAACTTGTGTTCCATTGGATCCAATGTAGTTATTATTTAGTGACAAGGTCGTTAATACTTTTCACTGGTTAAAGCAGCACTATGTATCAGACACATTCCTATCTTGTAGATTGGCTATTTTCACTACATGTTTCGTATAAAATAGGGTAGTGCTTTAATTTGTGAAAAAAACAAAAACATAAAAGAGAGATGGTTTCTGTCCGACAGCAACTATATACAGGCCTTCCTCTCAACCACCAGCACACGTTGAATGTTGAATGCACGTGCCAAGTAAGTACTGGTGGGAGAGGGAGGCCTTTAATGGAATTTAAATATAATAATGGTTGGAAGGGAGAACATCTCATTCTTATGTTCTCTGACATGTGCATATTTAGAAAATTGTCAAATCACTTTCAATTTCATATGAACTACAATTGGGCAAAGCTCCAACTGACTTATTGGGTTTTGCTTACTCTGATTAAAGCCATAACTACATTTTGCATTACATTAAAATAATAACAAAAGAATCTGACTAGTGCCTTACAATTAATCAGATAATTGGCCCCCAGCTAATGATAGTTTGGAACCAAATGGACCAGTTAGGGTCCATTTGGTTCCATTTGTACACTCTCACAGTTAAATTAACATTGATTATACAATATAAATTGGGGGTCCCAGAGATAGAAATGCCATTAAATGGTGGTCCATTACCTAATATGCATGTCAAACTGGGGGTCCTTGAAAATAAACTGTTTGAGAATCACTGCTAGAGCCATAAAAATCTTCTCTTATGGGGGTCCTTGGCATATGTTTTCTAATGGGGGTCCGAAGGCTAATGAGTGTCATTTTGGGGGTTCTGGGAAACCACTGAGGTAGGACACCTATACTCACTGATTGACAGGTAGTGCTGCCTGAAGATCATGAGTCCAACATCTCCCCTGGCCAAGCGGGATTCCCTCTTGGCTGAGCAGTAGACCTTTGGGTTCCCACATAGGAGACCGAGGTTCAAAGACGCAGTTACCTCTCCAAGGAGGACATAAAACTTACAGTACAGACTGTAACATTATTTAATGAAACACAATTTCAGGACTGATGACTCTGAGCAAGATGTAGATTACATTGAAATGTCAGTCACTTCTGTCCTAGCCAAGCCCCCAGTAAGGCTATCCAACGTTGAAGCTTCCACTTTACTTACTGGCAAAAAGTGGAACTGCAGCACGTTCATGGAGGTGGACGGACGTACAGTGATGTCAAATTTGAGGTCCGGGCTCAACTTCCGCTCACTCGAGCCATTGAGATATAATTGTACTTCCCGCAGTCTTCCGGGTGCTTCAAAACGCCACTGAGCAGCTTCCATTGGAAATGAATAGCAGGGGGCGGGGCTAACGCTCCGGTTCGGTCTCTATCCTTTTATTACTCTATGGTCCTAGCACCTTCATTGATAAAAGAGACTTAAAGGTCTGAGCTGCTCCAGTGTTGTCTTCTCTACAATGTCAGCCTGCCCCTGCCCATTACACACATCTACATCTCAAAATCAACCAAAGTTAGGTGGAGGGATAGAGCAGTTGAGACGAAGAACCATCGAAGTCCATACTAATTATCCATAATGTATAAATTATGGATGAGGGGTCAGGAGGACAGAGAGGCCGTTTCAGGGAGGGGTCAGGATAAATTATGGACTTAGACTCAAGGAAGCTCAAAAGTCCACCCATTTGCCTAGCTAAAATGTAAGGTCTGACTCTGATTCGGTGCAGCCGGGTGAACATTTCAACCTCTAGATGGCAGCATTTACACTTTACACTGTATTTGTGGTTTTATATCTTGTTGGAAATGTTTACATCATAATTAGGAATGATATGTCTTACCATAAAGGCATAACACTGTATGTTTATAGCAAAAAAAAGCTGAGGTAGAATTTCAATAAAATAAACTCTCTTAGGTCCTGAAGAGTTTTAAAGGGGTGACCTCCAGCCGAGTGCATGACGGGGACAGAGGAGCGGGTCTTTGGTTGCATTTGTAAGGTTGGACGATTGACATTGTCCACATTTCGGGGCATCTCACCTTGTGTATCTGTACAGCAGGTCTTGTGTGTCTGTGCAGTTGTGTGGGATGTACAGTAGTCGTGTCTTTCTGTCTGTGTTTCTGTCTTCATGGTCTAGCTCACTGCTTCCCACGGTGGGGAAGCTGAATGATAGTTAGGAAACTTAGGAACCAACTTGACTTTTACAGGTCTATAACATCCATCTAATATTGAACCCGTTGTTTCCACTGAAAATGTTTCAGAACCCTAAAAGTTGGTTCGGAAGTGGAACCAAAAGATGGCCCGCCGGTTCGGTGAAAGCAGCAAGGTTCCAATCTAGAACCATACCAGTTTTAGCACCAAAGATTTTTTTGGTGGGAAAAGGGGCCCAAGAGTTGAATTAACACAGAGGATTTTACACTTGACATACAAATCCCAGAGATACAAATTGTGCCAAATGGGGGCGCATATGAACTTAACATGGCTGAGAATCACTGCTGGTCTCGCTGCTGTCCCTCTGCGCGGCCAGGGGCTGCCGTGTGACCGGCAGCTCCTGGTGCAGGTATTTCATGGTGCCGTGTTCGGAGAAGTCGGCTGCCGTGTGTCCGTCGCCTCTCAGCAGCCACTTGGTGGTGAGCAGACCCTCCAGGCCCACCGGCCCCCGGGCGTGGATACGAGCCGTACTGATGCCTACCTCCGCTCCTGGAGAGACAGAGACCTACGTGATTACCAGTGGCTGGGAAAAGCGGTACTTTTGAGCAGTGCTAACCGTGTGGCTTTTTGTGTGTAGGTATCTGTATAGTACTATAGGTGATTGTGCAGACATCTCAACCGCATGGTCCCTGATGAAATGTGTGTCTTTCAGGAGCCTCCCTTGAGTTCATCTATCAGAAGCAGGAAGTGAATCTCCGGTACACCCTACCCCACAAGACCTATCCAATTCTGAACGCATTCCTCAATCCCTTGCTCTTAAGTGCATCAATGACAGAGGTGCTGCTTGCTCCCGGGGGGGACTCCTCACATAAATCTGTCTGTGGAGGATTCATTGGTATAATGACTAAATTGGCAGAACAAAAGGGGTACAAAAAAAAATTGGCTACTAAATTGGCACTATAAGAGGCATCAATGCAGACTTGAGAAAAGATGGGAGTGAAGGGGTGATTTATCCACTTCGTTTTGGGACACATTCAATCATGGTGGACAGTCACATGAAAGCAGTGAGGCACAGACCGAGAGGATAGTGGGACTACAGTCAAAGAGTGGGCACTTTTGGATTCCGCCACGGTGAGGTCGAGTCAACCTCCAGTTGTGGACAGAGATTGAGCTGAAATCACCACCCCCTCCCCCCAACTGCTTGACTGAATTTAGCGAGGTAATGCTTTTGAGACTGGGGAGAAGTAGGAGGTTTATGGATAGAAAATCAAACATGAGGTGGAGGTAAGCAGATGGTTATGTAATACTTGGGGCATACTGGGACAAGAGGTAGGGCTTGATACTGTGAGTCGTGTGCTACAGTGTGCCAGTCTGAGGGTAAAAAAGGAATACAATATCATTTTATTCCCATTACCTCCAAAGTTACGTCTGTCTGTGACCAATATATCTTAAAAATTAATGGCCGGATTGGCATAAAAGCTTGCTGTGCACATTCACTCTCCCGGGAGAAAGAAACATCAGTCCAAAGTTTCACTTGAGCAAACTGCAGACATTTCTAGGCCTTGCCGACTGTCTGCACTGTACTGTACTGAGAGCATTCATGTGGTTTCAAATGAGTACGCTGTGAGAGTAGAGGGCAGGTGAAGGTCGACAGAGACACGAAATGTCTTGAGAGGGGCACACAGTTAGTTGGCCATCTACTGTATCAAATCACTCCACTTTTCTTGTTTAGACCCTACACAAACATTTATCAATACATTCAACATGTTTACCATCTTTGTTTAAAAAAGAAAAGCTTTGGCATGAGGGATTTCACTGAAAGTTCTCCAGAACAGTACTAGTAGTTAACCATTTTGAAACCTAGCGTCCCTAAAATGGGGGGTGAACATTCCGCGAAAATAGCCGATCTACAAACTCACACTGCGTTGCATACATTACGTACCCAGTCCAAAGCGGTAGCCATCTGCAAAGCGGGAACTAGCGTTCCAGAAGACGCAGGCACTGTCCAGCTGCTGGAGGAACTGCTCCGCTGTGTCCTCTGAGAGACAAACAGGCAACAGCAACTAAACCTACAGCAATACCTTGCTGCAGGTTTACCTGATACCTTCCCAATCTATCAGGTATCAACATAAACACTCTTGTCTTCTTTGTCTGATATAAAATGCAGTTTGGCTGTTTTGAGGCAACATACTGTAGTGTAGGCTCTCCTCAGAGGATAAGAAAATCAACATCATATCATATACAGTAGACATTCAATTTAAAGTTTTATAACACCAAGCTAGTGATGTGTCTGATTATAGGTATTTTAACTCAGTGGGAGTCTTTCAAAAACATATTTTTCTTCTCTACAAATATCCAAAACACTCAGATCTACAAGTAAAGCATGTTAACATGATGCTACAGCATGGTAGAGCAGCTACAGTATGTGTATTTCAACACCTGGGCATTTTATTCACATTTTATTTTATTTTTTTTATTTTTTTTCAGTTTATGATTTTAAAAACATAGATTGAAGGACTGGTGACTGCAGAATGCACTAATTTCTAGGTTTCACTTTGCTCAGAGTCCGCATATCAGGATGGTAAAGTACACCTTTATGACAATTAAGATGTCTGTTCTTTTAAGATATTTAATGCAATTATTTCTGCACTGTTGAATCCATTGATATGTGTTTTATGTTGATTTGCGTTTTATGCTGTTGAATTTAGTGGGCTAAATGGTGCTTGGCCAGGGCTCACTTCAATTAATAATGATTACTGTAATACTGTACATATGGTCAATCTGTATTTGATCTATCTTAAATAAAGGATTAAGGATACAGTACAAAAAAAACCCCACTACATTCTGTGGTCACTAGATGGCAGTAAAAAAAGCTGCTACTCTCTGCCAAGGTGGCAGAGCTAGTTATTTTTTCCCCTGCCAATTTCACACTTTGTTCGCTCAAATGAGTGTTCTTTTCCGATCCCATGAGGGTTTTGTTGCATCTCATATGCTTGCATTAAGTATCTGAGTGAGCTGCAGAGACACCTTTATTCTTTTCTTAGATCAGTGTTTCTTTACAGCCCCCCCACTGCCAAAAGAATGCCCACCCCCACCCTGGGTTTGGTGTAAATACCCATATCCTCTCGTTGACGAGAGTGCATTTCTGCCAGAGAACATTTGCATTGCTTTGACATATTTGGGCTGTATTTATTTTAGTTTTGTGCCCAGAGAATCTTAAAACACATTAGCTCTGGTGTCGCTATTTTAGGCATGTCATTAGAGGTGATCCCTATGAGTTTAAAAGTTCAAACTAAACAAAAAAATAAAAACGAATAGAATAAAATAAAATATTATAAAATAGACCCGTAAGGATCCACTTGGTTCCATTTGTACACTCTGGAGATCTGTGACCTATTCCCAAACAGGGGCAGTCCTCGAAATGAAAAAGATTGAGAATCACTGTTCTAGGTGGAGGTAAGAAGGTTCAGAGGCACAGTCTACAACAGTACCGGTATATGGCTTTCACAGTGCCTCATCATTTTCTCTTCAAGTTTGCAGGAAAAGTCTTCTGTTCCCATGTCCAAAACGTTAGTATCAGTTATATCACCTATGCCTCTCTATGTACCGGGGAATAACCTGGACGCTGTCCAAAATAATCTCTGTCTGTTAAAGAGTCGCGGATCGCCGGGGACACTGGAAAATTAGATGAGCGATGACGGCGACTGGGTTATATGGGCAATCTCTCTATTCTCTAATTTAACTGGTGCTTCATGATCAAGTCAGCATTCAGCACAAACCATTTGGCACAAGACGTACAGTGAACAAACGCGTCATGCGCTTTTAAAGATCATATCTTTACACTTTCTGCCTCATTTCACACGGAGAGAGACAGGAAAGAGAGGTTACAGAGAAGGGAGGACATGAGACACAATCTCAACTATACAGCGCCTACTGTATGTGTGTATACAGTATACTGTATTGTCCCGTTGACATACTATTGCAATATCAATCAAATAAACACTAGACCACAGCACTCGGTCTTACTGTCTTCGGTGACGATGACATCGGTGTGGGAGCTGCCGTACTTGTGGATGTGGTCGATGGCCTCCTGCATGCTGTCCACTACCTCCATGCAACACTCCAGGTCTCCATACTCCGTCCGCAGGGACTTGGCCTCCGACGGGCTGAACGTCAGGTAGGAGGCGAAGCGCGGCCCGGCGTGGATCTTCACCTAGTCACACCGAAATATCATTACTACCCGTGCGAAATAATTTACCAACGAGTATAACCAGTGTTCATAAGGCACTTTAGTACTTGATCATGATAACGTTGCGTGTCATTTTTTCACCTCAGTCAGAGTAGGTTTTCGAAAGATCTTTTGATCAATATTTGCTTGGAATTGGAGTTGCATAATATGTTACATATTTTCAAAAGGATAGCCCATTTCCATTGGGCAGTCCATCTCAATGTAATGTGTTTTGTTTTCCTATATTAGGCGGATGGCTGAAAAGTGGAGTAGAATCTAAGCTGTAAAGTGGAGTACGATCCAGCACAGATTAATCCAAAGAGAGAAGATTCTCATCACTAGACAATCTCTGGACACACATTTATATACAAAATGTAACCTTTTAGACTCTAGCACCCCTATTTTGTGGTAAAGCGGAAAATACTCGAAAATGTTTCAATGTATGAATGTGTGTGTGTGTGTGTGTGTGTGTGTATTACCCTTTCAGTTCGCAGCATGTCAATGATCTGGTCGAACATGGGGGTCCTGAGGATGTCTCTGTGAATCAGCAGGGTTTCCATGGCATTACAGGCAGCTGGGTAGTCACACTTGGAGTCTCTGACTGAAGGCAGAACATGTCAGTCAATCACTGTCTCTTTCACCATTGGAGGTAACTGTGTATTTTAACACCAATCCTAGTGCAAACTTTCTGTAGTGATTGCACGTCCCTGCACTTTTAACACAACTGCAATGAAATTCACTGTAAAACAAGTAACTGTGTGCGTCTGGGAAGGTAACCAACGTCACTCAGGACAGTGCTCAGGATGATGCAATTGATTTCACATACTAGCACAGTGCTGTGTCATTATTCTGACGGCACATCGGCCCGACTCGGCCCTAACCATAACCCTAACCGCATGCGAAGCCACTTACTGTAGTTGGAATAATGGGCTGTCGGAATTATGGCCAGTTCCCGTTCTGGACAACCGCTCATCTCACTGACTATTTAGATTGTTAGTGTAGACTCGGTTTCCTGTCTCAAACCGAGGGCAGAGAGGGGACAAATGCGAGTCACACTAAAACTCACGCCACGTGACACGATAATACTGACCAATCTTGATGACTTTGTCCACGCTGGCGTCGCTGTTGATGTAGACGTGGCAGATCCCCTCGCTGTGGCCGAGGACGGGCACGCCCTTGGCCGCCCGCTGGATGTCTCTCACCAGCTGCGACGAGCCGCGCGGGATGATCAGGTCGATCATCTTGTCAAGACGACACAGGTCCTCCACCTCCTCCCGAGTGCTCACCTACCCACGCACCAAGAACGCACGCGTATCACAGAAAAGACAAGGATGAGGAAACAGCAGAACAGTAAAAGGGAATTTCTGCTATCTTTCATTTTGTGGTTTATAGATATTTTTGTATGTTTTATGTTGTCACTGTTGGGCAGAAAACCTCTCCATATTATCTCCATATTACATTTTTCTACGTTTTTCTATTAATGAATGCCCTATTTTATACTTTACTGTATCTAACTCAATTTGCCCTCAGGGATCAGAATTATAAATGTCATTGTTGAGTTACTTCTTCCAAATAGCCTACAAGTTGCAAGCATGTAGACCTGGGGTTATTTATTATTATTATTATTATTTATTTTTTACATTTGTTGGCAATGTTATTTGAATTTTTCTCTAAAATCACATGCCAAAGATAGGGACAATGTCAGAATGACAGTCCAGCCTGCTTCCATGTCTCCAGATGAGATGCTTGGGATGGTGGTCTTACCAGCTGTATGGCCTCCCTGACTCCATGCATGGAAAGCGCCTCCTGGGTGAGCTGGTGGAGGATACGGTTGGTGTTTGCAGCTTCCTTGCCTCCCTTCAGCAGCAGAGCGTTACCACTGGCTATGGCCAACGCTGACACCTGGACCACCACACACAGAGAGAACACAACATGTCAAAACTGCATGTCACATATTAGGGTTGGGGAACAATATTGAGGACCCAGAAGCGGTTCCATTACATCTGCAAAGAAAAGGCTTCATCACACTGTCAGAGCTGGTACTGTATGTAGACTGCTTTGTCTGCCATACAATTACAATACCAGTTAATTTCAAGGAGCATTGTAACTCTCATAACAACATAATATTGACGGTGTGATAAGAACAGTCGATATTAAAGTTAAGGCCAAGCGTTGCTTTCTGGTAAGAATACATTTTATGTCAAATATTGCCATACTGTGGTTTTCTGTTTGCTTGAGACCAGGTTGTACTTTGAAGATAGAAAAAATGTTTCATTTAGACATTAATGATCAAAACCACTCTCTCAGAATGAACGTTTCAGAATCTGCAACATTTAGAAGTCCAGGCCATCAGAGATAATTCTGAAATGATGTACAATATAGAAAGAAATACAGCCTTTATTTAGGCTTATAGCTTCTATACAGCTGCACAATTCTGGGGGCAGCGGTGGCCGAACGGTTTGCGGAGGGGTCTTGATATCGGAAGGTCGCTAGTTCGTATCCCCGGACCGGCACGTTAAAATTACCACCGCTGAAGTGCCCTTGAGCAAGGCATTGAATCCCTACCATGAAATGTTCTATGAGCAGGGCCTGGCTGTAAACAAGTTCTTGAGCTTAGTCCAGTTACCCTGGGTAAACATAGTAACTTTGCTTTTCCAATTTTCAACACTAGTTCCAAGTAAGCAGATGTGATGCCATGGTGCCATGTAATGCACCACGAGACGAGCAACTGGTAAAGATTTGTCAACACTGTTGACTGTTCAGAAAGTTGACTCTAGCCCTTGAATATAGTTAGTTTACAGTTTTCTGCACTTTTTTACAGACTGAAATTCCAATGTTTTCATTGTTGTTTCCAGTTTTCCCTGGATGACACTGAACCTTTAGCCTAGAGGGCCCTTGAACTGCAAAACTGCACAGTTGTCACGTTAATTCTGCTTCTATGTTTTGCGACATTTTCAACTGTAATGCCACTTGTCCCATTCCTCGTATATCTTTATTCTAGCTGGTACCTGTGGCAGGCAGTCTGGCCTGGCCTCGAAGATGACCAGCAGAACACCGATTGGCACCGTGATCTGCTCCAGCTCCAGGTTGTGGGCCACCTTGGTTCTGCGCAGCACCCTGCCCACACTGTCCCGGGCCGACACCGCTATCTGACGCAGGCCGATGGCCAGGCTGGTGAGTTTGGCCACGGTCAGGCTCAATCGTTTCATCATGGCTGGTGACAGCTGGCCTAAGGGAGAGGGGACAACAGGCTTAATGTGAATGCTATTTTTTTCTTTAGATTAGATTACATTTTCTAAATATATTCCCCAGGAATACAGCCACTTCTTGAGAAAAGAAACAAAAAGGTTTAAAGTGCACAGAAGAATAGATTTTGTTTTTAAAGAGAGAGAAAACATAAAGCAGTCATTTAGCTGTGTCCCCCAATCCCTAGGTTGTCTGGAGTAAAAAACAGTCAGTGAGGCACATTTGTATGAACATATTGAAATAAACAAAAGCAATAACAGAATATGTCAAGAATATGTCCCAAGTCTTAAATATATATATGTTCCAATAAGTGTTAAATAGCTCTACATTCCCAAAGAAAATCTGTATCCACCTGGTGTCATGCCGTCCTATCAGTCAGTTAGTGGTGTGCACACACACACACACACACACACACACACACACACACACACACACACACACACACACACACACACACACACACACACACACACAGTACCTGTGCTAACAGCCAGGTCCAGCTTGTTGGCAGCAAGAATCTCCTCCTTCCTCTCGATGAGCAGCTCTGCTAGTTGACAGATGATCGCACTCCTCTGGTAATAATAACACACACAAACACCAAGGCATGCATGAACAAACGCACAGTAATATTACTAGTTAGTCTGCCTGGAAGTTACACAGTTCAACCACCAGGTGTCACCGTTTACACAGGAATCAAACATGGCAGTGATTTGGGATTACTATCTAGTATCCAGTGCTTTTGTTTGTGAGAGAGAGAAAGGACATCTACAGACAACGCACACTCACAGATACAGTATGTGTCCACACATGTACGTCTTGTTTCGTCGCTGCTGGGTGAAAACTATCTTGTAGGATGAAGTTTTAATTTAATACAAATTAGAAAATTGGACATACAAGGTTTCCGCTCCCAAGCGACAACGTACGAGTTGTATGTTACCTACCTGCTCGGGCTGCAGGGATGCCAGGGTTCTGCCGGAGTGCCGGGCCATGTCTGCCTGCTGCTCTACAGTGGGGCCTGTTGGTGGGGGTCACGGGTGAGGAGATGTGGGGCTCAGATTGAAAGGACACACAGCTATATTGTTGTAATATTGCACTATACTTTATAAGTTTATATACTAGTATATCTCTGCTGCCGGGCAGAAACCAGCTAACTCCAAAATGTTTATTTGTCAGGAAATGAAAAATATTAATGTTTGATGACATCAGCGACGATATGTAATTTACAGTGCACAAAAGAGCAAAAAGTAAGTGTGTGTGTGTGTGTGTGTGTGTGTGTGTGTGTGTGTGTGTGTGTGTGTGTGTGTGTGTATGAATGAGTGAGTCAGTGAGTCAGTGAGTGAGTGAGTGAGTGAGAGTGTGCATACGTACTTGTATTAAAGTATATTAGAATTTGAGAAATTGTTTTATGGTAAATAAAAATAATAATTTACATTTAGGTTGTGGTTAGGGCTATGATTGATTAGATGTTAGGTTTAGGGTTTGAGTTATGCCTGATCTATACTTTGTCGTGCATCGAAAATATTAGATCTACAAACAACACATTGCCTTCAAATACTTGTAGAAAATAGCATGAATAGAATCAGTATCCCAAAATGTTGTTGAAGTGTATGCTTGTGTGTGTGTGTGTGTGTGTGTATGCTTGTGTGTGTGTGTGTGTGTGTGTGTGTATGCTTGTGTGTGTGTACTCGACAGTGATGAGCTCACCAGCGGGTTTGACCTCAGAGAAGAAGGTTCCCACCTTCTTGCCCTCCACAATGTCTGTGATGACGTGTCCTGTTACCTTGGGGTTGGTGCCGTTGGCAATGACCACCGACGTACCACCCTGCAACGCCCAGAGGGCAGACTTTACCTGCACACGCACGCACACACACACACACACACACACACACACACACACACACACACACACACACACACACACACACACACACACACACACACACACACACACACACACACACACACACACACACACACACACACACACACACACACACAATTTGTAGAGGGCTAAAAGATCAGGGAGGCTACTATCCTCTCATTAGTAGAGATTTGTTCTACAGCACACAAAAAAAGATGATCCATTGAATAAAACCAGACAAATAAAAGGTTTGCAAATTGCAATATAGTTCCAGTTAGAGCAAGTAACTGAAAGTTATACACCAAGTTCAGAACTAGGACTAGGTAATATGGCTGGCACTGACACTCTCATATGCCAATTTCCTCCGTCAAACGCCCAGACAATTAATTTGGCAATTATAAAATTGACTTCAGTGTCATAAAAAGCTGGATAAGCGAGGCCAGTAGTCAGGCGACAGCATTCCAGCAGGCAGCGCTGCATTGCTGTTGTGAACTGGACCACGGATGTACCTTGGCCTCCATGCCTCCGATCCCGACCCTGGACTTTGTTCCGTAGGTAATGGACTGCTGGTCTCCCGGGTAGAAGATATCAATAACCTTAGCGTCATCTGTCCCTGGAGGCCGGTTGTACAATCCTACAAGTCACAGACAAATTGTTGTCTATGTATAGTAACTGTTCATTTGCAAACTGCGCTGCTGCAGCATACACATGTGGTGTGACTGGGGAGGCGGTGCTGCACTTCTACAGAGCTACTGTGTACAGCAGGGGTCCCCAAACTACGGCCCGCGGGCCGTATACGGCCCGCCATGTCATTTTATGTGGCCCGCCTGCCTCAAAAAATAAATAAATATATATATAGGATTTTATTTATATTTTTCATTAGCACTGGATGAGAGCAAATAATTAGAATAATAAATTAAGATTAATTTGTATTATTGCTCTTGTATTGCTATTGGAGACACTGCGGAGGCACTGGGGGGACACTGGGGAGACACTGAGGGGACACTGGGGAGGCACTGGGGAGACACTGGGGAGGCACTGGGGAGACACTGGGGAGACACTGGGGAGGCACTGGGGAGACACTGGGGAGGCACTGGGGAGACACTGGGGAGACACTGGGGAGGCACTCAGGGAGGCACTGGGGAGGCACTCAGGGGGACACTGGGAGGCACTGAGACACTGGGAGACACTGGGGAGGCACTGGGGAGGCACTCAGGGGGACACTGGGAGGCACTGGGGAGGCACTGGGGAGACACTCAGGGGGACACTGGGGAGGCACTGGGGAGACACTGGGGAGGCACTCGGGGGGACACTGGGGAGACACTGGGGAGGCATTCAGGGAGGGAGGCACTGGGGAGGCACTCAGGGGGACACTGAGAGGCACTGGGGAGACACTGGGGAGGCACTCAGGGGGACACTGGGAGGCACTGGGGAGACACTGGGGAGGCACTGGGGAGACACTGGGGAGGCACTGGGGAGGCACTCAGGGAGGCACTGGGGAGGCACTCAGGGAGGCACTGGGGAGGCACTCAGGGAGGCACTGGGGAGGCACTCAGGGGGACACTGGGAGACACTGGGGAGGCACTGGGGAGGCACTCAGGGGGACACTGGGAGGCACTGGGGAGGCACTGGGAGGCACTGGGGAGGCACTGGGGAGACACTCAGGGGGACACTGGGGAGGCACTGGGGAGACACTGGGGAGGCACTCGGGGAGGCACTGGGGAGACACTGGGGAGGCACTCAGGGGGACACTGGGAGGCACTGGGGAGACACTGGGGAGGCACTGGGGAGACACTCAGGGGGACACTGGGGAGACACTCAGGGGGACACTGGGGAGACACTCAGGGGGACACTGGGGAGGCACTGGGGAGGCACTGGGGAGACACTCAGGGGGACACTGGGGAGGCACTGGGGAGACACTGGGGAGGCACTGGGGAGGTACTGGACATTTCATATCACACACACACCATGATTCACTAGGCCCCTCAAAAAAAAAAAACTTGGCATGGCGCGATTTATTTCAAGCATGGCGCAGCGCCATGCCAACAACATTGTGCAGGAAACCCTGGCACTATGCAGCCCTGTAGTGCTGCATGTACAGTACGTGCACTGGTTATTAATATTTGGTTATGTGTGGCTTTCTGGAAAAAAATTAATGTTTACGTCGTCACACTTTTTCTGTTACAAACTGACCCCGGCCCCCATCAGAGAAGGGAAAAGTTATGTGGCCCTCACAGGAAAAGGTTTGGGGACCCCTGGTGTACAGTATGTGTGCTCGGCTCCTCGCCTTCTCAGTCACAGAATGGTATGGCAACACAACCGCCCTTGAGAGGAAACTGTAGGCACAACGCCTAATATAATTAGCCTGACTTTGGCCATACTGATAACGTGGATTTGCTCTCGCTTCCTCCCCGGTAGAGGTTTCCTCTATATATGACACACATGTCAAACGCAAGATGCAGAAGTTAATCGCTGCCTCCTCTCACCCTCTTCAAAATCTCTCCCCTTCGGAAAAGAAATTCCAGAGTTTTAGGTGACATCTCCCCATCAGGTACAGCAAGTATCCTGAGGCTGTTCCATACTGTTCCATCAACTCTGATGCACATTGCGCAAGAACATTTAACAGTACAGCAAGCCTTAGCCAACAAGCACTTTAGAAAGTAGGTAGGTAGCAGCACAAAGCAAGAGATATTTTAAAGCCAGTGTATAATAGCAGCACAAAGTACTTTTAGGATCATTTGTATGTTATAAACATAACTTTTTTGTTGATCAGATTTTATGGCAAATTCCTAACTGTGTTGCCACACCAATAAAGTATTGAAAGTATCAATACTTTAGTCTATTTGAATGTAACAATAAAGCATTGCGTTCAAATACAGATCATTTCATTTCAAAGTCCAGTTCATTTTCTGAATTCAAAAAGCTCTTGGGCACTCAAGTCAAAATGACAGCAAGTCTCTTGTCTGTTTCTTACAGTATATTATACACCATAAGCCCCCCATACCGCTCCACATGACAGAGTTGTGTACCTTCCACATCAGACAGGGCGATGAGCAGGTCAGCCTGCATCTCCACAGCCAGCCGCGCTGCCAGGCTGTCGTTGTCCTTGATGCTGATCACCTACAGGAATAGTTGCAGAAGTTTCTGCTTTAATAAACAGATGAGAATTCATACAATAAAATAAACTCCTGCGCACTTAATTCCGTGTCACTTTTATTGCCGATGTTTGGATTCTAAGCCCCTCAAGGGGGGGGCACGGTCTGATGCTGGGGAGTGAGGTTGGTTACTTGTGAGAATGGCACTGTACCATCTAGGGGCTTGGAAGCCCACATGCCCTCTGGTCTTGTTTAGTCTTTACTTCAGATTGGCCAGGAGGACGCTGCCAGCAATAAAAGTGAGAATGACATGGGCATTATGTAAAAAGTTTTAAAGCACATGCCTTAGGGGAGGAGGGCTGACAACGAACGTAACCATGATTTATTCTGCTTCTCTTTTTGAAAACTGAGGTGAAAACATGTGTGACATAACGGAGCAAGTGAGCAATGCAATGCCTTGATTCTACAACTTATGGTCCAGAAGCAGCTCATCATGAAGAGTTAAAGAGAGTGAATAGTGACATTTTTCTTTTAAATAGGTCAAATTAACTCTATATCTGTTAGTAAATGATTGCGATTAGGCGATTATGTAATAATTGTGACAGGCCTTAGAGAAATTACACTTCTGTCAATAAATGGACTGATTCTCACGGTGAGCCATAATGGTTTTGCACGTCCGGTACGTAAGGTTTCCACACTTCCACACGGTGGAGAGGATGAAATCACATCGCTCACTTTCCAATTTGACAGTCAGTCAGCAGGAGCACAATCACCAACAAGTTCCTGAGAAAAGTGCATGCAAATGGGCAAGATTTGCTGACTTTGAATCTCAGAAATGATTTGAATTTATTATTATTTTGTTATGTATTTTACTATTTGCACAATGCAGTGGCGATTATCGTTTGACATACACAATAACCTATGTGCCGCATTTACTGAGCATAGAAAATAAGAACACACTGGGACACATTTATTTCCATAATAGATGTCTGGCCCTTGATTTGATTTAATCTGCATGGCCCCCTCAAGATGATTGAGTTTGAGGGCGCTGGCATGGAGTGCACCCCCCAAAGATACTCAAGTGCATTTTCCATTCACTGTCTTCCTCATTATCTCTTACAATTTCTAAAATGGTTACTGATGCAATTACTCACTTATCACAATGTAATCATTATGTGACCGTACTGAGCCTGCACATGACAGTTTTCATGACCGTCATCCTCCACCACCATCACTGTCAGCACCTCCTCTGCCGCCAGCAGCACCCTGCCACCCCCATGCTGCCTGTACCCACATTTACCCCCATTAGGTCGTTGTTGGGCTCGGCCGGGGGCACCACGGCGTCGTTGGTGTTGATGATGGGAACGATGTTCATGCGCATCAGCTCCTGCAGCGTGCTGTTGAGGTTCTGCCTCTTCTGGTCGTCGTGGAAATCCAGGTTGGTCACCAGGATCTGAATACGAGGAGGAACAGAGACCAATTATTACCAACGGCGGCACAGTGAAGTGACAGAGATTATTGTTGTTCGAGACTTCATCGAAGAGATTGTGCTGTTACAGGATTAACGGTGAAACGATTGATCGAATAATCGATTTCCAGAAAATGTATTGACTGCCATTTACGTGAACGCCTATGTGAACACCTAACGTGAACATAAGTGATTAGTCCATTATGAAAATAATCCTTATATACAGCCCAAATAGAGTCTGTTTGAAAGCCTTTGACAGCTAATACACCAGATGTTGTGGTTGATGAAGAGTCCAGGTAAGTGTCTGTATTAGAGATAGCCGGCACCTTAGACCACAGCCTAGACTGACCACGGTCATTAAATAAATACCCACCACTTCTACATACCATCTCAGAGCTTACTTTGTTAAAGTAAGTGTGTGTGTGTGTGTGTGTGTGTGTGTGTGTGTGTGTGTGTGTGTGTGTGTGTGTGTGTGTGTGTGTGTGTCCATACCAAGGTTATTATAGTTAACTATAACTAACGAAAAAACGAAAACTAGAATTAAAAAAACATTTTAGTTAACTGAAACTAAACTGAAACTAAAATAAATTAAAAAACGATAACTAAACTAAAACTGTATTGTGTGTTCACAAAACTAACTAAAACGAACTGAAATGATAGACAAAATGGCATTCGTTATCGTTTTTTTATCAATATTTATATGCCTTACGGACATTTAGAATATAAACCTTTTAAATGAATTCGGTTCTTTTCCTTATTTCCCGAGCCGTTTTTACGGCACTTTTCAGCACCGTAAGGCAGCATGTCACAACGCTTTACGACCCGTGTTTACATTCTGCAGTGCAGCCCCGTGGTCGCTTCAAGTTTTAATGCTGCTGCTTGCATCTCGCAAAAATGGCAAAAGTTGGCAGAAAGAGTGGCCAGACGTCCGGTTTCACGCCGGACAGTCCGGTTTTAGAACCACCTGTCCTCCTCCCAACTCAACCTCTGGCCGGACACATAATTGTCCGGTTTTGTGTGATATACAGTGCTTGTGTCATAACTGTC
Source organism: Protomyctophum parallelum (assembly GCF_964188405.1). Taxonomy (NCBI): domain Eukaryota; kingdom Metazoa; phylum Chordata; class Actinopteri; order Myctophiformes; family Myctophidae; genus Protomyctophum; species Protomyctophum parallelum. Next base: position 28,350,668 of record NC_139719.1, on the reverse strand, counting down.
ATTTACGTTGTCTCTGTATTAAAATCTCCGCAGAGCTGCTCAGCTCCGCAGCGAGCCAGCCACACTCCCTCTGTCTTAAAAAGAGAGAGGAGACGTTGCCATGTCCGCTTAATTATAAGCGACTTTGGCCTTGTTTTATAAAATAGCCTACTAAGCCTAGTCAGGCTTCTTTTGGGCTTGTTTTCATAGACATGGTTGCTTGTTTCTCTTCCAAAACCTGTCAACACTGCCAGTGGGATGGTCTGTTTGTTTTTTGTGGAATGTGTGTTCTCACAATCACTTTAGTATAGTTAATGCAGGGATAAATAAACCAAAAATGCAAAATGAAAAACTACATTTAATGAGCAATATGGCTCGACATCATAAAGAAAGGGAGGCTAAAGCACTGTGAACATAGGCTACTGGCTTCATTCTATGTCCCACACCGATGACCATAAGACTGTATAAAAAACCCCACAAGAAAGAGATTCAACATAAAACATATCTAAACATGAAATAAAATAAATTGATTATAAAAGGAATGACCTTTGTGGTACCCCATCATTTAAAAAGGTTAATTGAATTAGCAAATATATGTTCTCTGTGGACATACTGCTGGAGATGATGGTGGTGAAAATCAGGTGCGTGCAATAGTATAGTAATAATAATAATATCTGGAATTTTATAGCGCTTTTCTAAACACTGTGTGTGTCTGTTTGGGGGGGGGGGGGGGGGGCTGGGGAGAGAGCCCCGCAAAAGTGTCCTCCTTTCTGAGGTCTTGCAGGTGGCCACCACAGCCCAATATGGGATTTCTTCGAATATGACTGTGTGGGAGATGCAAGCAAGTGCCTTGTGGATGAGGATGGGAAAATATGCGAAGTATGTCATGGTTGATTGTCCAACAGAGACTGAATATATATACTTTTAAATGGTATCTTTTGTTGAGTTTTTATTACACAATACTTGCTCTGATCTTTTTTAATCCTATACTTCGTTACAAATAAACCAAAGTACGAAAAAACTAAAACTAAACTAAAACTAAACTAAAACTAAACTAAAACTAAGCATTTTCACAAAATAAAAACTAAACTAAAACTAGCAAACCCGCTCTAAAAACTAACTAAAACTAACTGAATTAGAAAAAAATATGTCAAAACTAACTAAAACTAAACTATAATGAAAAAACCAAAACTATTATAACCTTGGTCCATACCTGTGCAGTACATGTGCTGTACTGTGTGAACATGGCTTCATACAAGGCCATCAGTCCACTCTGTCCTGCCGCAGCACACGCCCGGGCCTCCAGGACTGGCACAGACTACAATACACAGTAAACAGTCACAAACACCAACCAAAGTTACCAAGACACTAAATACAGTACAATGACAGGGTGCCTTCGAAGTAGTTTTATGCTAAAATGGGCTTAGTATTTGTCATGTTTAACACAATTCAGCCTAACAACATGTGTTGTGACACTGGGTGTTAAGGTACACAGCTGTGTATCTTCAGAATAGGCAGGAAATATATAATATATTGATTATTTCATTTATTTGAGCAGGCTGATATATATACATAAAACCATGCATAATATGGACTCATTAAGTCATTTACAGCCAAGTCATCTGTCTTTGTAGAAAATATACTACACTGGACCACACCATATCTTGCTGGTTTTGTCCTGAGTGCAGGGCCTGTCGGACACTCTGCGACAGCAGGATCTCATGTCTCAGTCTCTGCTTGCCGAAGGCAACCGCTCCACTGGTGACAATCATCATCTCCCTGCCCTGGTTCTGCAGCATGGCCACCTGGACAACAACATAAGAAAAGTCAAGAACAGCATAACATCTGGGTCTGGTTGCACCAGCTGCTTACAAGTTCAAACTAATCCTACTGTAGTTATCACAAAAGCTTTCACTAAATCTACATATTAACAGATTTAAAAAGTTTTACACATACGTAAACCAGTTCTTATGCAGGGCTTACTAGTTTGGCTAAATGTCAATGTCAACTATGAAAAAAAGAAGTGCACGCTGAAAATGTAGAGAATGGGGAAGGAAAATACATATTTGTGGAAATCGAGGTTGGGAAGCTAATGTACCCGATATTTATATGAGTTATTTGACCAGCCAGTATGAGTGCTTACAGTATGTTGGTTTAATTTTGGACTACAGGCTTAGTTACTGACATGACAGAAACACTGTCTTCCGCAGTGAGCAAATATAATCTGCATAGATCACTCCTGTCTGTGATACATGAAAAGCAAACTTTGCACCTTGCAATGAGATTTGATCACTTCAATCTCTTACAGAGGTGACACAGCTTCTTAGGGACCCTTTTTCTGCTGATGTGAATGTGAGCATCCCCTCCAGTTATTGGTGTGTGCGTGCGTGCGTGCGTTTAGCCTGCAAAACAGGCTATACAGTTCAATACATGCATACATGCATACATGCATACATACATACATACATACACAAAAGCCCCCCTTTTAAAATACATACACACATACATACCTACATACATACATTTCAGAAGTTTTAGCAGTTTTTAAGGACCCACTTTTAGGCCAGTGCACCAAAGCAAACTCTTGCCTTTTTTTTAAACCTACCCATTTTAACCAAATACATACATACATACAGAACAGGGAAACACAAGACAAACCCCTCCAGTTGTGAATTGATACATAATTACGTATGCTTGCCCAGCTGGTTGACATTAATGTCAGTGTTAAGGCCATAGTTTGGGTTTCCCTCCTCACCTGCTCCACAATAGAGGCCAGCCTGCCCAGTGCCAGGCCACACTCATCGCCTCGGGTGACCACAGCACTGCCCAGTTTGACCACAATCCTCTTGGCTTGGCGGAGCTCACCACGGTGGGCAAAAGAGCTGCTGTTAGCCCGGCCAAGCATCACTGTACAAGAGGAGGAGATTGAAAAGTTACGCTTTGTTTAAGAACTATTTTTATGGTATTTTTCAAATTGTGACCCATGCCAACAGCGCCCTTCAATAGTATACAGTTGTCACCTAATATCAGCTGCTCATGAGGACAAGGGGATGTGCGTGATCATAGAATGTTTCTATTAATCAGGTAAACTGTTTTTTATTGTTTTGTTGTGTGTGATTTTGATGATTTGTATGGACCCCCTGTGTGTCTGGAATAAAGATTGAATTGAATTGAATTGAATTGAATTGAATTGAATTGAATTGAATTGAATAAACAATGGATTTTGTTTGATGGAAGGACTTGCATAAACTACTTTCTTATTACCACACAATGACTCAATATACAGTTTTGTTCAAAAATATTTAACATCTCACAAATATAAGATTCTTATAACTCAATTCATAAAATCAACTGTTGGCTATTTTATGAAATGCTCACTCAGTGACTCAAGTCAAAAATAAATGTAAAGCAACATTTGAAGCTAAGCCAAAGTGACACTATCCTATTTCCCCTGAAGGGGTATAAATGTTGTATTGTGTGAATATGGATGGATGTGGTTTATAAATGTTGTATTCTTATGTAAATGTGTGCATGGGGAGGTGTTACTGTACTTTAATTGCTCTAACATTGTTGTGTTACGTAACTTTGTTTTCCTTTTCTTTTTTTAAACTTGATAAGGTTACGCCCCAGAAATACATGCACTGCATTCTCTCTGCAGCAGAACTTTAGCAAACTATCGATGCACACACAGGGCATCTCAATTCTCAGCTTGTGCAAACAAAACACGCATGTTTTTCGGCCTTTCTGATTCATTGATTACATGATTGGTACAATCAGTGCAGCTGCTCTCCTCTCCATACACCCGTGCGTAACCGGGGAAACAGAAAATCACTGGGTGTAAAGTGCCACATCAGCACAGCCAGCGGCAAAAAGGCACTGCTGACAACACACATCTCTCTGGAGCACTGAAGCGCATGTGAGGCAGTGACAGAGTGTGGTGGTTTCATCTTGCTTTGGCAGTTAGCACTGATAGCATATATAGACTCACAACTGGAGGACGTCTTAACTAAACCCTATACTTCATTGACTGGGATCCCCCAGGGGTCTGTACTTGGTCCTCACATTTTTCCCCCTCTACATCAAATCTCTTTGCCAAATATAGCCATTCCACAAGCTCAACATGGCCCATTTTGAGCTTGTAGATCGTCAGAATGTTCTCCTGTCATGAATGCTCAGAATAGGGTTCATGTGGTTAAATGATAAGGACTCAGTCAATGCTAGCATTGTCTGATTACAAGTGCTGGTTATCAGGTGTCGGTCTGGAATGGATCGGTCCAGCATCACCAGACAATATTGACATTGTTGACACGATAAGGTAAAAAATATTAAATACAAATTCAAGTAATTAACTCACTCAATGTTAGACCCAGGAGCTATGTACAAGACAAAAGCTTTTGTCAAAGACCAGACAAAAGTGTCAACTTTTGTCTTGTCTGTCAATTTTGAGGAAACAATACGCAGTACTTCTCAACTGGTTTGATCCAAATGATTTAGCTTTGACCATCAGACAGAATCCATTGTTGCCTGTGCACTGTCACAACACTTTGGTTGAGAAACAATGATAGTGCTTTTAGCCTTTTACTGTTCTGCACTATATGCTGATAGACGTTATGGATAGAACTACTATTGGGGGTTTCATAAATCATTTACACAATGACATTATTGATAATGTCTATAACTAAGTGGGGAATGGCAATCACAATATTGATATAATATATTGATATTTGCCCTGTTCTGCACTTTGGCACACTTAAAAAGTAGGGTATGGTATATTTTTGGTTAGAGCAAAAACAAAATTGTTAAAAGGTTAAAACACTATGTTCTAAAAGTAATCATTACTATATATAGTGTTTGTTCAGTAACCATCTCTCCAAACAGAAAATACATTTTCAGGTGGGTTGCCAAGTCAATCAGGAGAGAGAACCCATGTAACTGCTTAAAATGTGTTCCAGTTCCAATTTAGTTTACTAATGTTTTGAGTCAACACTTCCAATTTCACTTGTTTATCTGAATTATCTCACTCCTGATTGCTAAACTATAGCAATGAGTAGTATCAGAATATATAGCAGCTAGCTACAGTATATTTAACACTTATTCTAACAAAATCATATCACGTTACCCTTTAATGTACTGTGTGTGTGTGTGTGTGTGTGTGTGTGTGTGTGTGTGTGTGTGTGTGTGTGTGTGTGTGTGTGTGTGTGTGTGTGTGTGTGTGTGTGTGTGTGTGTGTGTGTGTAAACTTCATACAGTGGATGCAATCTCATACAAATGTATGTCAAATGTATGCTGCCCAACAGTACACAACCAGTCTATGCACACACCAAAGCTCAACGTATGCAAAATTATGTACTATGCACACACAAATCTAGAACTTGCCTTGTTTCAGTGGTTTGATAGACTGGTAGCATCCTTGGTGAGCCCTGAAGCTCAGCAGGTGGTGATGAGAGCACATTGACAGCCGGCGCAACAGCATGGTCATCTAGTTGTCCCACACTGTACAACTACAAACTACAGTATGAGGAGAGATGGTTGGATTAACATATCAGCTTCTTCAATAACATTAAACTGAATGGGCCTTAATTATTATCTCTTCTTCATTTATTAACACGGACAAAATGTGGATAAAATGCAACATTAACAGAGTGTCCTGGTAAAATCTCTAAACCAATGCCTTTATCAGAAAAGAAAAGTTGTTTTTCATTTTTCAAAACAAGCCCCATCTTGCTATGTGCGAAATCCTTTTAAAGCAATGAAATATAATATTCCTACTGTTCTTATTGTCCTGGGATTGTAGTCTCAGTGTGCTGTACTTTGTGTAGTGTCTTCTATTCAGTCCTTCGTGTCCATGATTGGGTCCATCATCTTTGACAGGCTTTGCAAACCCCTCCCTCCGCTGTAAGCCGCTGGCCCGCTGATGATGAAATGCTCTGGAGAGCTTGCAGCAACAGTACGACGGTGTCTCTCTAGACTAGAGTCTGCAACAAGCTTGAGATCTGTCCTTAATACAGCCACGACACCGGCGTACACGTGGAGAAATTATATGACCTTTTGCCTATCCAAAACAAAAGTGCACCGCCACCTTAGAATATACTCTATGACCGTCACCAACCAAGAAGTGCAGCCGCGGTTAGCATAGTATTAGCCTGGATAGTATAGCAGTGTTGCCAGATTTCGCAAGAGAAATAAGCGATCGGTCAGGTGACTCAGGTCTATGATAACACCCCCCCCCCCCCCCCCCCCCCCTAACAGGTCTACAAGCTCGCGATGTGATTGTGATGCGTTGTGAGCTTGTAGAACTGCTATTTTTAACAACAAAAGAACATTGGGAAGTAATATATTTTGAATGTTTTAAATATTTTAACAACACAAATCTTGTATGAGCCGTCCATAAAGGAAGCAAAAAGGGGAAAGAAGGGGGGCGGTGGGGGGATTCAGATTTTACGGGGGCCATCTGGGTCTGGCTTATTAGCCAGGCTACATAGTAACGCATTAGAGCTATGGACCACCAGGACCAGAGCTAGGGCCGCCCTAGCCCTGAAACAATGACTGCCATGATGATTATGAATACGAGAGTCATGAACCATGGGCCATGGTCCATGGTCCATGGTCCATGGCTAGGGCCGTCCTTGCTCCTTGGTACAAAATATTTTCAGATGGGGGTCCGCGGACAAATACATATGAATATGGGGGTCCTTGACATGAAAACGAATGTGGGAATCACTTGTTTAAAAAACATTTATAGGAAGAAAGCCCAAAGTAGCTTATTATAAGCAGACATGGCAACACTCTGCATCCCATAGTCCTGAAGGACAGTGCTGATTCGCTAGTTGGTTGTCAGTGGACACAACAAATAATTGGATGAGGCCATAATTTTTATTATTTTATTAAAAAACCCATTAGACAACATTTTACATTAGTTTGTATCAAGCCAGATAATACTACAATTACATTACAAAGTGTAGGCTACTTAAAATAAAAAAGTAGTAGTAGGAGTATTTTGGGAAAAAACTCATTTTGAGAAATTCATAGTCAAAGATTGCTAATCCACCCTTAATTGACAAATTAATTATCATCCGTACAAAGGAAACTAGAAAGGTGCACACACATTTAGGGCGTGTTCGGAAATAGCGCACTGAGCGCACTGTGCAATGCAAACTAATAGGAGAGTGCACTCCGGTACGGTATTTCCGAACGCGCCCTAAATGTTACTCACACCAAATCTCTTTACCCTGAAGAAGGCAGCCTAGCTAGTCTGTCCGAAACGTTGGACAGTTCTGTCTGTACATGTGTCCACAATAACATATTGGCATCAGCAGCTACGAGTGTGCGGATATACTCCTTTATTCTACAGCCTTGGTAGGCAAGGTCGCGTGCACGCATCGGATTCATGGAATGAATTCTGTACTGGCCATATATGGAGCGTGTCCTGAATGTACAGGGTTTGATGAGGTCAGATCAACATATGGAATGTCAGAACAGGAAGGACAGGTGGGAAGGTTCAACATATGGAATGTTAGAAGTTGAACAGGTCAGCTCCATATATGGAAATCTAAGGGTTTGAGGTCAGATGTAGAGTTTGTGGCCGGCTCCATATGCAGATCTAGGTGATGATCCAGTCTTCTCCATGTATACCAGGGTTAGATGAGGTCAGTGTTGTGATCTTCATATGTGGAGATGGTCATATATGGTGTGACGTGTCACGAGGCTTGACCATATATGGAGGTGTTAGGGTGACTAACTAACTGGACGGACTGGACGGACAGACGGGAGATGCAGGTTTTCATATAGTAAATGCGACCTACCGTCGCAACAAGGATTCTGCCTACACTACAGCGATGTACTATAATCAATAAGACATCTGTCCAAATAGCCTCTCCAGCCTTAGTTCCACACACAGTTCCAGTTGGGCAGGACTGATCAGTGCAAAAATATGAAAAAAGCATTCATAAAAAGTGAAAGATATTCTGTGGTGAATGATTTCCTTGGCCTACTGGCAGTGTGCACAAGACATGTGGCATTGATCGGTGTAGTGTTTGTGAGATTAGCTGTGGACCATCATCACTCCTTTGGCCTGAGATAATGACCATATTTGCTTCTGCATATGTATGATGTCATTCCAAATGACCATGATGTCACTCCACTGTAGGTTTTGCCAGTTAAACGGCAGGAAGCTATCAGAGGGCAAAACGGCAGTATGAACAGATTAGAGTAAGTGGGCGATGAACATATTATTGAAATATTGAAAATGGACAGATTTACATGGACGGATGGCCTCCTTGAAATGAATGAAACATTAGTTATCCAGCAACGTGGTGTCAAACTATATGACGGGGATGATAAGGCCAAGCTGGATGTCGGAATTGCTCTGATGAGCACTCACCGATTGATATGGAGGGACATTAAGAATCATGAATGCTGCATAGCGATACCACTGTCACAAATCAAGTTCTTTGAGGAACAAGGACCAAGAATAGGAAAGAGTGCAAAAATAGTCATCCACCTCCATTCGGCACCTGCTAACAAGGAGCCAGGTCCTTACCAGCACAGCAAGTTCTCCTACATCAAGCTGTCCTTCAAAGAACATGGGCACATTGAGTTCTACAGGAGGCTGACCGAGGAGATGACTCTGAAGAGATGGGAGCATACACCAGATACGCAGCCGATCCCCACAGCAAACGGATCCCAGGCAGGAAGGACACGTGCTGTGGGGATTGTCGGCATTGAGCGGAAGCTAGACGAGAAGAGGAAGGAAACTGACAAAAACATCTCAGAGGCCTTCGAGGACCTCAGTAAGTTAATGGTCAAGGCCAAAGAGATGGTGGAGCTGTCCAGGTCCATAGCCAATAAGATTAAAGACAAGCATGGCGACATCACTGAGGATGAGACGATCCGGTTTAAGTCCTACCTGCTGAGCATGGGCATTACCAACCCCGTAACCAGAGAAACGCACGGATCTGGAACACAGTACCATATGCAGCTGGCCAAACAACTGGGAGATATGCTACAGGCCCCTCTGGAGGAGTGTGGTGGGATGATGGCTCTGACTGAGGTGTACTGTCTTGTCAACCGGGCCAGAGGAATGGAACTTCTGTCTCCAGAAGATTTGGTTAACGCGTGCCGGATGTTTGAGTCAGTGACGCTCCCACTGAGGCTGCGCGTCTTTGACAGTGGCGTGATGGTGGTTCAGCTGCAATCTCACAGTGAAGAGGAAATGATAGCCTCAGCACGGGACAAAGTGTCAGAAAAAGGTTCACTGACGGCAGAGGAGTTTGCAAAGCTTCTGGGCCTCTCCGTTCTTCTTTCTAAAGAGCGGTTGTTGCTGGCTGAGAAGATGGGGCATCTCTGTCGAGATGATTCAGTTGAAGGTCTGAGATTTTACTCCAACCTCTTTTGAACAGCAGCACTCACAGTTGAGTGGAGCCCAAAGTTTGCATGCATGCAGTATAAAGTTGGGACCCAATCTGTAACACAATATTCCTCCAATAAAGTTGATCTTTTTCTGACCCACCTCGCAGAGCACTAATTGCGATTTGACTGGACAAACATTCATGACCCAGGACTGATCTAGTCTCATAGTATATTGAAATCACTACCTCACGTCCCCCCCCCTCCAGTACTGACGTCACACAGATATTCCCAGAATTTAAAGTACTTAAATGTAGTCTATGTTACCAGAGTACTTGGATGCCAGTCTATGATGATTGTACTATTATGCCAAATTGATGTCATAAGGGAAAGGGATAAAAGAATGGTTTAGAATCACTGAATTTGCATTTGTGGAAAATAATAAAACATTTCTTTACTTTTCCTTCTTAGAATTGAACCAAATAAAACAAGACAAGACAAATTCAGTGCTCTGAGCTCTGCAAACTTTGTCACTGAGACTAACAGTGCCCTCTCTTAGCACATTAGTGGGTCAAAGAAGCATTATGTAGCTATTGTATACATAGATGCCAATAAAAGTTTAGGGCATATTTGTGAGATAAAGAATTCACAATATATGAGATAATTCATGTGCACGGTCATCAAACCCACATGGTTATTTAATCCGAACATAATGGCAGCTGGCTACAAAACCGCTGAGCCAATGGAATACCACCAAGGTTTTCTTAAAGAAACTGTCGGCCGGATGGAAGGGAACTGGTATAATTTTGAACGACAACACTGAATATAGGTTCCATCTCTACAGCAGCTCTTCTGGGTTGTATACTGTGACATCATGTGCCTTGATTATGACGGTAACTTGCTGGATGCTTCCATCATTGCCCTGCTGGCTGCCCTGAAGAACACACAGCTTCCAGAGGTCACCTTCAACGCAGAGACGTGTATGCCCACTGTGAATTTTGAGAAAAGAAGCGGTCTGCAAATTCACAGACATCCTGTCAGCACCTGTAATATCTGGGAACCAATAATTCTATATTTCATGTTCTTGGGTGATCTTGTTTATTCAAGCCAGTGCAAGCCAGTTGTCTCCAAGGCCTGGAGTGAGGAGGACAGGAGGGTGATGGTTTGTTTACACTCCTGGAGCCTCTTCCTGTGCGAATGAGTATGACAAAGGAGTTTGTTGACGGAACAGACTGGTTGATCAAAGGACTTCGGCCACTTTGCTGGCTGGCGTGAGTCTTAATTAAACCTGTGCTGTGCTGTACTCTGAAAAGGCCTCATGTTGATTGTATGTTTTGTCTTATAATTAGACAAGTTGAGTCATAAGTAGCCTAATTATGAATCAATGAGGTATTTTCCTCAAGACGTGAAGAGAGTATTAGTTAATATTGCTTACATTCTGGCCTGTTAATGTAATTTTATCTTCTTATTATTGTCATTATTATGTTCTACCTTAGTGGAGCAGAGTTTCCTTTTAAAACATAATGTTGGCACGTCCTAAATTTACTGAAAGCGGCAACGTCTTGTTAAATGTCAGTTATTGTACTATTTTCATTTGACCATTATTATTTATTTAGGATTAGGTATTTGTCAGAAAGATGATTTGAATTACAGACAGCTGAGTTATCGAGATGTAAAGGAGATTTTTACTGTGGTTTTTAAGCTACATGTATTTTTTATATGTTGTTTCCGTGAGGGTCTCACAAAGGTCCATGAGCGGTGTGTGTCATGAAAGTGTATGTTGTTAGTGTTTATTTTTTACGTTTTAGCCTAAAATTAAAGTAACACAGAGAGAGTCTTAAAATAACATTGACGATGAAATGTAACGTAATCTAATCATTTATGACAAGCTGTAATCTTAAATGTCTGTGTTTGCAAACCATTTTTGGAGAGTTTCTGTACTGTAGTGCTGCTATTTCTGGTGTCTTGAATGTATTGTCCAGCTGCGGATCAAGGGGGTGTATGAGAATTATGGTTCCATGTTTTGGCATGACTGTCTTATGGATAGCCATGAGGGGGATATGTAATATCTGGGAACCAATAATTCTATATTTCATGTTCTTGGGTGATATTGTTTATTCAGCCAGGTCTGACTAGCTGGCTGGCTTAAAGGTATATTCAGTGATTTCACTTAATTCAAATATCACTTATTTTTTTGTTTTGTTGTGATAATCCTCCCTACTATAGAGTGTGCTGGCCATATAAGGAGTTCCTCCCTGTCCCCAGTTAACCCCTGGGGGTCAAAAAACCTTAGGTTTCGTTTTTGACTCTCTATCCTGATTGGATGAAAGGCTGGGTCCCACAGCCAAAAACGAAACCTAAGGTTTTTTGAGTGAAATCACTGAATATACCTTTAATTATGCAAGCCAGTTGTCTCCAAGGCCTGGAGTGGAGGAGGACAGGAGGGTGATGGTTTGTTTACACTCCTGGAGCTTCTTCCTGTGACTATTTGTATGACAAAGGAGTTTGTTAAAGTTAAAGTGTATGCATTTTGTGTCGACAGTACACCCTACACTCATGTAAAATAAAATGCTTAAAAGGCTAACTAGAAAACGACCACTTTGTCAGTTCAGGCGTCAGCCCTGTGTGGAGACGTCGGCCACTTTGCTGGCTGGCGTGAGCCTTAAACCTGTGCTGTGCTGTTCTCTGAAATAAACATCGGAACATCTCATCTTCTGACTCCCGTGTCTCACAAACTTCATCGAGTGCTCTCCCAGTTCTAACAGTATTTCGTATAATAGAACTAGAGTGTATGGTAGAAACCAGATACCAACACACTCCCTCTGTATGTTTGATGACTCCATTCTGTTTGTGGACCCCACAATAGATGAGGAGGTGTTGTCAACAGCTCAGCTCACCGTGGTGATGGACGAGGACGATCGTCTTTATACTCCGTCCACAAACCATGTCTGAAATCGCTGTCAGCAGAGAAGCTGCAGGAATGCATCAGCCGCTCCATGGCACGCCACAGAGTGATCCACAAACTCATCGACAAAGTCGCACAAAGCGTCAAGGCAGCTCATGAATAAAAAAAATGTCATTTTCAATCTTACATCGATCTATCTACAGTATCTATAAATGCACTAAGTCTCTGTCTGTTTGTCTGTAGGCGGCGGCCCTATGTGTAATCCACGTAACCTGAGAACCGTTCGCCACACCGATTTCAGATTCAACACACGTTCCACACCACCACAGGGGGTGCAGTGCCCCGGTGTAGAGTTGGTCGGACCCACGGTCGTCTAAAACCGCCACAAAAGGCCTCTGCCCGGGCTCCGGACAGGACCCCTGCCCAGGGTCCATATATGGAGCTGGACTGTTCTGACATCACAACACTCCATATTTGGGCATGCCTGACACAGAACTCCATAAACTGGCCTGTTCCGACATCACAACACTCCATATTTGGGCATGCCTGACACAGAACTCCATATATAGGAATAAAGGGACACAGAGACACATACAGAAATCTCAATGGGCATGAGGGACAGACAGATGGGTGGAACGGGTGCATTTCCGGTTGTCCAGAACCAGCACAAAAGCCTAATTTGGGGCATGCTTGACAAAGAACTCCATATATGGGCATAAAAGGGACACAGGGGACATACGTATAATAACTGGGGCATGGGAGATGCATTTCCGGTTGTCCAGAACCAGAACCAACAGAAAAGATTCTGCCCGGGCTCTGGACCTGATCGCCCCTATATCTCCATATATGAATCATCATCTGGCCTGTTCTGACATCACAACACGGGCACCGCTCTATTAGTTCCAACCGGAAATGCATGCCCCGTGCTCCAGTAACCCAGTTATTACTCAAAATACTTCCTTAATGCATGCCCCATGGCCCAGTTATTACTCAAAATACTACCTTAATGTCAACCAAATCCATGTTCACACCACCATGAGGAAGTTCCACAAACCACATTCAACCCAGATTCGGCTAGGGGTTAAATTAATTTCACTCCTATATGCTACAAAAATGTGGAACCAACAGCCGTTAAGAAATGTGCATCCTATAATCCTAGGCCTATATGATGATTTTTCTTTTCATTATTTTTTTTGCATAAAAGTGTATATTAGCCTACAAAATGTGTAGGCTATGTCTTTAAATGTTCTGGTGAATTGAAATTGGAGGACCCATATGTAAACAAGTATTAGTGCTTTTTCTGGTTTTATTTAGCAGATTTTGTATTGACTTGTACTTTCGTTTGAACTGTACCCATTGTCCATTCTATCCTCCAGTTGACAGAAAACTGGAGGAAGGGTAAACATGCTTTTGCTGTCATCTAGTGGAAACTTTCCAGAATTGCTCATGGGGAAACCTTTGACCCTACAGGTTAGTCTGTCTTGATCATTGTTTTAACTTTAGTTACTTTGTGTCCTCTGAGCATAGAGTTTTAATGGCAGGAACTGGAATGGGAACAGACAGGACTGTCAACAACACCAAGGACAAGCAGGTTAGTCTCTGTGTGTCTGACATGCTCTTCCTTGATGAAAAAAAAATAAACCCAGGTAAAACATGTGAGTAATATCTGCCACCAAGAGAAGCATCCATATTGGACACTGACCTGTGCACTGAATTACCTACTGTGGTAATGTGGAAGAAACATACTTACATTTTTTTAACACCTTTCTTAATATTGCTAAATCCACATACACTGGTATTATCGGCAAGTATAGGTCCATAAGGAAGAACAAAGAAAAAGTCCAAGTTACAGGTCTGAGAGGTCTGAGACCAGCTGGATGACACCACACACACTCGTGTGAAGTGAGCGGTGTCTTTTATCACGACGATGATGTATTGACCCATATTACGTCACAGGGTGGAATTAATGCAGACACACAAAGCCACACGTTGGAGCTGTTAGCACCGCTCAACAAGAGGGGGGGGGATTCATTAATGGACTTTGAACATGTTACTAGATGCCTCTGACCAGTGTAAATCCACACCCAAGTTGCCATGGGAAAGGGATTTAGGGATTACAATATCAGATGGTGACTGGGCTAGAATTCTTAGGAATGGAAGGAAAATGTCAAGAGAACTACGTACAAGGTTGATTCAATTCAAAATTATAAATAGAATATATTGGACACCATCGAGACTGTTTAGGGTCGGCTTGACTGATGGTCCTGAATGCTGGAGGTGTCAGGATAGAGACAGTACACTTGTACACATGCTTTGGGGCTGTTCCAAAAATCAGGAATATTGGACCGCTATACATGAAAGACTGGAGAGAATAGCGGGCCTACACATTCCTTTTTTACCCAGTCTGTTCATTCTGGGGGATCCTGCCACATTGAGGCACGTTGCTCCTCCATTAGCTGAATGGATACAAACGGCCATCATGTCAGGTAGGAGGCTGTTGGTCAAGGACTGGAAGGCCCCATCTGCACCTGCACCGTCCCTTTGGGACGCCTCGATGGGACTATTGGCCGCTTACGAGCGACTGTCATACAGGCTGCTCAATAGACTGGACGACTATGACTCAAAATGGGGCTTTTACCATATGCATGTATCAGGACTCTAGTTTCTAGCTCTGAGTGAGCTCTGAACGGGCTGCAACGTTGGAAAAATATATTGAAGAAATATATCTGGAATTGGGGCTGGGGTGGACTGCGGGATATTTCTGTGCATCTGTAGTATTGTATTGTTTTATTTTGTTATGTGTTTATGTTTTGTTTTTTGTGCATCTGTAGTATTGTATTGTTTTGTGTATTTCTTTGGTTGTGTCTTGTCAATGTTTTATACATAAAATAAATAAAGTACAAATCATTAAAAAAATTAATGGACTTTGAATACTAGTACAGAGTATATCAGACAATCAATTCCAACCATCAATTCTGCAAGGGTTTGCAGCACAAGTACAGGTGAGGTTGCACTGTGTTGCAAGGGTTGGGTTTGCATTCAAGGACAAGTTCCAGCAATATCTTGAGGGATTTTTGAGGGAGCATGAATTAGAGAAAATAAAAAGTCCATAGACTTGGCTGCCAGTTCCCGTTCCTGACGACCTTTGCGTGCCTCTCTCTCCCTCATTACTGTCCATCTTCACATAAGAAAGACAAAAACAAATCTTATATAAATAAATAAATGCGCAATAGCAAAACAGCCATGCGTGAAGCAGATGAATATATTAATATAAACAGCTTCCAGCCAATCAACGCTAGCAGCACAAGCAGAGGATGGGAGTCATTGTCACGGCCAGGCAGAGACTATGTTTTCACCATCTGTCCGTCTGTGTGTCAGTCCGTGTGTCCGTCTGTCAGTCTGTCTGTCTTTGAGCAGCTAATCTCTGGCACCGTTGGAGCGGTCGGCATGAAACTGAGCATGCATACTGAGCATGCACATTATCTCTAATCATGTGACGATTCCATTGGCTAAGATTGGCTTCGACAGTTGTGCAAGTTGTGCTTCTACTATATTTTCACTTGCGTGTTAGTTTCCATGTCATCCATGTGCAGTGAGTGCGTAGTTGCGTACATTACAAGATATGCTTCCATCTTGGTTCAGAACCTCATAATGATCCGTTCATAGGGTAAATAACCTTTGTGCCAGATCTATAACTCTCTCTCAATTTTTCTCCCAAAGGCTCTTGCGATGCGAATTGTAAATGGCCAATTCTTTTTCATAGTGTACTTGTAGGCAAAAACAGCAATGAGAGAAGCAATAAACAAGGAAGACGATGTACGCAAAGAGATAAGCCACCATGAGTGGCACCATGGAGTTTCTTCATCATCAGGGTCTGGTACATCTGGCACAGCGGTGAGTATGCATGATGGAGGAGCAGGGTGGAATTTTCCATCACTGTGACATGTTAATGAACTCATACCACTGATTATGAAATCGTTTTCACATCTAT
This sequence comes from Protomyctophum parallelum, assembly GCF_964188405.1. Taxonomy (NCBI): domain Eukaryota; kingdom Metazoa; phylum Chordata; class Actinopteri; order Myctophiformes; family Myctophidae; genus Protomyctophum; species Protomyctophum parallelum. Next base: position 28,334,448 of record NC_139719.1, on the reverse strand, counting down.
ATGTCACAACATCTCCGAAATTATAAACGTCTTTTACCGGACGTTTATTGGCATTTGGGACAATAGCTGGAGGGGTACAGTTTACCTCTTCACATACCGGAAGTCTGTTCGTCCAGCCATCGACTCCACACGTAGTTTCATTAGTGCCCACCAAATTGTAACCAAGATGGCAGGATAATACAGCCTTGTCACCAAACAGAGTGCCGCTGATATAATGTATTGTTCCACTTATCAGATGTCCAAGGGAACCGCATTCTTTCCTCTTGCAGATCAACGTCACAATTGTCCATGTGCCATCTGATGTACAGGTACTTATTCCGCTGCCTCCCTTCATAACATAGCCTGTAATACAGTCAAACTTAATTTCAGAATTGTAGGGGAATGTTGTATTTCCAACGTAATTATCACTTAAAGTCATGTTCATTGGTGCTGTAGGTTGGGGACAGGTTATGGTATTGGGGTCCTTGCATATTGGAAGTGGAGGAGACCACTCACTATTCATTTCACATTTCACCTCAGATGAGCCGATCATAACGAGTGAATCATTATTGCAACTCAACTGCAGAACTTCCCCATATGAATAATGGGGATTGAGACTATCTGGAGGTTTATCCGACCCGCTAACAGCCACATTGCTGTCCGGAAGAGGCCCTGAGCAACTGACCATTATACATGTTGGAGGATCTGGGTGGAATGTCGCATCATCTTCACATTTTAATGAACTTGTTCCATTGAGTGTGAATGTCTCAGTCTTACATGAGTATGTGACGACATCTCCATGGTCATACACATGCTTTAATGGAGTGTAATTGGCATTTGCAATTTCTCGCGGTGGGTTACATTTCACTTTGGGTTCATGTGAAAACATCATTTTTCCAAGGTTGTCAGCACTCAAAATTGTGTTAGGTTGGGGACAGTCTTGAGATTGTGTGTTGCCTTCAAGGCCAAGGCTGGTTATTACACACAAGTACAATAGGACACGTACAATGGTCATGGTGGCATATAATTGAACTCAAGTGTTCAAGTCTCTGGATATTTATGTTTTTATACTGCTGTGTCAATTGGCATCACTGAATGGGGATGTCTGTAGCACTAGTATCTCCACCCTGTAAGCATAGTCTCAACATGTGTCTATGTGTCTTTCCTGCTGTCTCTCCCTCTAGCACTATCTCCACCCTAGGCTATATAGTCTAAACGTCCGTCTTCCCTGCTGTCTCTCCTGAAGGTTATAGTATCAGTGTCTGGCTTCTAATGGTTGTCTCTGTGTCTTTCCTTCTGTCTCTCCATCTAGCATATATCCTCAATGTCCGTCTTTCTCTATCAATTAACTCTCAAGTCATAGATATTCTGTCCATGTTATATAGAGCTCTGGTCTGACGTTACACACAAACAAAAGTGGTTGCCATGCATGCATAACTACACCGATTTGCACAAGCGTTTTCTCCCTTTTTTTTCAGGGTTAGACATTCACTTCGGGGCACTATCTGTCTCCAACAATTCTACAACGTTAAATGTGGAATACATAAAAGCAACACTAATTTAATGGAATATACACATGTAATTATAGCCAGTCCAAGTCAATCCTATCACTTGCCTGCAATCTGCTATGCCCCATGCTGAGGTCACTGTTGTTCCATCAAATCCTGAACCAGTTGGTTTGGTTTCCATCCATGTTCATTATCATGATCTATTCTAGACTGTGTTGGGTGTATAACAAAGATTTGGTCCGCTCTCCCTTCACATATGTATGACTGTGCCATTGATTCTCTCCCTGGTTCTCTCCTACCATTGATTGATTGATTGATTGATATGTTTATTTCACAGTATGCCGAATGGGTACATTTCAAACGGAGGCACAAGTCAATACAAAAACTGTTACTTTGTGGACATACCATGATAAACTTTAATCCTTTGCAACTAGTAGACTTTATAATCTGTCACCATGGAGAAGTACATGGCAGTGTATTAAGTACTCTTTAGCGGCATCTTTCTCTTCTGTAGGTGTTGGGGTGTGCGAAGAAGGATTGCATTGACAAAACACTGTAAACATAAAGTATCCTCTGCCATTAATAGGTGGGCCTCAGAGTCAATCACTTAAATGTAACATACCAATTATTAATCTGATTGGCTGTAGCTGTGTGTACAGCACTATGCAGCATGCCATGCTTTTAATTTGAACTGGAAAACAAACTATTGGGTTTCATATCATGCACCCATTTGCAATTGTAGTACTTTTATTAAATAAGTTATACGCTTTTTCTAGTCAATGATGTTGATTTAGGGCTAAAGCTAACCAGCAACCTATAGTATTTTCTGTGTAACAATTATTTGTATAATTGAAATGAGCTACGAAGTCACAAGTATAATTTTATCTATCTTTTTATTGCAGGTAATTTAGCAGAGAGTACTCCTGACTGAGTCAATCAAAAAAGCTATACAAATAACAGACATAATACAAATAGATACAATAGTCTATCTGTCAAAGTAGAAGGCCATTCCCAGAGTAACTGTTTTAACTATAGTGCTATAATAGATGTTTCAGGATAACTACATCTTTGTAGAGATTCATGGTACACTGAATCAAAGTTCAGCAGAGTGGTTTGTAATGGAATACAGTAAATATGGAATGGGAATTATAACTTTGAGTGTGACATTATATCATATGTCAGATAGTCAGATTGTTATAATTTAGATCAAACAAGTTTAAAGGTGTTTACTCTTTGAAAATAACAAAATTATCCTGAAACTGCCTTTTCTCCCCCTCACAGTCCGTTTCTTACATAGTAGATCCACTTTGTTGTCAATGCACCAATAAGGTAATTTGTCACAATCATAGCAGCTGTGACCAGTTCAAAAACCAGAATGAAAAAGTAACTAACTAACTAACTTTTGGGTATTGAGCAGAACAGAAGAATCAAATTAAAATGTAACTAAAAAACATAATTAGTGATAATATCTGCCACCATCTTTAAGAGATAATCATCCCTATTGTCCTGCAATATGTTTAAAATCAAACAAATCCAGATTACTGATCCAGCACAAATAAAACTATTGTTAAAATGATCATGGCACCAAAATCCATCAACAATAAAAAACATTTCAGATTATATTTAAAAACAGCACATTTTATATCACAATCATCCTAATGAAAAGAATAATTTCCACCCAAACATTGAACTCATGCATTAAATAACTGATTCCATCACCATTTACAGTAATAGCACAGCTTCTTAGATTATCTCCTTTAAGAGTAACATCTTGTTTTTACGACCTGTAAACAATGCAGTTCAGTTAGTCATGGTCAAGTCAAGCCAGGCTTCTAACTCATTCATTCTACGTTACTTAAATCTGTGTAAATGCATGAATTCCTTCTTTTATCATTAGCTGTTTTATCTCCAGTTTTTCAACACACATTCGTCATTAGAGCTGTACATCACCTTCAAACTCTGCCATCCTGCATTTCTACCCTGCTTTCTCTAACTGTCCTAATGGTGCCCTTATTTGGAAATTGTTATCGGCAGCTATAAGTGCTCTGAAGGACTGAAGGACTGACTGGTGTGTGTTGCACCTCTGTGAACTGGGGAGGATTCATTGAAGAGACAAAAGGTGCTACTATAAGGGCACGGTGGCACAGTTGGTAGTGCTGTCGCTTCACAGCTAGAAGGTCCTGGGTTCGATTCCCGCTCGGGGCGCTGTGGGTGCTGGCGGCGTGTTTCCTCCTCCGCGTCATCAGTGCCCATACCCGAAAGCGGGGTTGGCGAACGGGCCTTTCTGTGTGGAGTTTGCATGTTCTCCCCGTGTCCCCTAGGGTAGATACCCTCACAAAAACATGCAGTAATCCTGGTCTCTAAACTGCCTCCCCCTGGCCAGCCGGGGCGCCTGATGGAGGGGAAAGGAACTGGTTGGAATAACGTGTTCCTTCCACGCGCTACGTCCAACCAGGGAAACTCCCCCCTGTCAGGTGTAAAGGAGCAACTTGGACACTCAAGCATGAAGGAAGCATGAGTTAAGTCCGTTGCTCTCCCCAGGTTGGCGGAGGATGTGTAGAGCCCAGGATCACATTAGATGATTGACACAGGGGTGAAAAATGGGTTACAAAATCGTGGGATAAAAAATATATTTAAAAAAAAAAAGGTGCTACTATTGCATAATGTGGATCAAAGTATAGTGTCAGTTCTATTAGTGATAAAACCATTTTGTGATTTAGCAATAGTGTCCTTCATAGATTTGACGGTAGTCAACTGCTGGGCTTTGCATGTGCAATCCTCCTCAGACAGGAGTGGTTGCAGGATCCGGAACCTCTCGACCTCTCTCACCAGCCTTTGGCTGGGTGTCCTCAGGTCCAACTCCATCTAGTCTTCCTCCAGTCTGACAACAATGTGAAATTGATATGAACAAGTCAGTCATAAAGATAACCCAAGTAAGTGTTCAGCATAGTAAAGAGAATTCAGAAGAAAAAAAATACCTGCTGAGTGATTACCATCTGCACGCAAGGTCTCTCATTCCCGACTAGAACCTGGTGGTTTCTGCAGGTGCATCTGAGTAAACATGATGAGAAAGGGGGGGAAAAAAATTATGCTAAATGAAATTCGGAAATAAAATCTGCACTTCTTGCAAACATGAAGAGAGACAAACATGAAAAGACATAACAACGAACCCGTGAAATGTCTTTGCCAAACAGTAGATACAAGCCAGGACACCAATGAACGTCAAGGAGATGATGATAGTTACTACTCCAGGTCTACTGAAGAGTTCTTCTAGAATTGGACCTAGACGGATGAGGGCACATTTGTTGGTCAGCGACTAAAATACACATTCTTAATGAAGAAATTAGTCACAATTACCACCTAAAAAGCAGATCAGTACTTACGTTTCTTTAAGACTGTGACATCCGCAAAGGAACTGATGGTCTGGGTGGTTTGGACATGTTGTGCTGAGCAGCGGTAGCGTCCAGCGGTTGCATTCGGAATGACCAGTTTGGCCCTCTCCGTTCCAGACTCCAGCGGGATGTTAGATCCAACTTTGGTCCATGTCACGATGGAGGGAGGCGGGGCGCTCTGAGCCTCACAGGTCAGCGTCAGCGTGTCACCTTGTTCGATCTTCGTTACTCCTGTGATCAGGGGCAGGGCTAGACAGCAAACACAGATTCAACCATTTATTTTATTTTATCTAAACAAGTGATTTTTGACCAAGGGTCCAGAATTCTTCAGCATTAAATATATAATTAACAATAATTTTAATAGGCTTTTAATAAGAAACAAAAAACGGTATCGCCTTACACATCACACTGATGTCAACAAACGCGCTCAGCATCTTAGCAATATGTTCTGCTGTGCAGCGGTAGCGTCCAGAATGGTCTCTTGTCACATTTGGAATGAACAGTTTGGCCCTCTCCGTTCCTGTCTCCAGGGGGATTTCAGATCCAACTTTGGTCCATGTCACGGTAGAGGGAGGGAAGCTCGGAGCCTCACAGGTCTGCGTCAGGTTAGCTCCTACGTCCACTACGGTTGGTCCTCCACTTATTATGGGCTGTGCAAGGCCTAGTGTAGTGAGACAGCAATCACAAATGCAACAGTGTTTTTTAACCAGGGGTCCAGAATCCCAACAGTCATGTTCCAAATGGTTACAGGATAAATTTGTACAATCTTCAGAGTTAAATATATTAACAATATTTCTTACCTGTAACTTCGATGTGCTGTTTATTTTCAAATTGGTATTGGTATGGTTTTTCATTCCGTAGACCTGAAGATTTAAATTGATATGACCCTGTGTCTGACACTCTGAGGTCTTCAATGATGGTGCTGCTGTTCCACATGGTCACATTTGGCTCCAAGAGGGACAATCGACCTTTGAACTCCTGACCGACATTCACATCGCTGGAGCTGAAGATCATCTCCGATTCACGGCAATTACCTAGACGATCACACTTATACCAAGAGACAGTCTTTGGTACGAACACAGCATTAGAAGCGTTGTGAGTGTAAGAACAGTTGAATATAAGACTCGATCCAACTTCAGCTTTGAGGGTTCCTTTATGGTCACAGGTGAGTTTCCAGGGATTAACCCGTGATTCATCTCCTATTAAAAGTAAACATAAGAAACATGAAACATGTGTAACATTAGCTGTTGATATATCTAAAACATCACACCTACGTGAATTGAGGGGCACTCTCTTAGTCTTAATTCAGTCTGACTGACTGAATATCTCCTCCACCACCATGAAAAATAATGTGTGTGTGTGTGTGTGTGTGTGTGTGTGTGTGTGTGTGTGTGTGTGTGTGTGTGTGTGTGTCTGTGTGTGTGTGAGAGAGATAAAAACAAGAGATTACCTTTTATGTCAATCATCATAGAGATGAAGATGATGACTTTCATACATACAGACATTCTGTAGTGCTGTCAGTCTACACAACTGGGGAGAGGAGAGGAGAGGAGAGGAGAGGAGAGGAGAGGAGAGGAGAGGAGGGGAGAGGAGAGGAGAGGAGAGGAGAGGAGAGGAGAGGAGAGGAGAGGAGAGGAGGGGAGGGGAGGGGAGGGGAGGGGAGAGGAATCTTGGATTAAAATGTGACATGTGAACCTGCATGCCTCATGGCAAAAAAAAGCACAGATTGCAAAACAAATGCCAAAACAATGCAGACAGGACAAGTTGCATGACTAAGGTCGCATTCATACCAGAGAGCTTTGCTGCGATTAAAACGAATCCTGCTGCGCATTGTCAGAAAATGCGCTTCGTTTGGCAGGTGTGAAGGCTCATTTGAATCCTAATGCGCAGCAAATAACCGCATTTTACTCCGCCCAAAAACGTGGGTTTCGCTTCGCTTCGAATCGCACTTGACTACGATTCGGTGCAGGTGTGAATGCAATCCGCAGTAAATAAAGGAAATGGAGCAAACATAATGTGGCGGGTGAGGAGCTGAACACAGTTGGAGACGGAGAAGGCATATTTTACGCAGCGCAAAGATGTCCCATTACTGTGTATAGACGTGGTCGAATAAGGAGACTGAAGCCCTGATCGAAATGAGGACGTGTACATTAATCAATTGCTTAAGAAAACACATACAAACACTGCAGTGTAGACTATTATAGCCTACAGAATATTCTGTCTGTCTGTCTGTCTGTGCGTGCCGTAAACATGGAGTGCTATGGAGTGCTGTCACTGTGTGGGGACTGGGGAGTTATATCAGTGCGCTCATGCAGCGCTGTGCCTCCATGCCCAAAAGAACAGTGTGTGGCGGCTGCGTGCGTAGAGAGAGAGAGAGAGATAGGGGGGGGGTCCCAGACGGCACGACACATGCACGTTATGAGTGTAATTTTATCACCATAGATTTCACTGTGTAGGCTAGTTTATGAATGGAACACATTGATAAAGGTCCCCCCTGCTGCGTTTCCAATTGCTGTGAATGACAGTGTGAAGGCAAACCGCAGCCAATTAAATATGCAAGAACCCCAATTTCCCCGCACATACGGATCCGAGTCTATACCGAAGTAACCTATACCTATAAGGTCACATTCATACCAGAGTATTAAAACGATTAAAACGAATCCTGCTGCGCATTTTCAGAAAGTGCACTTCGTTTGGCAGGTGTGAAGGCTCATTCGAATCTTAATGCGTATCAAAGAACCTTAGAACCGCATTACTCCGAGCAAAAACGGGGGTTTCGCTTCGCTTCCAATCGCACTTGATTACGATTCGGTGCAGGTGTGAATGCAATCCGCAGTAAATAAAGGAAATGAATCAAACAAACAATGTGGCGGGTGAGGAGCTGAACACAGTTGGAGACGGAGAAGGCATATTTTACGCAGCGCAAAGATGTCCCGTTACCGGGGATAGACGTGGTCGAATGAGGAGACTGAAGCCCTGATCGAAATGAGGACGAGTAGCCTACAATGTACATTAATCAATTGCTTAAGAAAACACATAAACAGTATAGTATTTATAGTATTATAAATAGTATTATAGCCTACATCCCTACAGAATATTCTGTCTGTCTGTGCGTGCCGTAAACATGGAGTGCTGTCACTGTGTGTAAACATTTTGCGCTGCTGTCTGTTATATCAGTGCCGCGCGCTCAGCGCTGTGCCTCCATGCCCAAAAGAACAGTGTGTGGCTGCGTGCGTATAGTGAGAGAGCGAGAGAGAGGGGGGGGGGGGGGGTCCAGTCCCAGACGGCACGACACATGCACGTTATGAGTATAATTTTATCACCATAGATTTCACTGTGGGCTAGTTTATGAATGGAACACATTGATAAAGGTCCCCCCTTCTGCGTTTCCAATTGCTGCGGATGACAGTGTGAAGGCAAACCGCAGCAAATGAAATATGCAAGAATCCCAAATTCTCCGCCAACATACGCACCATGCGTGACAGGGCCTTCTGCGTTGCATCCAACTGTGTCTGCTCACCTGAGAGTATATAGGCTACCACATCGATTATAAACTGTTGGAAATACCGCACTGGACGCACTCGCAGTTTGCATTGCACATGTGCGCCATTTCCGAACGCGCCTATAAAATGCGCAACAGCAGTGTTATCAACCCAGACAGTAGCCTATACTATTATGTAAAATATATGAAACCAAATGGTAGCCATAATGTTCCTTAAAGTTCCATCTCTGAGACTGAGTTATTGGGGGTCCATCCATTCCTATAGAACCAATTAAATCTGGCCTCCCGCGCGCTTCAAAATATACCCAGACAGATTAGAATAGAAACCAAACCATCTCCAATAAACTTCAACAATCCGATCAGCACTATAAATATTAAATCATCAAAGACAAAATAACAACAAGGCTATGTTCCATCATCAGAAAACCATCTTCTTCATCATCACACAATTAGACAAAAAAGAAACCATAAAACATTTGCAGAAGTAAATTCAGTATAGCTAATTCTGCCAGCGCACGCTATTGTATAGCCTGCACAGACTCTGTCCATCTCTAAGCATTTTAATAGACGATTCTAAATCTCAATAAATTCACTACACATTGTAGCCTATATGTGTAGTGAATTTATTTATATTTAAATAGAATAGGCTACTTACGTTTAAATGCCTCGTCCACCGGAGTACCCTCGCATTCGCCTCCAGTGTCCCGTCTTAGTTTGGTGACTGACTGACTGTCATCTGCAGCAGCATTTGAAGTGCAGGCCGGGGTGTGTTTGTTGAGAAGTTATGCGGAGGCGGGTCACTCTATACTGTACACCTGCAAGACTGGGTCTTGCAGGTTGCTAATCCGGTCTGGGTCTAGAGCGGATACGGAAACGGTGTGTGCGTAGCCCATAGGCCTGTGTGACAAAGTACCGGATACAGTAGGCGGGCTTTAGCAGTGAGCAGAAAGAAACCATGACTTTCTACCATAGAGTATATATATCTAAGCTTTCCACAGGTAACACTAGCGCGGCACCCCACACACGCACGCACGCGCGTGCACAGCAGGCAAGCACACTGACTGACACCAGTGCACACCACAAACTCTAGTACAAATGCAGTCAACGTCCCCAAAAAGTGTACTATTAGTACAAATGCAATAAAGTGCAAAACATCATATAGAAGCTCTGTCTATATTGACATTAAATTGTGTGTGCTGCCAGTGGTTTTCATATCAAGGACCCCCAACTTGATTATATATTTGGAATTTGGTTTTTCTAAATTATTCTATGAGCTTGTAGATCCACTATTTTGAATAGTCATAGTAAGATAAGATAGGGTTATATTATAATTTAACTGATTGCGATACTAATAGTATCGCAATCAGCCAAATTAGTTAATATAGTATCATACTATGTTAACTAATTTGGCTGGGGAACAAGTGTAACCCCTTAAGGGACCCCAGCCGTAGCCCACTTTGAGACCCACTGTTGTAAGGTACAGCCAGGCCACCTGTACCTGTACTACCAAGCAAGGAGGCCTGTATCATTATTTCATACAGAAGGATGGTCTTCCTGCTTTCTTTGTCACCTCCAACCATGGCAGACTATTCATAGTACGTACGTTACAAAGTACGAGACCAGGTTTCTGATCAGTTTCCTCCCGGTCCACCACCTGTCACCAGGCTTGCCATGGACTTTACTTTTCCTTCTGGATCCATGTTATGACTGCATGGGGCGGCGGTGGCTACAGTGGCCGGATCATCCGGCCACACTATCCACCGCCGCCCGGGTTCAAACTGGCAACATGCGGTTACCATCCGGCCCGGATGGTAACCGATGCCAGTTCGAACCCGGGCTCCCCCAGAGTTAGCGTAGAAGTGTCCCTGAGCTGAGGGCTCATTTGCATTCCTGAAACAAGACGACATCCCGAATAACCATTTCTTTAGATACCTGCAGGTGCGCAGTTTCGCTCAAAAACACTTCCCTTTCCCATCCCCGCCGCCTAAGACTGCTATAAACATAATACTTGAACTCCATCCCTTGAGGAAAAAGAATATATCAAAAATGTATGAAGTAGGCCTACTACAAAATATCAAACCCCTTTCATTTGATAACACTAAATTGGCTTGGGAAACAGATCTGGACGTCACGTTATCGGACGAGTCTTGGCTTAACTGTCCAAGAAGAATTCACACCACCTCCTTGTGTATAAGACATAGGCTCCACTACTCCAATGAAAAACTAGCAAAGATTTACCCTGGTTTTGATGCTGGCTGTGGCACAAGCCTGCCACGCTGGGTCATATGTTTTGGTCATGCCAATCATTAGCCAGGTTTTAAATTGTCAAGGCGGTGTGTGGTGGAACGGTGGATCCCTGCCCGGTGATTGCTGTTTTTGGGGTGTCTTCAATCGAGGAACGGCTCACGGGTCTTCAGGCAAACGCTGTGGCATTCACAACGCTTTTGGCTCGTAGATTGATACTTCGACAATGGAAGTCGGGGACCTCGTTCAAATAGTGGGTCAAAGAGGTTCTCTCCATGATTCCCCTAGAGAAACTAAGGTACAACCGTAGTGGTTCTAAAGAGATACATTATGACTTGGACCCCTTTCATAGAGTTTGTGGAAAGTATACCTTTCACTTAAACCCATATTCCCTTGTACAATCTGATACCTCACACCAAATCTGACATTGGGTGACCTCTGGTTAGAGGCCCTCAGTAAGTAGACAGTTGGATTTAGAGCAATTTACTATATAAACTGAATGATGGATACAATGTATGTAACCTAGATACCATACCCTGATGGAAAATGCTGTTTTACCTTTCTTTTCTTATTTTTTGATTTCTTATTTTCTTCTTACTATGTTCATTAATACTTTCAATACTAGTTTACTAATTACTTTTACTGTCTTGTACTGTCTGTCTTTGTTTTATTTGTCTTGTTCTGACCTTGATTGGGGGGGAGGGGGGATATTTACATGTTGGATACAACAAAATGTACACATATGTTAATTCATTGCTGCATCAATAAAAATAAAAATAAAGTGTTAAAAAAAGTCCCCTGAGCAAGACACTAAACCCCTAATTGCTCCTGATGTGCTTGCTGGTGCCTTGCATGGTTTCCGCCACCATCAGTGTATGAATGTGTGGGTGAATGTAATGCACAATCTCTGTAAAGCGCCTTGCATAAAGGTGCTATAATGCACCATTTACGACTGCATTTGTGGTCTAGGGGAAAACAGGGGAGTAACATATGATGAGACATAAAAGAGCACACACTACTAAAGAAAGGTATATTTATTATTACTAAAGGACCTTTAAGTGGCTGATGATAGCTTCCAGGATTCTGGTAAATGCTCATTTAGCACAATAGTGTTGCGAGGCCAACCTCTCAGTGTAAGCATGAATTACTTTATCATCATGCTTTATCATCTTTATTTTATTTTTTTAAAGCGGCTTCCGCCTTTGCTATTAGGCTGACAGGAAATGGGGAGAGAGATGGGGGAGTGACATGCAGTAAGGGCCTATCATCACCTTATTAACAGTTTCCGTGCCGCGAATGGATTACTCCAGGTTAATGTCGCTGCCGTATCGGACATACCCGCCTTTTGTTTTATGTGTTTAATCCGCCGTAATGTAATGAATCAAAAGAAAATCCGTCTTCGTCGCGGAGTATGAGACTGGATGGCTTCGCTTTGATGACGAAACCGGAAATCGTCACATGCTGTGGGCTGCTAGGGCTTCTGGGAAATTGAGGCCAATGGAAATGCATTGGTTGCAACGCCTCATTGAAACCAATCTTGTGTGCGTCTTCCGGGTGCACCAAGATGGTGGATGCTACACACAGATCATAACAAACCACGGGAGCTTTTTTTGATGGATTTTCGCGGATTAAAAGCCCAAATAATTCAGCGTATGCTCTAAAGGTAATACAACAATCTCGGCAGTGAAGGGGGGTTGATTAAAATGCGGGTTAATCGTAAAAAACAGTCAAACTGTTAATAAAGTTTATTCTTATTCTGAAGTGGGAAGGTAAGATGTTCACACCTGTGACTCAATGCACTTTAGTTCTCCCAGAGAGAATACAGAAGGCTTTAGAAAACATAAAATACCGGTAAGACTATTAAGCAATAACTCTGTGATGAGTGAGGAACAGGCCCCAAAAGCAAGATGACAACAGACAAAATATTTAATAATGAAGGTTCACAAAAACTTTGCATACATTACAGTGCATAAACTAAGTTTCAAACATAACACAAAACCGGATTCAAAAGCTCAACACACAAAGTAAATCTTTCCCCAAAATAGTAGATCTACAAGTCTGTTTGCGTTGAGTTGTGAGCTTGTAGTTCGGCGATTTTCACTACTTCTTAAGCATTTGTATTCTAATTTATGGAATTTCTTAGATTTGTCTTTGATTTCTTCATTCAATTACTGAAAAAAGCATTGAATTTTATTTTTAAAAGGTTTTGAAAAAATAATAATAATAATAATAATAATAAATTAAAAACAAAAAGGAAACAAGGGAAAAAAAAGGGACCCATAAAAATGTGTCTGCGACCCACAAATGGGTCCCAACCCAGTGGACTAAATCTAAAAGACCTAAACACTGAAGGCCAGAACAAACTGAACACAGAGCTACAGCAACTAAACAATCAGGAAAACATGACTAAAAACCAAAACCAAATGGAGCGAGAACACAAGAGAGAAATAAATGCCCAAAACAGAAAAAAAAGAAAAAAGAAAAGAAAGAAAGTACAACGACCAAGGAACCGTGACTATCGTCTATCGTGGAATGCCATCATAAGATAAACTTCACACAGTTTCTTGTTCACACAAAGCAGTTTAACATCCTACTGTACTTTGATGACCATTACTGGGTCTGCGCCTCTGCGGTCAAATAGATATTAATTTGCAGTCCTTGACAACATGGAAATGTTTGAGGACCCCTGTCCTACACTACAGCCTAGATACATTTATAACTCACTTTGACTTGAAGGAGGAGTGCAGACAGGAAAGGTAGCCATCAAAGAAGTGCAGATGTTAGCAGATTATTATTATTGACTTTGTTTATTTAGGAGCTTGTTGCTCAGATCTTCTACATTGTCTGCATTTCCAAAAAGGAAATACATGCAGTTAATTCAGTCTGATCAGAACTGGGATAAAATATGTCCCCACCGGCCATGACTAAATGACCAGAAGGGGGTATATCAAAAGCAGAGGAATGTAGCCCATGCATGTTCCACCTGACAGCCCAAATGAATGGTAGCTTTGTCTTTGATGTGTCTTAAAGACTATTTGATTGAAACACAAGAAGAGGCTACATGCTTTTCTACAATGTGTGAAGAACATCACAGAATAGGGGAACAAATTGTGTGTCTGTGTGCGTGCGTGTGTGTGTGTGTGTGTGTGTGTGTGTGTGTGTGTGTGTGTGTGTGTGTGTGTGTGTGTGTGTGTGTGTGTGTGTGTGTGTGTGTGTGTGTGTGTGTGTGTGTGTGTGTGTGTGTGTGTGTGTGTGTGTGTGTGTGTGTGTACCACTGTCATTGATTGGAGCGGCTGGAGCCCACACTTGAAACTTGCAGTAACATAACACAATCCACCTCAATTCATTATCAACATTTAAATTAGCCAACTAAGTTATATCTTTCTAGTTATATTTATATGCACCACTTCATAGGTCACTGATTAGACAACATCTTCTTCATTTACCGTTTGAGTACATACAGTTAACTGAATCAGTGCAATGCTGGTATGGACTTAAATTGTAGATATTAATTGCCATTATTTGGAATCGAGTTAAATGAATTTTCCTCAAAATCTTCAAAGTCATGGCAAGATTCACTGAGATGGTCCAGCGGCTGGGTCTGGCCCTCGGGCCGCATGTTGCCCATCATGTGTGGTTTAAGTGGTTTAACAAACCACATTCACAGGCAGGCAGGTCACAGTTCAACTTCTTTTCACTAATCAGTTTTTTTTGTTTCCTATTTTAGTTACAGGAAGAGAGCTGCCATGCCCCAATAGGGCCTTTCCATTTCAAGGTCAAGGTAAACTTTATTGTCCACAAGGGAAATTTGTCTTGGGCTTTCACCCCAACTACAGCCACACATAAAACATTAATGACAACAAAAGTACATTACAGAGGAAGACACAACATCACACAATTGCACACATGATGTGGATAATCAGGCCTCACGTAGTTACCGCTGTTTCAGAGCCTCGTTCAGCATCTTAGTTGATGCTGATACAAACGATTTTTTAAATCTAATGTACTTCCACTTTGGTTCTTTGTATCTTCTCCCAGAGGGCAGAAGTACAAACTCGCCATGTAAAACATGGGTAACATCACTGACAATTTTTTGAGCCTGTTTTAATGTAGCCTGCTCATAATAGTGGAGGATATTAATGACACGATCGTTCACTTTATGGTACAAGCACCAAATTTGGTACACAAGTGCTTCAGAACCTACTCTCTCAGAAAAGTACGTTGTCCACTTGAAAAAACTAAATGGCCACCATTTTTCAAGATGGCCGCCAAATGAAAAGGGCCTTTTTTGGCGGTTCTGGACAACCGTGGGTCCGACCGACTCGAGACCGGGCACTGCACTCCCTGTGGTTGTGTGGAACGTGTGTGTCGAATTTGAAGTCGGTGGGGCGAACGGTTCTCGGGTTATGTGGATTACAGATGTACAGACACACACACAGACTTGAATATATGTCAATGGGCAATGCCCATTGGGTTTATTTTTTAGATGATGGGTAAGAAGAGAGAGATGTGATGTCAGGTGGTGTGGGCTAAGAAGTGGTCAGGGCTAGTGATCGACCGATATGGTTTTTGGCCGATATTTCCGATCACCGATTAGTGGACAAATCAAAAAGCCGATAGCCGATATTATGAGCCGATTATTTAAGTAAAAAAAAAAGTTTTTACAGTAACATAAATTCCAACACAAGAATTCCTTGAAATGCATTATTGATATTTATCGCTTATAAAAAAGGAAGTGCAAGAAGCACCAACATCGTTTCAGTAACACTTCCATCAAATGCAGCTTTTTTTTAAATTGCATGTACTGTAGCAGCATATCTGCTTATCTGCGTATCTATGTATGTATCTACCTATATATTTATCTATGAATGCACCAAGTGTGTGTGTGTGTGTGTGTGTGTAATTGTCCAGAACCGCCCCAAAAAGGCCCCTGCCCGGGCTCTAGACCGGGCCCATGCCCAGCATCCATATATGGAGCTGGCCTGTTCTGACCTCACAGCACTCCATATTTGGGCATGCCTGACACAGAAGACAGAACTCCACAAGCTGGCTCCCTATACTCCCTATTTGGGCATGCCTTACAAATAACTCCATATATGGGCATAAAAGGGAGACAGACATAATTACTGGGTGGGGCATTCATTTCCAACTTGCATCGTTCCAAGTAGGTCAGTGCCCAATGGGCTGTAGAGGCACTACTAGTTTCAAAATTGGTGATCTACAAGCCCACAACACATTGCAGCATGACATGTTGAGAGCTTGTAGATCTGCTGCCCAAACTCTCCAAAGCCATGTGACCCTGTTTGCCACTTTCAAGATCACTGGCCACTTTTTTAATGCATGTAGAATTTGTTTTTACCATTCATTTCATAGCAATAAAAGACTATGTCTCAAAACACTGGCCAACAATAAAATTATTGGCAACTAATTATAGCCAACATGCATCATATTAGGCTGGTCAGGATGGGGGGAAAAAACGTTGTCCTTCAGTTGGCTGACGCACACACACACACACACACACGCGCGTACACACACACACACACACACACACACGGACACGGACACACGCACACGGACACACGGACACACGGACACAACAGGCAATCAATAAAACTTGTTACAGCTGTTGTTTTGCAGCGTTAGCAGGCAGCAGCTAGCTTGGCTAACGTAGTTCTACCACTGCTCTCTGTGACTGTCCTCTCACGTGTGGATTTTATTTTGGTTAATTGAAGATGAAAACAGCAAAGCTTTTTATGGTTACAAGGTTAGTAGCCTATAATCCTTTCTCCTCCCTTCAGTGGCCCTCTCTCTGACTCCGTGTGTGTGTGTGTGTGTGTGTGTGTGTGAGAGAGGAGACGTCAGTCTGTAGAGCGGCGCTAAGCCGTGTCTACTCCTCCGGTGGTGGCGCACTGGGAGTCGACAGACACGCAGCTATACATTTCCTTACAACCGTACTCTACCGGATTTTCAATGAAAGTGGTTGTTTCACCATGTTTGCGCATTTATGAGAAATATAATAATCGGCCGTTTTTTTTCGATTATTTGTTTTTAGCACCGATACCGATATTAATTAAAATCATGAATATCGAAGCCGATAATCGGCCGTGGCCGATTATCGGTCGATCACTAGTCAGGGCTATATGAGATGTACAGTAAGTGCAAAGAGAGATGGTGAGGGAGGGAGAAAATTATTTGTACCAATTGACCAGACAGTAGACAGTATAGTGTAACAGGTTAAGGTGAGTATAGAGATGGAAATGTTCTAGCAAGGGAAGCCAATGTATTGAGAATATGGGACATATTATGTATGTGTCAGGAGTTATTTGTGACAGAAGGCTACCAGTGAGAGGGAAGATGTATACGATGGTAGTGAGACCAGCCATGCCGTACGGTTGGAAACGGTGGCACTGATGAAAAGGAGGCACAGCTGGAGGTGGCAGAATTAAGGATGCTATGGTTCTCATTAGGAGTGAAAAGGAAGGACATTATCAGAAATTACTGAATTAGAGGATCAGCCCAGGTTAGAAGGTTTGGGGATAAAGCAAGAGAGGTGAGGTTGAGATGGTTTAGACATGTGAAAAGGAGGGATAAGGGTACATTGGGAGAAGGATGCTGAAGATGTAGCTGCCAGGTAAGAGGATGGCCAAAGACGAGGTTTAAGGATGCTGTGAGAGATGACATGAAGGTGGCAGGTCACAGAGGAAGATGCAGAAAACAAAAACAAATGGGGTCCATGTGTGGTCCAGCCCTATGGAATGTAAAATTGTGCTAATGAAAAGTATTTAAAATATATAGTTTTGATGCTCATCCTAGCTCCTACTACTATAGGGGATGCAAAGCAATATGTCCTTTTATCCGTCCGACTTCTCCTACCAAATCACTCCGTTAGCACACATCTCTCTATGCACAAAAAATGATGCATGCCACAGAAATCCATCTGCACTACATTGCATCCATGTCATATTTACTGTACAAATATTGCTTTTGTATGACATACTGTTATTGCACAACATTTCACTGTGACACAAATTACATTACAATTTCCACATTAACCGACCCCTCCCCTTTTCCCTGCACGTGCACACACACACACACACACACACACACACACACACACACACACACACACACACACGGTACTGTACAGTACACTATAGTATGTTACAGTACAGTACGGTACAGTAACGTGCGGTACGGCATGGTACAGTATGATACCAGAAAGTATGGTACAGTACAGTATGATGCCGTACAGTACAGTACAGTACGGCACGGTACAGTACAGTACAGTACGGTACAGTATGGTACCATGCAGTACGGTACAGTACAGTACGGTACAGTATGGTACAGTATGATACCATACAGTAAGGTACAGTACGGTACAGTATGGTACCATGCAGTATGGTACAGTACGGTACAGTATGGTACAGTACAGTACGGTACAGTATGGTACAGTATGATACCATACAGTAAGGTACAGTACGGTACAGTATGGTACAGTACGGTACAGTATGGTACCATGCAGTACGGTACAGTACGGTACGGTACTGTACTGTACTGTACTGTACTGTACTGTACTGTACTGTACTGTACTGTACTGTACTGTACTGTACTGTACTGTACTGTACTGTACAGTATGGTACAGTATGATGCCCTACAGTGCCGTACAGTATTATACAGTAGTATGGTATAGTACATCACAAAGGTATAGCCAAATATATGCTGAAATGCAAAACCAGTCTAATTTTGGTGGCCATCTTGAAATATCACCGCCATATTGGATTTTTGGATGGCTCGGTTTAAAAAGTTAAAGAGTTGACCAAAGGAATGTTCACGGCAAATGTCACGCTTGTATCACCAAGCGAACAACCGTTCCAATGATCTGCTAATTGCACAAATTCTGTGTGTGTGTGTACGTCTGTAATCCACGTAACTCGAGAACCGTTCGCCCCACCGACTTCAAATTCGACACACACGTTCCACACACCCACAGGGAGTGCAGTGCCCGGTCTCGAGTCGGTCGGACCCACGGTTGTCCAGAACCGCCACAAATGGCCTTTTTCATTTGGCGGCCATCTTGAAAAATTGTGTCCATTTTGTTTTTTCAAGTGGACAACGTACTTTTCTGAGAGAGTAGGTTCCGAAGCACTCGTGTGCCAATTTTGGTGCTTGTACCATAAAGTGAACGATTCTCATGAAATATTGACTTAATATCCTCCACTATAAATAGACTGAAGAGAGGGGAGTTGTCTTACCCCTATGATCTTCCCTGCAGTCTGCACCAATCTGAACAATTTGGACCTCAGTTGCACTGAGAGGTTACCGAACCAAACTGTGATGCCAAACCTGACCAGGCTTTCCCAGACTGCTCGATAGAACACGAACATAAATCTTTGGTCAACACCATGAACCCTGAGACGTCGGAGGAAGTGCAGTCTTTGCTGTAGTTTACTACAGAGACTGTCAACATGTGTATTCCAAGTCATTGAGTTGTCAATACAGATCCCCAAGTATTTATATGAGGAGACCTGTGAGATGGTCGAGTCATGGATGACCACAGGCCTGTGGTCACCAATACTCTTGGGGTCAAACACCATCTCCTGTGTCTTCTTAACATTAAGAGTTAGGTGGTTGTCATCACACCACTTAACAAAGTTCTGTACCTCTGAAAAGTAGTCAGCTACATCCCTATCCTTATCCAGAAGGGCTAAGATTGCAGTATCATCCGAGAATTTTATGATGTAATTGTTCGGGTTGCCACTTCTACACTCATTTGTGTACAGGGTAAAAAGGACAGGTGAGCTAACGCAGCCCTGGGGTGCTCCAGTGCTCATGGTTCTGCTCTCTGACATAGTGCCATTCACACTGACCCTTTGTGTGCGTTTAGTTAGGAATGGTTTAGTTAGGAATGGTACCATCTAATAATAAGCGGATGGACATTTAGGTCCCTCAACCGCTCTATTAATAGGTGTGTGGCTGTATTGTGTTAAACGCTGAGCTGAAATCTACAAGAAGAAGGCGGGCATAGGCTTTGGTATTGTCCAAGTGTTTCAAAAGAAAATGGCCCAAGGTCAAGACTGCATCCTCTATACCCCTGTTGCTCCTATAGGCAAAATGAAAAGCGTCCAATGAGCAGCCTACCGCTGCCTTCAGCAGACTGACAATGATCTTCTCAAAGCATTTCATGATTACTGGAGTCAAGGCGACTGGACGGTAGTCATTATTTTCTTTGCAGCCTGCCTTTTTGGGAACAGGAATTATGATAGAGTCTTTCCAGGTGGGGGGGAACAGTACATGAGTCCAGTGATTTCTGGTAGATGGGACACCAAGCCTCCGCTAGCTCCTGACTGCATGAATGCAGCAGCCGGCCACATATCCCGTCTGGACCTGAAGCCTTCCGGGGACATGTGTGGAAAAACATCCTCTGGACTACACGTTCATCCACAGTAATTCCCAGACAAGTAAGACGCGAGAACGCGGGAAGCGAACGCAGATCGTAAATTGCAATAACAATTAGAATAAATTACGAATTAGTGAGAAGTGTGTGGTACTGTGAAATTAGTGAAAACAGGGCCGCCACGAGAAGGCTCAGCACCGCTAACCCCATCGTTAGCCCATATGCACACACTAGTACACATAGCCTAGTTACAGACAGTGTCGTTGTGACAGTATTATTTTTATGTTGGGCCTAGTACAGCAAGTTACAGACAGTGTCGTTGTTAAGCAGCGGCGGGTGGTGTAACAGCGAGCAAGTTACAGACAGTGTCGTTGTTAAGCAGCGGCGGGTGGTGTAACAGCGGGACACACAGACATTCAGCCCTTGCTGTCTAGCTGCGTCAGCCCTTGCTGTCTAGCTGCGCCCTCTGGTGGCGGGCGGGTGGTGTAACAGCGTGACACACAGACATTCAGCCCTTGCTGTCATACTAAGTGGCTCACTGCGTTCGCAATCACTGTGTGTGGGTATAGACTCTAGGGCAGCATTTTGTTCATGCGAAAAGTCAGCTGTTTCAAACCTTGCATAAAAGTTATTTAATTCATTGGCCTTTTCCTTTTCATTTGCAACACAAAGGCCCTTCTTAGCTGGAGCCATGTTAGTCATGGCCTTCATAGATTCCCAATTTTTTTTTGGAATTAGAGTAGGCCTCAAACTTCTCCTTCTCCTTCCATTTAGCCTCCCTTATTTTAAGGTTAATCTCCTTCTGAATATTCCTCATGGTTAACAAATCCCCGCTCTTGAATCTTAACTAAGCATTCTTTGATTTCCCTTGAAATGAAGGGTTTATTATTGGGGTACATTGTTATGGTCTTTTTAGTTAACACATTGTCTTTACAGAACTTAATGTACTCTGTTATGGTATCTGTAGCCTCAAGACAAAACACGGTGCTTCGGGGGTGTGTTTCAATTGCCTGTGAACACAGTCAGCTACAGCGGTGGCTGCCCTAGCAGCATTCGCGCTAGGTGCAATGTAAACAGCACACAACACAATATTACCGAATTCGCGCGGTAGATAAAAGGGTCGCATACTTAGACATAGTAATTCAATTTGTCATTAGGGCGTTAGTCTCTACGTGTCTGACCTGCTCTTCCTTGGTGTTGATGACAACCAGGTCAGCTCCTCTCTTCTGACAGTCCTGTCTGATCCCATTCCTGCAGTTCCTCATCTGTCCTCTCGGAGCAGGACACAAAGTCACAGCTGGAACCATTCCGCCTGCAGTACAATCTGCTACCTGATGAGGAGTTGGGGACACAGATAATATGCAGTCATTATCCTACTAAAATTCAAATTATATAATATATATAATATATTATATAATGTATTCATTTTAACACATTAGGACCTGAGGCCGATTCTACAAAGGACTTCTAATTAAGTAGTTCTCAAACCTTCAAGATGATTCAAAACAATTAAAAGATAGCAGATGTACAAGTGATGCACTGTGAGCTTGTATATCTGCTATTTGTTGAATAGCCAATGCTAAAATCTAAAATGACACAGATGCTTTCCTGGATTTAAAGCAATGTTAATAGTGTACCTACTTTTAAATGTATGGCCAGTGTGAGGCTGATTTATACTTTTTTGCACGACCGTGGCGACCAAAAATATCCAATATACAAGATCACAACATGTTACATCGGCACGTGTTTTGAGATCTGACGTGAGTTGTAGATCTGCTATATTTGGCAATGTCTGAATACAAAACAGTCAGTCCTAAAGATCAGATTTGAGAAATGTAATAGGTACAAGTACTCCTTTGTCCCTCTGTCAATCTCCTTAATGGATTCCTTGCAGGGGGCAGACGGGGTAGAAGGTTTTTATGTTGAGCTATGATGTTGCTCTTTTGAGTTGAATCTCCATATATGGAGCTGACCTGTTCTGACATTTCATAATTTGATCCGTCCCCACCCGTCCTTCCTATTCGAAGTCTCCCCTTTGACTGATACCTGTCCATTCAACAGGCCCGAAAATGAAGGCCCGGCCCTACCTGGGCCCTCATCAAACCCTCTACACTCAAGACATGCCCCCACTGCCACCCTTAAATCTCCATATATGGAGCTGACCTGTTCTGACATTCCATATGTTGATCTGACCTCATCAAACCCTGTACACTCAAGACACACTCCATATATGGGCCATAAATGGAGTGTGTGCCATATAATATGTCTCTTCAGGGGAAAAGGCACGCTCTACTCAGACAGTTTTATATAGTTTCAGGCGTGTGCTGGGTGCAGATTCCAAAAGAACATATAGAACATGAATTAAATCCGCACTTCCAGTCGAGTAAGAGTCTTTATTCCTAAAGAGTGTGCTCCGCAGCAGCAGTCATACCAGACAGACAAACGCGTTTCGGCGCGCAGGCCTTCGTCAGTGTCAAATTAGAAGGGACTATACAGTCGTGTCACATTATTAAAGACATACATAGTAGTGAACATACATATTATTATAAGAAATCATTGTCTTTTTTCAGAATCCACATTACAAGAAAAGTTATTCATAGAAAACAGTTTAACACCAATTCTTCATTTAGACCTTTAGGAAATACAGTGTTTAAGAAATGGATCCAAAATGCTTCGCGTTGTAATAGTAACCGATCTCTGTCCACACCTCTCTTTAAAGGGTTAATCAATTCTATGCCTTGAAACCTCAGGGTACATATGTCATGTCCAGTGCTGTTGAAGTGTCTAGCTATGGGGGATTTTCTGGTTCTTAATTCTCGTTTAGTTTTTCCTATATAGCAAAAGCCACAGGGACATTTTAGGAGATTTTTTGTTCTACAAGTGATTCTCCCTTTTACTTAATTTTTTTTTACCTGTGTGAGGATGTAAAAAATCCTCCCCTTTGATCATGGCGTTGCAGTTAAGACAGTTGTTACATGGGAAGTTACCTGAGTGAGGACATGAAATGTTGAGGCTGTACATAAATATCATTTTTAACAAGTTTGTCTATTAGGTTCTTAGACCTTTTATTTGCAAAGATAGGAGGAGTAGAAAAGGTTTTACCTATAGAAGGGTCACTGGAGAGTATATGCCAATGCTTTTTAATAGCATGTTTAATATGTTGAGAAATTGGAGAAAATGTGCTAGACAAAACTATTCGAAGACGATTTAGGGGTTTAATAGGAGATCGGTTCTATCCAACTGTTTGACTCTGGACTTACATTTATTTAAAGTGACTTCTTCGTACCCCCTATCACTGAACCTGGCACTCATTTCAGAGGCTTGTCTCTCAAAGTCTGCCTCTGTACTGCAGATTATTTTGAGTCTCAACATTTGGCTATATGGTAGCCCTTTTTTAAATGGGAGGAGTGATAGCTTGAATAATGGACATAGTTATTAGTTGTGGTACACTGTGGTATGTATACCCAAAAGAGATTTAGTGACACTCACATCTAGGAATGACACCGTTTCAGGATTAGCTTAGAGGGTGAAGTTGATAGAGGGTAACCTTGAGTTCATGTGGGAAGTGAAGCTGTTCAGCATCCCTGTAGTATTATTGAAAATAAAAAAGATGTCATCTATATATCTAAACCAACATTTTATGTAGGCCTAGAAATGCTTTGCAAGAATTGTCTAATGATCTATCTATAGTTATCCGTAGAGCTGATATGAATGAAAATAAAAGTACATTAGACAAAGCTTTGTCTGATCAATGTATATCTAAAGAGGAGTACAAATGAATGGTATGTGAACACCCTATCCGACCTATTCTGTATACTCTACCTAAAATCCACAAGAGTTGTACAACACCTGTTCCAGGGCGCCCCATAGTGGCAGGAAATGGTTCTCTAACTGAACCTCTCTCTCAGTTTGTTGATTCTCATATTAAGAGCCTGGTATTTAAACTGCCCTCCTATTTGAGAGACACCACTGATTTTCTGAATAAGTTAAATTCTATCAAAGACATAACAGACTCAGATATGTTATGCACTATGGATGTAACTAGTCTGTACACAAATGTACCTCACAAAGAATGGCTAGAAGCTCCCACTGATTTGGTCATGGACTTAGCAAATTAGGTCCTTACTAAGAATTATTTTAAATTTGATGATGTATTTTACCTTCAGATACAAGGTGTCTCTATGGGCAGCCCATTCTCTCCAAACTATGCAAATCTGTTTATGGGTAAATTTGAAGAAGACTTTGTATATAATAATAACCCATTCGAGGCCTACATAAAATGTTGGTTTAGATATATAGATGACATCTTTTTTATTTTCAATAATACTACAGGAATGCTAAACAGCTTCACTTCCCACATGAACTCAAGGTTACCCTCTATCAACTTCACCCTCGAAGCTAATCCTGAAACGGTGTCATTCCTAGATGTGAGTGTCACTAAATCTCTTTTGGGTATACATACCACAGTGTACCGCAAAAAAACAGATAAATAACTATCTCCATTATTCAAGCTATCACTCCTCCAATTTAAAAAAAGGGCTACCATATAGCCAAATGTTGAGACTCAAAAGAATCTGCAGTACAGAGGCAGACTTTGAGAGACAAGCCTCTGAAATGAGTGCCAGGTTCAGTGAAAGGGGGTACGAAGAAGTCACTTTAAATAAATGTAAGTCAAACAGAGTCAAACAGTTGGATAGAACCAATCTCCTAACCCCTAAATCGTCTTCGGCCTCAACAGGTCAAAGAATAGTTTTGTCTAGCACATTTTCTCCTATTTCTCAACATATTAAACATGCTATTAAAAAGCGTTGGCATATACTCTCCTGTGAGCCTTCTATAGGTAAAACCTTTTCTACTCCTCCTATCTTTGCAAATAAAAGGTCTAAGAACCTAATAGACAAACTTGTTAAAAATGATATTTATGTACAGCCTCAACATTTCATGTCCTCACTACCCTCAGGTAACTTCCCATGTAACAACTGTCTTAACTGCAACGCCATGATCAAAGGGGAGGATTTTTTACATCCTCACACAGGTAAAAAAAAAAATTAAGTAAAAGGGAGAATCACTTGTAGAACAAAAAGTGTTGTCTATCTCCTAAAATGTCCCTGTGGCTTTTGCTATATAGGAAAAACTAAACGAGAATTAAGAACCAGAATCAAAAGCAATATCAGGACAAAATTAGAAAAATCCCCCATAGCTAGACACTTCAACAGCACTGGACATGACATATGTACCCTGAGGTTTCAAGGCATAGAATTGATTAAGAATGAATTAAGAAGTGGGGACAGAGATCGGTTACTATTACAACGCGAAGCACTTTGGATCCATTTCTTAAACACTGTATTTCCTAAAGGTCTAAATGAAGAATTGGTGTTAAACTGTTTTCTATGAATAACTTTTCTTGTAATGTGGATTCTGAAATAAGACAATGATTTCTTATAATAATATGTATGTTCACTACTATGTATGTCTTTAATAATGTGACACGGCTGTATAGTCCCTTCTAATTGAAAATATTCTATATATCTATGTCATTTCCGTTGCTACTGCCAATTTTGACACTGACGAAGGCCTGCGTGCCGAAACGCGTTTGTCTGTCTGGTATGACTGCTGCTGCGGAGCACACTCTTTATGAATAAAGACTCTTACTCGACTGGAAGTGCGGATTTAATTCATTTTCTATATGCCATATAATATGGCCAGTACAGAATTAATTCCATATGTTGATCCGACATGCCAAAGCGCCAGCCAAGCAGTCTGCCGTCACCCAGGCGGATGTGTGCATGCACGCTTCTCGCTGGTGTATGCTGCTGGTCCGTGTGTCCAAGGCTGTAAATAAAGTAACCTTGAGAAAAAAATCTGATTTGCCTGCAGTATAAACAAAGTCCTAGTGCAGAGGGTCCAGTCAGTGTGATAACTACACCTTCTATGTTCTATGAGACTCACGCTTGCAGCCTTGGAAGCTCTCCCGAGGAAGTGCAACGGCAGTAAGCTCCCCAGCTCAAAGTTGAGGGACCTCAGCATCACCTTCTCCAATCTCATCTGAGCGGGTGTGAAGGTGTGAAGGACGTGTTGACTGTGATGTTGACAAAGTCCTGGACCTTCCCCACCTCGTCTCCTCGTACTTTGAGGCTAGGAGCATGGCAGTGACACCAACAAACTGGCTGTACCTGTAATACATCACAACAGCGTATTAATAACAAAACAAAACACAAGAGCAGATCAAATGGCAAAGACATTTATTAATAGTTACCCCCACTTTCAGAGTACGATCGAAGATGGCAACTGTGAGATGCAGCAGCTTGTGTCGGAAACAAATCAGGATCGGCCAGACGATTATGAGAGCTCGCATGCGTGTCGTTATGTCGCAGCCCTTCAAGTAGCCGGGTCGCACAGCCTGCTGCACCTGTACAAACAACATATTACATTACACTACTGCCAAGTGGCAAGATCCATTAGATATGACTCGAGAGCCATTTTCAAAATGACCAGCTCAACAAGATCTACCAACCAAAACAAATGCCATTGCTGAAATGTATTTGTTTAGAAATATACCTGAGGGGACTTTGGAATAGCGGCGCTAGTAAGTATACAGTAGTAAGACACTACTATAGTAAGACATAAAAGACGAACACACTTGGAATGGGACATGGAGGGAAAAATAGAATTGGTAGGGTTTTTTTGTATAACAATCTTGAAAACAAAGTACTGGTATTGCATTGTGGGTTTGAGCTATTTCAATTAAATATTGTAGTGGCTAATTAACACCATGAACAATAAAAACTTAAAAAGCCACTAAAGGCACCGGGCAGCGAATCTTACGCAGTGGCAGGGAATAAGACCATTGTCCAGTCAGGCAGCAATATTTGATGGTGTTTTATTGTTTGCTTCTCCAGACAGACATACAGTACAAGATGTCGAAAGTGCTAGGCTCTCCCTAACCTGCTGGTAAAAAACCATGAACCTTCCCGGTGCTTACTGACTACCTGTGTGCTCACTTAATTAAATAGACTCAGCTGTGCCCCCAGAATTGCCCATCACCTTCAAAATAAAAGCATTAGCTGCAACAGAAATAATGGCTGTAAACAAACTAATTAAGCAAAGCAAACTAAATACATGCAATGAATTATATAGAAAAAACACTGAATCAGCACAAATACTTCCAGCTCCCACAAATATAATTTTAGGACCATGCCATGTGATCTACCTGCACAGCCTTTGTGATCTACTTGTAGATCGCGATCTACCTTTTGGGCACCCCTGAGTGTAGAGAGACAGGAAACCGAGGGCAAATGCGAGTCATGGCGGAAGTCGCACTCAAACTCACGCCACGTGACACGATAATACTGACCAATCTTGATGACTTTGTCCACGCTGGCGTCGCTGTTGATGTAGACGTGGCAGATCCCCTCGCTGTGGCCGAGGACGGGCACGCCCTTGGCCGCCCGCTGGATGTCTCTCACCAGCTGCGACGAGCCGCGCGGGATGATCAGGTCGATCATCTTGTCCAGACGACACAGGTCCTCCACCTCCTCCCGAGTGCTCACCTACCCACGCACCAAGAACGCACGCGCATCACAGAAAAGACAAGGATGAGGAAATAGCAGAGCAGTATTATGTTGTCGTTGTTGGGCAGAAAATTTGCATCTCCATATTACATTTTTCTACGTTTTTCTATGAATGAATGCCCTATTTTATACTTCATCGTATAAGTGTCATGCAAAATACCTGTTTCACTGCTACTGTATCTAACTCAATTTGCCCTCAGGGATCAGAATTATAAATGTCATTGTTAAGTTACTTCTTCCAAATAGCCTACAAGTTGCAACTTGCAAGCATGTATACCTGCGTTTATTTATTATTATTTATCTTTTACATTTGTTGGCAATGTTATTTTAATTTTTCTCTAAAATCACATGCCAAAGATAGGGACAATGTCAGAATGACAGTCCAGCCTGCTTCCATGTCTCCAGATGAGATGCTTGGGATGGTGGTCTTACCAGCTGTATGGCCTCCCTGACTCCATGCATGGAGAGCGCCTCCTGGGTGAGCTGGTGGAGGATACGGTTGGTGTTTGCAGCTTCCTTGCCTCCCTTCAGCAGCAGAGCGTTACCACTGGCTATGGCCAACGCTGACACCTGGACCACCCCACACAGAGAGAACACAACATGTCAAAACCGTCACATACTGACAAGGGTTGGGGAACAACATTGAGGACCCAGAAGCGGTTCCATTACATCTGTACATCTGTAGACTGCTTTGTCTGCCATACAATTACAATACCAGTGATTCTCAAACTTTTTCATTTCAAGGAGAACACTGATAAAGAACACTGTCGATATTAAAGTTAAGGCTAAGCGTTGCTTTGTGGTAATAATTAATTTTATGTCAAATATTGCCATACTGTGGTTTTCTGTTTGCTTGAGACCAGGTTGTACTTTGAAGATAGAAAACATTTCACTGAAATTCTAATGTTTTCATTGTTGTTTCCAGTTTTCCCTGGATGTCACTGAACCTTTAGCCTAGAGGGCCCTTGAACTGCAAAACTGCACAGTTGTCACGTTAATTAATTCTGCTTCTATGTTTTGCGACATTTTCAACTGTAATGCCACTTGTCCCATTCCTCATATATCTTTATTCTAGCTGGTACCTGTGGCAGGCAGTCTGGCCTGGCCTCGAAGATGACCAGCAGAACACCGATTGGCACCGTGATCTGCTCCAGCTCCAGGTTGTGGGCCACCTTGGTTCTGCGCAGCACCCTGCCCACACTGTCCCGGGCCGACACCGCTATCTGACGCAGGCCGATGGCCAGGCTGGTGAGTTTGGCCACGGTCAGGCTCAATCGTTTCATCATGGCTGGTGACAGCTGGCCTAAGGGAGAGGGGACAACAGGCTTAATGTGAATGCTATTTTTTTTAGATTAATTAGATTTTCTAAATATATTCCCCAGGAATACAGCCACTTCTTGAGAAGACAATCAAAAAGGTTTAAAGTGCACAGCAGAATAGGTTTTGTTTTTAAAGAGAGAGAAAAAATAAAGCAGTCAGAGGCATAATCGAAATATAAATTGAAGAACATTTTTATGTAATAGCTGTCATTTAGCTGTGTGACCCCTCACCCTGAATACAATCCCTAGGTTGTCTGGAGTAAAAAAACGGTTAGGCACATTTGTATGAACATAATTTGAAATAAACAAAAGCAATAACAGAATATGTCAAGAATATGTCCCAAGGAAAAATTAGAATTATATATATATATATATATATATATATATATATATATATATATATATATATATATATATATATATATAAATAAATAGCTCTAAATAAGTGTTAAATAGCTCTACATCCCCAAGGCAAATCTGTATCCACATGGTGTCGTGCGGTCCTATCAGAGGCACCAGTCAGTTAGTGGTGTGCACACACACACACACACACACACACACACACACACAGAGTACCTGTGCTAACAGCCGGGAGGCATACTTTGGTTAGACATAGCATTGGTTAGACATGGGTTACGGTTAGGTTTAGGTGTGCTGCCTCGTGGGAGGTTAGGTTTAGGGTGAGGGTGTTGGCAGCAAGAATCTCCTCCTTCCTCTCGATGAGCAGCTCTGCTAGTTGACAGATGATCTCACTCCTCTGGAAATAATAACACACACAAACACCAAGGTATGCATGAACAAACGCACAGTAATATTACTAGTTAGTCTGCCTGGTAGTTACACAGGTCAACCACCAGGTGTCACCGTTTACACAGGAATCAAACATGGCAGTGATTTGGGATTACTATCTAGTATCCAGTGCTTTTGTTTGTGAGAGAGAGAAAGGACATCTACAGACAACGCACACTCACAGATACAGTATGTGTCCACACATGTACGTCTTGTTTCGTCGCTGCTGGGTGAAAACTATCTTGTAGGATGAAGTTTTAATTTAATACAAATTAGAAAATTGGACATACAAGGTTTCCGCTCCCAAGCGACGACGTACGAGTTGTATGTTACCTACCTGCTCGGGCTGCAGGGATGCCAGGGTTCTGCCGGAGTGCCGGGCCATGTCTGCCTGCTGCTCTACAGTGGGGCCTGTTGGTGGGGGTCACGGGTGAGGAGATGTGGGGCTCAGATTGAAAGGACACACAGCTATATTGTTGTAATATTGCACTATACTGTATGTACTTTATATACTAGTATATCTCTGCTGTCGGGGAGAAACCAAAATATTTATTTGTCAGGAAATTAAAAATATTAATGTTTGAGGACATCAGCGACGATATGTAGTTTACAGTGCACAAAAGAGCAAGTGAGTGTGTGTGTGTGTGTGTGTGTGTGTGTGTGTGTGTGTGTGTGTGTGTGTGTGTGTGTGTGTGTGTGTGTGTGTGCGAGTGTGTGTGTGTGTGTGTGTGTAACTGTAACGGTAGCCACGCCCCTCAGAACATACGCGACTTTATGGTCATTTATTTTATAAATGGGACCATAATTTACCAAAAAGAATATTATGACATTAGAAATGAGACTTTAAACTAGTGACTGGAAGCAGAAAGTATTCATGACCATGTTTATTAAGGTAATACAGTCTAGGTGAAGTTGGGCCCAAATACATGGGCCTCTATGGAGCTATGGGGCTTTTTGGGTCCAGTCCAGCGCCACAACAGGCCATTATAAGAACTTTCAGGAAGTCCCGATTTCAAAAGGGGCTTCACGAAATATCTGGCTGACTGCCCCCCTGTATGTATGTAAATTAATCCCAATGCATTTTTCCCAGACATTTCAAAACGTATTTATTTAAAGACCTTTTAAGCGTCGTACGAAGCCAACTCTGGTCGTGACAAATCACAACAGCACACACAATATTTTGGACCAAACAAATAATTACAAAGAAGAAAAACAACAAAAAAAGGTGTTGTAACCTGCCGTTTTTTCTTCTTCTAATTTTTTGTTTGGCCCGAAAAATTGTGTTTGTTGTCATGATTTGTCACAAGAGTTGGCTTTGTCCACGGCGTAAACGTCTTTAAATAAATACTTTCTGATAAGTCTATGAGGAAAATTAACGGGTTTATTTTCCGGGTCTCTCGAGGGGGCGGGACTGCGACGCTCTATACCGATAGCCGTTATGGATAGAACTACTATTGGGGCTTTCATAAATCATTTACACAATGACATTATTGATAATAAGTAATAACCATCAGTAATGTCTATAACTAAGTGGGGGAATGGCAAATAATAGAAACTCTATAACAGTCGGGTAATTACATCACTTTACTACTATGATGTAGCCTTAAAAAGGAAAAGACAACATTTATGCCATACCACGATATTACGATATAATCCCAGTTAATATGTCAGATATGTAATATATCTAGTCTCATATCAAGAATCACAATATTGATATAATATATTGATATTTGTCCAGCCCTGTTCTGCACTTTGGCACACTTAAAAGGTAGGGTATGGTATATTTTTTTTTAGAGCAAAACTTTTTTTGATAAAAGGTTAAAGCACTATATTCTAATAGTAATCATTACTGTAGTGTTTGTTCAGTAACCATCTCTCCAAACAGAAAATACATTTTCAGGTGGGTTGCCATGTTCAAGTCAATCAGGAGAGAGAACCCATGTAACTGCTTAAAATGTGTTCCAGTTCCAATTTTGTTTACCGTACTAATGTTTTGTGTCAACACTTCCAATTTCACTCACTCCTGATTGCTAAACTATAGCAAAGAGTAGTATCAGAATATCGAGCAGCTAGCTATATTTAACACTTATTCTAACAAAATCATATCACGTTACCCTTTAATCAATACATTAAAGTTTAATGTATTGTACTGTGTGTGTGTGTGTGTGTGTGTGCGTGTGTAAACAGTGGATGCAACCTCATACAAATGTATGTCAGGCAGCTGCCTAACAGTACCAAGGTTATAATAGTTTTGTTTTTTTCATTATAGTTTAGTTTTAGTTAGTTTTGACATCTTTTTTTCTAATTCAGTTAGTTTTAGTTAGTTTTTTAGAGCGGGTTTGCTAGTTTTTATTTAGTTTAGCATGTGGGGAGAGTATGTTTTGCACTCCGTCCGTCCGCGTGTCCGTCCGTGTGTCCGTGTCCGTGAACAGCTAATCTCGGCCACCGTTAACCCGGTCGATGCCATATTTTGCACACACACTCCCTGGATGCCAACCATGAACCTCTGCCCCAAACTTTCCAGAACGGCCTGTTATAGCGCCACCAGGAGGCCGCTTTGTGCAAAACAAGTTTTTCGATGCCATATTTTGCACACACACTCCCTGGATGCCAACCATGAACCTCTGCCCCAAACTTTCCAGAACGGCCTGTTATAGCGCCACCAGGAGGCTGCTTTGTGCAAAACAAGTTTTTGCACAGTACACCTACAGATTTTGTCCAAACATCACGCAAATTGGTACACAGTCTCTCTAGAGCTATTCAACGAAACGGGTCTTTCAGATTTATCAGACTCCATCCTGATTGGTTAAGATTGGCTTCCAAAGTTCACAGGAGTGCTCAGTTTCAAACAAAATGCTGCAAATCATGAACACATCGCGTGATTTCCGTGAAATTGTGCACCCACATTCCCACTAGGCCGAGGACGAAATGCCACATGAACAATTTCAACTCAGCCTCAAGGTGGCGCTATAACTGGCCGAAAAGTGTTTTTACCTCTAACTGCACGGATCTGTGGATAACCTGGTGGAGACCTGTGCCCGGAAGGGCACTTTTTCTAGTTTAATTTATTTTTAGTTTTTATTAGTTTCAGTTAACTGAAATGTTTTTTTAATTCTAGTTTTCGTTTTTTAGTTAGTTTTAGTTAACTATTATAACCTTGAACAGTACACAACCAGTCTATGCACACACCAAAGCTCAATGTATAAATAATTATGTACTATGCACACACGAATCTAACTAGAACTTGCCTTGTTTCAGTGGTTTGATAGACTGGTAGCATCCTTGGTGAGCCCTGAAGCTCAGCAGGTGGTGATGAGAGCACATTGACAGCCGGCGCAACAGCATGGTCATCTAGTTGTCCCACACTGTACAACTACAAACTACAGTATGAGGAGAGATGGTTGGATTAACATATCAGCTTCTTTAATAACATTAAACAGAATGGGCCTTAACCCTTAATTATTATCTCTTCTTCATTTATTAACACGGACAAAATGTGGATAAAATGCAACATTAACAGAGTGTCCTGGTAAAATCTCTAAGGCCAATGCCTTTATCAGAAAAGAAAAGTTGTTTTTCATTTTTCAAAACAAGCCCCATCTTGCTATGTGCGAAATCCTTTTAAAGCAATGAAATATAATATTCCTACTGTACTTATTGTCCTGGGATTGTAGTCTCAGTGTGCTGTACTTTGTGTAGTGTCTTCTATTCAGTCCTTCGTGTCCATGATTGGGTCCATCATCTTTGACAGGCTTTGCAAACCCCTCCCTCCGCTGTAAGCCGCTGATGATGAAATGCTCTGGAGTCTGGAGAGCTTGCAGCAACAGTACGACGGAGTCTCTCTCTCGAGTCTGCAACAAGCTTGTAGGCATATTGCGACGCCTTGTTGGCTTGTAGATCTGTCCTTAATACAGCCACGACACCGGCGTACACGTGGAGAAATTATATGACCTTTTGCCTTTCCAAAACAAAAGTGCACCGCCACCTTAGAGTATACTCTATAGCTAAATTCCAATACCGCAACTTTCACACTCGCTCACTCTCCTCGCGTCCTCCACTCGCTCCTCGGCTCCGCCCCCAGCGAGGAGGAGAGGAGGAGGAGAGGATTCTATGCGAGGACAGAGTGGTGGTCGAATTTTCCTCTGGAATCGGAATGTACTACGCTGTCATTTCAAAGCGACGGCACAATCCGCGATCACTAATGACGTGTATCAATTCAATTCAATTCAAAGGGCTTTATTGGCATGGGAAAACATACGTTGCCAAAGCAAAAGTGGTGTCACACAGCTGGATCACTGGAACTCTGAAGTCCGAACAGAGCCGTACAGTGCAGAATAGACAATTCATCATTTTGTACATGTAACCGAGGGTCCGAGGCCAATGTGTATGTATTGGTAACATGTGCAAGGCAAGGCTATTTATTCCTGAAATAGTGAATAAGCGCCAGGATGCGCACACGTATAAATCACCCCCCCCCCCCCCCCCCCCCCCTCCTCCGACAGTCAGTCCTCCTCCGCGGTCTTTGCAAATAACGGACACTATAACAGGAATAGGAAGGAATAGGTATAGTCTCTGAGTCTCTGACTTACATATTCAGTTCAGTCCACATATAAATAAATATTTTTTTCATTTTTTGTCACCGTTATTCATAGCAGTCTGTGCATTCAGGCATGCACAGAGATAAATTAACTATAGCTTTTGAGGTGCGCACAATATAGCCGGCCTAATTTATATATCCTACTTTTATTATGCTTATATCACACAACGCAATAAAGCCAGTGGCTTGTTGTGGTCCTTTCACTTTCACATAAGTAGGCTAGATAGGCTACTTTATCATTCTGAAGCTCTATTCATTCAGCGAAAATGTGTCTCTTCAACAAACAGTTGAACAGTGAGTGCGTGCATGTGTGTGTTGGCCGTTGGGTCGGCGACTTCAGCCAGTCAGCCGGCCGGCAGCTAGTGGATGGGGGGGGGGGGGGGGGGCACAGTATCGGGTTTCATCAGTGTTTTCTGTGCCACATGTGGAGGAGGCGGACTTATGTCACTGGAGAAGGAAAAAAAACATGTACACGTGATGCGGAAATCCGCTGCGAGGAGACAAAATACCCCACCGAGCCTGCACCTGATGTACACTCGCTCTATGCGGTCTCGGAGAGCTCACTCGGCTCCTCCACTCGACTCTCCTCTCCTCCTCGATGGAGCGCTTTAACAATCGGAACGTTAACCATTTCCGGGTCACGCTGGAATGACCCCGAGTGACCGAGTGGGAGTGAGCGAGTGTCCGAGATTTTGGGTATTGGAATTTAGCTTATGACCGCCACCAACCAAGAAGTGCAGCCGGTTAGCATAGTATTAGCCTGGTTAGTATAGCAGTGTTGCCAGATTTCGTTAGAGAAACAAGCGATCGGTCAGGTGACTCAGGTCTATGATAACAACACCCCCCCTCCAAAAAAAGGTTTCCACTTTTTATTTTTAACATAACAGGTCTACAAGCTCGCGATGTGATGCGTTGTGAGCTTGTAGAACAACAAAGTAAAATATTTTGAATGTTTTAAATATTTTAACAACATAAATCTTGTATGAGCCGTCCAGCTCTGGTCCATAGTAACTAGCCTGGCTAATAAGCCAGACTAATATCACACATCACTGTCGCCGGCAGGCAATTTTGTTTTGACAACGGCCGATTGATTGATTGAAATGTATTAACAGTTTGCAGAATTACAGTACATTTCAAGCACAAACTCAATACAAAGACTGTTAACTGTGAGTGGACGACCCAATTAAGCATTACACTTGTTTACAAGAGGGTCAACCATGTCCAATTCATCAAAACATTTCGTACAAATAGACACTTCTATATAGTCAAAGAACAGAACAGCAATTCATCATAAAGGAAGCAAAAAGGGGAAAGAAGGGGGCGGTGGGAGGGGGATTCAGATTCAGATGGGGGGCCATCTGCATGGGTCTGGCTTATTAGCCAGGCTACAGTAACGGCATTAGAGCTATGGACCACCAGGACCAGAGCTAAGGCCGTCCTTGCTCCTTGGCACAAAATATTTTCAGATGGGGGGTCCGCGGACAAATACATATTAATATGGGGGTCCTTGACATGAAAAGAAATGTGGGAATCACTTGTTTAAAAAACATTTATAGGAAGAAAGCCCACTTAGAAACAAGCCCAAAGTAGCTTATTATAAGCAGACATGGCAACACTCTGCGTCCCATAGTCCTGAAGGACAGTGCTGATTCGCTAGTTGGTTGTCAGTGGACACAACTAATAATTGGATGAGGCCATCATTTTTATTATTTTATTAAAAAACCCATTAGACAACATTTTACATTAGTTTGTATCAAGCCAGATAATACTACAATTACATTACAAAGTGTAGGCTACTTAAAATAAAAAAGTAGCAGAAATTTAGAGTATTTTGGGAAAAAACTAATTTTGAGAAATCTGCCCATTCATAGTCAAAGATTGCTAATCCACCCTTAATTGACAAATTAATTATCATCAGTACAAAGGAAATTAGAAAGGTGCACACACATTTAGGGAGCGTTCGGAAATAGCGCACTGAGCGCACTGTGCAATGCAAACTAATAGGAGAGTGCACTCCGGTACGGTATTTCCGAACGCGCCCTAAATGTCACTCACACCAAATCTCTTTACCTTGAAGAAGGCAGCCTAGCTAGTCTGTCCGAAACGTTGGACAGTTCTGTCTGTCTGTGTCCACAATAAAATATTGGCATCAGCAGCTACGAGTGTGCGGCTATACTCCTTTATTCTACAGCCTTGGTAGGCAAGGTCGCGTGCACGCATCGGATTCATGGAATGAGTTCAGTACTGGCCATATATGGAGCGTGTCCTGAATGTACAGGGTTTGATGAGGTCAGATCAACATATGGAATGTCAGAACAGGAAGGACAGGTGGGAAGGATCAACATATGGAATGTTAGAAGTTGAACAGGTCAGCTCCATATATGGAAATCTAAGGGTTGGAGGTTTGAGGTCAGGTATAGTTTGTGGCCGGCTCCATATGCAGATCTAGGTGATGATCCAGTCTTTTCCATGTATACCAGGGTTAGATGAGGTCAGTGTTGTGATCTTCATATGTGGAGATGGTCATATATGGTGTGACGTGTCACGAGGCTTGACCATATGGAGGTGTTAGGGTGACTAACTAACGGACTGGACGGACAGACGGGAGATGCAGGTTTTCATAGTAAATGTGACCTACCGTCGCAACAAGGATTCTGCCAACAGCGATGTAATATAATCAATAAGACATCTGTCCAAATAGCCTCTGCAGCCTTAGTTCCACACACAGTTCCAGTTGGGCAGGACTGATCAGTGCAAAAATATTCACATGAAAAAAGCATTAATAAAAAGTGAAGGATATTCTGTGGTGAATGATTTCCTTGGCCTACTGGCAGTGTGCACAAGACATGTGGCATTGATCGGTGTAGTGTTTGTGAGATTAGCTGTGGACCATCATCACTCCTTTGGCCTGAGATAATGACCATTATTTGCTTCTGCTTATGTATGATGTAATTCCAAATGACCATGATGTCACTCCACTGTAGATTTTGCCAGTTGGCATGCCACAGAGTGATTCACAAACTCATGAATAAAAATTATCATTTTCAATCTTACATCTTATCTATCTACAGTATCTATAAATGCACTAAGTCTCTGTCTGTTTGTCTGTATATGTGTGTAATCCACATAACCTGAGAACCGTTCGCCACACCGACTTCAGATTGGAGATTAGACACACACGTTCCACACCACCACAGGGGGTGCAGTGCCCCGGTGTAGAGTCGGTCGGACCCACGGTCGTCTAGAACCGCCACAAAAGGCCTCTGCCCGGGCTCCGGACCCCTGCCCAGGGTCCATATATGGAGCTGGACTGTTCTGACATCACAACACTCAATTTTTGGGCATGCCTGACACAGAACTCCATAAACTGGCCTAATTTGGGGCATGCTTGACAAAGAACTCCATATATGGGCATAAAAGGGACACAGGGGACATACGTATATAACTGGGGCATGGGACATGCATTTCCGGTTGTCCAGAACCAGAACCAACAGAAAAGCTTCTGCTCTGGACCTGATCGCCCCTATCAGTCAGTCAGTCAGTCAGTACTGCTGTATGGGGCCGAGACATGGACCCTCACAGTACAACAGGAAAAAGCCCTGGATGGAGTCTACACAAGAATGCTACGAATGGCACTAGGTGTCACATGGACGGACCGCATCAGAAATGTGGACCTCTATGGGGACCTATCACGCGTCACGGACAAAGTCAGAGAGAGAAGGATGAGGCTGGCAGGGCACTGCGTCAGGCACCCAGAACTTGAGGCAAGTAAATTGAGCCTATGGGAGCCAACCCAAGGCAAAGCCAGGAGGGGAAAGAAGCGTACCACCTACTGTATGTAGACGTGCTGCGGCGCGACAGCTTGGCTGACAACACTGCAGAGCAAGAACCTGTTGTTGGATAGGAATTTGTGGAGGGCAGCGATCCAGGAATCCCGAGTTGGTGTTGGCTAGACCTCACTCTCGCAGCAAGAAGAAGATATCTCCATAATTATATGAATCATCATCTGGCCTGTTCTGACATCACAACACGGGCACCGCTCTATTATACTAAATTGTTTATAGGGTCAATACAGTAAAATAATATGGCCTTTTCATAGGAGTATCTTTTTATATTTTTCAAAAAGAATACAAACAGCCAATAGCATATATATATATATTTTTTAAAGATATTTTTTTGCGGCTTACGCCTTTTATTGATTTTTGAAGGGACAGACAGTAGGCTGACAGGAAACGGGAGAGAGATGGGGGGATGACATGCAGTAAAGGCCGTGTCGGGTCCGGGAGTCGAACCCGCGGCACACTGCGACTGGATTACCAGTCCGGTGCCCAGACCGTTACGCTACGGCCTGGGCCAATAGCATATTATTAATAATAATAATAATAATATAATAAGTTATCCCCCTCACTGGGGAATATTCCGGGAGGAAAAACGGGCAAGCACCGGGGTGAGTTATCCAGTATCCCTACAAGATTCGCTACACCTCTAAGATATAATATATGTATGCATATAGTATGCATGATATTATGCATATATATATATTATATATATCCAGTTATTACTCAAAATACTTCCTTAATGTCAACCAATCCATGATCACACCACCACAAGGAAGTTCCACAAACCACATTCAACCAAGATTCGGCTAGGGGTTAAATTCATTTCACTCCTATATGCTACAAAAATGTGGAACCAACAGCCGTTAAGAAATGTGCATCCTATACTCCTAGGCCTATATGATGATTATTTTTGCATAAAAGTGTATATTAGCCTACAAAATGTGTAGGCTACGTCTTTACATGTTCTGGTGAATTGAAAATGGAGGACCCATATTTAAACAAGTATTAGTGCTTTTTCTGGTTTTATCCTCGTAGCAGATTTTGTATTGACTTTCATTTGAACT
Organism: Protomyctophum parallelum; assembly: GCF_964188405.1. Classification (NCBI taxonomy): domain Eukaryota; kingdom Metazoa; phylum Chordata; class Actinopteri; order Myctophiformes; family Myctophidae; genus Protomyctophum; species Protomyctophum parallelum. The sequence goes on along the minus strand of NC_139719.1, from coordinate 28,295,250 downwards.
GTAGGCTACCCATTGTCCATTCATTCTATCCTCCAGTTGACAGAAAACTGGAGGAAGGGTAAACATGCTTTTGCTGTCATCTAGTGGAAACTTTCCAGAATTGCTCACGGGGAAACCTTTGACCATACAGTAGGTTAGTCTGTCTTGACTCTTGATCATTGTTTTAACTTTTGTTACTTTGTGTCATATAGCCTCAACATCAGTGATTCTCTATCAATTAACTCTCAAACAAAGTCATAGATATTCTGTCCATGTTATATAGAGCTCTGGTCTGACGTTACACACGTGGTTGCCATGCATGCCTAACTACACCGATTTGCACAGGCGATTTCTCTTAACCCCTTAAACTAAAACTGGCTTGAGTTGCAACTGCATTTCACAACAATTTACGATTTCAACTTGGATTTCATTAATAGTCTTTAATCCTGGGTTTTCAGGGTTAGACATTCACTTCGGGGCACTATCTGTCTCCAACAGTTCTACAACGTTAAATGTGGAATACATAAAAGCAACACTAATTTAATTGAATATACACATGTAATTATAGCCAGTCCAAGTCAATCCCATCACTTGCCTGCAATCTGCTATGGCCCCTGCTGAGGTCACTGTTGTTCCATCAAATCCTGAACCAGTTGGTTTGATTTCCATCCATGTTCATTATCATGATCTATTCTAGACTGTATTGGGTGTTTAACAAAGATTTGATCCGCTCTCCCTTCACATATGTATGACTGTGCCATTGATTCTCTCCCTGGTTCTCTCCTACCATTGATTGATTGATTGATTGAATGAAAAAGAAAAACTGAAAAACGGTTACTTTGTGAACATACCATGATAAACTTGTTCCAAATTTTTGTGGCATAGGAGCGGAATGAATTTAATCCTTTGCAACTAGTAGACTTTATAATCTGTCACCATGGAGAAGTACATGGCAGTATTAAGTACTCTTTAGCGGCATCTTTCTCTTCTGTAGGTGTTGGGGTGTGCGAAGAAGGATTGCATTGACAAAACACTGTAAACATAAAGTATCCTCTGCCATTAATAGGTGGGCCTCAGAGTCAATCACTTAAATGTAACATACCAATTATTAATCTGATTGGCTGTAGCTGTGTGTACAGCACTATGCAGCATGCCATGCTTTTAATTAAGTTAAGTTATACGCTTTTTCTAGTCAATGTTGATTTAGGGCTAAAGCTAACCAGCAACCTATAGTATTTTCTGTGTAACAATTATTTGTATCATTGAAATGAGCTACAAAATCACAAGTATAATTCTATCTATCTTTTTATTGCAGGTAATTTAGCAGAGAGTACTCCTGAGAGTCAATCAAAATTAGCTATACAAATAACAGACATAATACAAATAGATACAATAGTCTATCTGTCAAAGTAGAAGGCCATTCCCAGAGTAACTGTTTTAACTATAGTGCTATAATAGATGTTTCAGGATAACTACATCTTTGTAGAGATTCATGGTACACTGAATCAAAGTTTTAAACTCAGCAGAGTGGTTTGTAATGGAATACAGTAAATATGGAATGGAAATTATAACTTTGAGTGTGACATTATATCATATCTCAGATGGTCAGATTGTTATAATTTAGATCAAACAAGTTTAAAGGTGTTTACTCTTTGAAAATAACAAAATTATCCTTGTCCAGATTCCATTCTGTCGAAAATCTAGGAGAGAAGATACTTTGTCTCCACTGAAACGGCCTTTTCTCCCCCTCACTACAGTCCGTTTCTTACATAGTAGATCCACTTTGTTGTCAATGCACCGATAAGGTAATTTGTCACAATCATAGCAGCTGTGTACCAGTTGGTATTGAGCAGGACAGAAGAATCAAATTAAAATGTAACAAAAAAAACATAATTAGTGATAATATCTGCCACCATCTTTAAGAGATAATCATCCCTATTGTCCTGCGAGATGTTTAAAATCAAACAAATCCAGATTACTGATCCAGCACAAATAAAACGATTGTTAAAATGATCATGGCACCAAAATCCATCAACAATAAAAACATTTCAGATTATATTTAAAAACAGCACATTTTATATCACAATCATCCTAATGAAATGAATAATTTCCACCCAAACATTGAACTCATGCATTAAATAACTGATTCCAGAACCTGTAAGACTCAGGTTCATCACCATTTACAGTAATAGCACAGCTTCTTAGATTATCTCCTTTAAGAGTAACATCTTGTTTTTACGACCTGTAACAATGCAGTTCAGTTAGTCATGGTCAAGTCAAGTCAGGCTTCTAACTCATTCATTCTACATTACTTAAATCTGTGTAAATGCATGAATTCCTTCTTTTATCATTAGCTGTTTTATCTCCAGTTTTTCAACACACATTCGTCATTAGAGCTGTACATCACCTTCAAACTCTGCCATCCTGCATTTCTACCCTGCTTTCTCTAACTGTCCTAATGGTGCCCTTATTTGGAAATTGTTATCGGCAGCTATAAGTGCTCTGAAGGACTGAAGGACTGACTGGTGTGTGTTGCACCTCTGTGAACTGGGGAGGATTCATTGAAGAGACAAAAGGTGCAGAATGTGGATCAAAGTATAGTGTCAGTTCTATTAGTGATAAAACTATTTTGTGATTTAGCAATAGTGTCCTTCATAGATTTGACGGTAGTCAACTGCTGGGCTTTGCATGTGCAATCCTCCTCAGACAGGAGTGGTTGCAGAATCCGGAACCTCAAGAGCCTCGAGAGCCATTGGCTGGGTGTCCTCAGGTCCAACTCCATCTACGCCTAGTCCTCCTCCAGGCTGTGAACAATGTGAAATTGATATGAACAAGTCAGTCATAAAGATAACCCAAGTAAGTGTTCAGCATAGTAAAGAGAATTCAGAAGAAAAAAATACCTGCTGAGTGATGTACGCAATCTGCACACAAGGTCTCTCATTCCCAAATAGAACATGGTGGTTTCTGCAGGTGCGTCTGAGTAAACATGATGATTATGCTAAATGATTAACATATATGGCTAAATAAAATCTGCACTTCTTGCAAACATGCTAACAGACGTTGAAAAGACATAACAACGAACCTGTGAAATGCCTTTGCCAAACAGTAGATACAAGCCAGGACACCAATCAAAAGCAAGGAGATGATGATAGTTACTACTCCTAGATGGGTGAGGGAACATTTGTTGGTCAGCGACTAAAATACACATTCTTAATGAAGAAATTAGTCACAATTACCTCAAACAAAGCAGATCAGTACTTACCTGAATGTTTCTTTAAGACTGTGACATCCGCAAAGGAACTGATGGTGTTGGTGGTTTGGACATGTTGTGCTGAGCAGCTGTAGCGTCCAGAATGGTCTCTTGTCGCATTCGGAATGACCAGTTTGGCCATCTCTGTTCCAGTTACCAGCGCGATGTGAGATCCAACTTTGGTCCATGTCACGACGGAGAGAGGAGCCTCACAGGTCAGCGTCAGCGTGTCACCTTGTTCGATGGTCGTTACTCCTGTGATCATGGGCGGGGCCAGGTCTAGACAGCAAACACAGATTCAACCATTTATTTTATTTTCTCTAAACAAGTGGTTTGTGACCAAGGGTCCCAAATGGGTCAAGTTGGTTACATTTGTGCAATCTTCAGCATTAAATATATAATTAATTAACAATATTTAACACCAGTAACTTTAATAGGCTTTTATTAACGAAACAAAAAACGGTATCGCCTTACCTTTCTCAGCCACACTGATGTCAGCAAACGCGCTCAGCGTCTTGGCAATATGTTTTGCTGTGCAGCAGTAGCGTCCAGAATGGTCTCTTGTTGCATTTGGAATGAACAGTTTGGCCCTCTCTGTTCCGGTCTGCAGTGGAATGTGAGATCCAACTTTGGTCCATGTCACGGTAGAGGGAGGAGAGCTCAGGGCCTCACAGGTCAGCGTCAGGTTAGCTCCTACCTTCACTCCGAATGGTCCTCCACTTATTATGGGCTGTGCAAGGCCTAGTGTAGTGAGACAGCAATCAAAAATGCAACAATGTGTTATATTTTCTGTTTTTTTGGAACAGTCATGTTCCAAATGGTTCAGAGTTAAATATATTAACAATATTTCTTACCTGTAACTTCGATGTGCTTTTTATTTTCAAATTTGGCCAGGAATGGCCAGTCATCATTCATTAAACCTTTAACCCAAAGTTGATATGACCCTGTGTCTGACACTCTGAGTTCTCTAATGACGAAGCTGGCATTCCACATGATGACATTTGGCTCCAAGAAGGACAGTCGACCTTTCAACTCATCCTGACCGGCATTCACATCGCTGGAGTTGAAGATCACGTCCGAATAAAGGCAATTCTCAGCGATACCGTCACACTTATACCATGAGACAATCTCTGGTACGAAGACATCTATCCAACCATCACCATAATCATTGGCTGTGTAAGTGTAAGAACAGTTGATTATAAGACTCGATCCAACTTCAGCTTTGAGAGTTCCAGCACCGTCACAGGTGAGTATCCAGGGATTAACCCATTCGAATCCTATTAAAAGTAAACATAAGAAACATAAAAAGATACATCAAAGCAAATAGCTTAGGCTTAGCCCATTTAGAAATAGAACACTTGTTTGTTGTTAAACCTTTAAATCTGGGAATACCTTGTGTAACATTAGCTGTTGATATGTGTGTGTGTGTGTGTGTGTGTGTGTGTGTGTGTGTGTGATAAAAACAAGAGATTACCTTTTATGTCAATCATCATAGAGATGATCATCAGAGCAACACCAACACCCCACATTCTGTAGTGCTGTCAGTCTACACAACTGGGGAGAGGAGGGGAGGGGAGGGGAGGGGAGAGGAGAGGAGAGGAGAGATTCATCATAACATAATATTTTAAATGGGCAACATTTATGGGCAACATTTAAAATGGGTAATACAGGTCAGAGGACATGAATATGATACTTATAGGCCTACTGATATGGTTAATGTTTTATAACAAGCTTTTTTGTTGGCCTTTTAAACAATCATTGTAAAATCGTACCACATACTGTTGTTCACAAACGGTTATAAAGACTAAAGTAGGCCTATTCAATCAATAAACGAAACAGACACGCCAGCAGACCTACAATAGCCCATGCCTGTCTAACGTATAAACAGGATCCTATATGAAAGCACATATAGCCATCCTCCGTTCACTCCATTGGCTCCCCGTCTCATTCCGGACACAATGATATCTCTGCTCACCCATCAAAGCATCCACGGCAATGCCCCTTCCTATACCTCAAGGAATTATAGTCACCCTGAAACCATCGACTCGCACCCTCCGCTCAATGCCTCAACCCCACCAATACAAGGCCAACATATACGCACCATGCGTGACAGCGCCTTAATTCTGCGTTGCATCCAACTGTGTCTGCTCACCTGAGAGTATAGGCTACCACAGTCGATTATAAACTGGAAATGAAAGAGCAGCATATTCTCTCGTATAGGCTACTGTCTGTCTGTCAGCTGCGGTGCATGATGAGCCGATTTATTTCAATTAATGATAGACTGATTAATTAAATGAGCACATGCGTCCTGACTCATTGAATACGATATAGGACCCGAAAGGACCAATTCACCTCAAATACTTTTTCCTTGGGTTATCCTTTTAGATCAAGTGCTTGACTCCCTTGCCGTTTGCATTTCTGTCTGATAAGTATTCAATCAATCAATCAATCAAACAATCAAACAAACAAACTCCAATAAAAGATCAGATATAGCCTAAGCCTAGCCTATAGGCAGCGGCTACTGCACGTGATAAACAGCAGATTTATTTTTATTTAGGTTCGGAAATACGGCACTGGAGCGCACTCGCCTATTAGTTTGCATTGCACAGTGCGCTCAGCGCGCCATTTCCGAACGTGCCAAAATGCGCAACAGCAGTGTTATCAACCCAGACAGTAGTGGCCATACCATTATGTAAAATATATGGAACCAAATGGTAGCCTATAATGTTCCTTAAAGTTCCATCTCTGAGACTGAGTTATTGGGGGTCCATCCATTCCAAGAACCAATTAAATCTGGCCTCCCGCGCGCTTCAAAATATACCCAGACAGAATAACCATCTCCAATAAACTTCAACAATCCGATCAGCACTCTAAATATTAAATCATCAAAGGCATCAAAGACAAAATAACAACAAGGCTATGTTCCAACATCAGAAAACCATCTTCTTCATCAGACAATTAGACAAAAAAGAAACCAGAAAACAGATGCAGAAGTGAATTCATATTCTGTGAAGTAATATTCTGTCAGCGCACTATTGTAGCTGCACAGACTCTGTCCATCTAAGCATTTTAATAGACGATTCTAAATCTCAATAAATTCACTACACATTGTAGCCTATATGTGTAGTGAATTTATTGATATTTAAATAGAATAGGCTACTTACGTTTAAATGCCTCGTCCACCGGAGTACCCTCGCATTCGCCTCGATCCCGTGTCTTAGTTTGGTGACTGACTGACTGTTATCTGCAGCAGCATTTGAAGTGCAGGCCGGGGTGTGTTTGTTGAGAAGTTAGGCGGAGGCGGGTCACTCTATACTGTACACCTGCAAGACTGGGTGGGATGCAGGTTGCTAATCCGGTCTGGGTCTAGAGCGGATACGGAAACGGTGTGCGCGTAGCCCATAGGCCTGTGTGACAAAGTACCGGATACAGTAGGCGGGCTTTAGCAGTGAGCAGAAAGAAACCATGGCTTTCCACAGGTAACACTAGCGCGGCACCCCACACACGCACGCGCGTGCACAGCAGGCAAGCACACTGACTGACACCAGTGCACACCACAAACTCCAGTACAAATGCAGTCAACGTCCCCAAAAAGTGTACTATTAGTACAAATGCAATAAAGTGCAAAACATCATAATTAGAAGCTCTGTCTATATTGACATTAAATTGTGTGTGCTGCCAGTGGTTTTCATATCAAGGACCCCCAACTTGATTAAATATTTGGAATTTGGTTTTTCGAAATTATTCTATGAGCTTGTAGATCCACTATTTTTGAATAGTCATAGTAAGATAAGATAGGGTTATATTATAATTTAACTGATTGTGATACTATATTAACTAATTTGGCTGGGGAACAAGTGTAACCCCTTAAGGGACCCCAGCCGTAGCCCACTTTGAGACCCACTGTTGTAAGGTACAGCCAGGCCACCTGTACCTGTACTACCAAGCAAGGAGGCCTGTATCATTATTTCATACAGAAGGATGGTCTTCCTGCTTTCTTTGTCACCTCCAACCATGGCAGACTATTCATAGTACGTACGTTACAAAGTACGAGACCAGGTTTCTGTTCAGTTTCCTCCCGGTCCACCACCTGTCACCAGGCTCGCCTTGGACTTTACTTTTCCTTGTGGATCCATGTTGTATGATGAATTTAGCTACATAGAAATGTCTATTTGTATGTCTCTAAATGTTTGTATGTCTTTAAATGTTTTGATGAATTGAACAATGTGGACCCTGTTGTAAACAAGTGTAATGCTTAATTGGGTCGTCCACTCACAGTTGACAGTCTTTGTATTGAGTTTGTGCTTAAAATGTACTGTAAATTCTACAAACTGTTAATAAATATTTCAATCAATCAATCAAAATGTTATGACTGGTCGGCGGTGGATAGAGTGGCCGGATGGTAACCGCATGTTGCCAGTTCGAACCCGGGCTCCCCCAGAGTTAGCGTAGAAGTGTCTCTGAGCTGATGGCTCATTTGCCTCATTTGCATTCCTGAAAAAACGACATCCCGATAACCATTTCTTTAGATACCTGCATGTGCGCAGTTTCGCTCAAAAACACTTCCCTTTCCCATCCCCGCCGACTAAGGCCCCTTTTCCACTATGGGGTGGAACCAGAACTATCCAGAACCTGAACCTATTTTTTTTAGTTCTGGGTTTGTTTCCACAGCGCACAGCGCGGTACGGCACGGTTTCAGACCAGGTTCTCAGAACCTTTTTTCGGCCCTGCTTTTGAGGTAGTACTAACGCTGAGTTCTGGGAACCTATGGGCGGGGCCAGCAGCGCTGCTGCTCTCGATTGGTCGAGCTGAGGTGACAGCACTCTGAGCACTGAGGAGACCGGAGCGAGGAGAAGCGCACACAACACAACAGCGCACATTTTAAACTCCTAAGTGCGACACAGCGACAGCGGACACACAGAAAAATAACCTGGAAAAGCACACAGAAACACTATGGCCACGAGAGAGGGAGAGACAGAGCTTGTGTGTGCGTGAGGGAGAGAGAGAGAGAGCCATAAAGCTGTCGCGACGAGTTTGCTTGCAGTTGTTGTTCTACACTACAGCTAACAGCTAGGCTAACTGCAGATGTGTGTGTGTGCGTGTGCGTATGTGTTTGCGTGCGTGTATGTGTTTGCGTGCGTGTGCTCGCGCGCGAGAGCGCCATCTAATCTATTCTAAATTGCCAGAACAGAATTTTCTTTATTTTTCAGGGCAAGGCATTAGGCATATCATTACTAGAAATGTGCTGTACACAATACTACACATTGGAAGAATTAAATTCAACTAGCACAACGGTTAAATGATTTGTATTTGCACATTTCTTGATATTGACATTACAACTGGACTGGATGTTATGGCACAATTTGCTCAATCTGCTCAAGAGGCACTATAATTGCAACCCACACAATGTTAAATGCTATATTCAAAAGGTGGGTTATCATTTATCATATGAGCTATAGCCTATATGATATATATTTTTCTCTTGCAGTTTAAGCAAAATATTGTAGACAGGTAAAGGTTGGAGAACAACTGGTCGAATGCATTTAAAACGGGTGTTTTACTGTTGTCCCACTCCCCACATGGAAAGGAAATCCATATCGGCAAATATAGCCTATATATAATGTATGCTGCATATATCCATGTTCATATAAACTACAGTATGTGCATATACAGTATATCTATTATGTATAGGAAATATATGTGACAGCTGTGGCATGTGGCTGCCACAGCTGTGGCACATGTGGCATATAAAAATATGTTCATATTATTGGTTTAAAAAAGTACAATAAAGCAAATAAATTTGAAAATAGACAATCTACAAGCTCACGTGTCTCATCGAGCTTGTAGTTTGTCTATTTTCAAATGGCCGAAATGTATTTAAGTAGAATACTATATACAGCTACTTTCCACCACTGTTGAATAATAACCAGTCATTATTTAAACATGAATATCTCTGTATTCCGGGACCCCCCCGGCCGTGCCAAGGGGGAGGGGGCCCTGCCGGCCGAGCTACTCAGCAGTGGGGGAATAGGGGGGGGGGCAGACTTAACAGGTTCTGGGTTCTGGTTATATGGAAACGGAAGCAGAACTTGGTTCTGGAACTACACATGGTTCTTGGTAGTTCTGGGTCCTGGAAAGTTCTGGTTCTGGTTCTGGTTCCACCCCATAGTGGAAAAGGGGCCTTAAGACTGCTATAAACATAATACTTGAACTCCATCCCTTGAGGAAAAAGAATATATCAAAAATGTATGAAGTAGGCCTACTACAAAATATCAAACCCCCTTCATTTGATAACACTAAATTGGCTTGGGAAACAGATCTGGACGTCACGTTATCGGACGAGTCTTGGCTTAACTGTCCAATCGAGGAACGGCTCACGGGTCTTCAGGCAAACGCTGTGGCATTCACAACGCTTTTGGCTCGTAGATTGATACTTCGACAATGGAAGTCGGGGAAACCTCCCTCGTTCAAACAGTGGGTCAAAGAGGTTCTCTCCATGATTCCCCTAGAGAAACTAAGGTACAACCGTAGTGGTTCTAAAGATAGATACATTATGACTTGGACCCCTTTCATAGAGTTTGTGGAAAGTATACCTTTCACTTAAACCCAGATTCCCTTGTACAATCTGATACCTCACACCAAATCTGACATTGGGCGACCTCTGGTTAGAGGCCCTCAGTAAGTAGACAGTTGGATTTAGAGCAATTTACTATCTAAACTGAATGATGGATACAATGTATGTAACCTAGATACCATACCCTGATGGAAAATGCTGTTTTACCTTTATTTTTATTTTTTCTTCTTACTATGTTCATTAATACTTTCAATAAACAGCAAGTTGAGAAAACAGCCTTGAAAGGTTCACTTCTGTGGTCTCTAAGATTACACCTAGCTACATGTTTAAGAATTTATTTCATATTTACTTGTCGATTTCAGCTCTGACACTTATTTCAGACATGCTCTAGTATGTGAAGAGTCATTTTAGATTAATAAATAAATAAATAAGTTTTTCTCCTCTGATGAAAAGCTGGAGAATGCACGATGACAGGCTCTCAGTCAAATCTGTACACATATAGCTGGGGCACGTCTCAGTTCCCTGCTAAGTTCCCTGATCACATGATATGCAGGCTAATGTTGTTCTGGTACAGTGGAGGGAATAACTTGAGGATGTGCCTCAACTCTGACCAGCTGTGAAGGGTTAACAACGGCTACATTGGGTTTTTGGATCAGTCATGTTGGTTGAAGCATTGGTCACTCCAGTCCTCTGATAAGGAAGAAAAAAACAACTAAATGAAGGTGAAAACAAATTGTTCTTTGGGGATTCATTCAACTGTAGCTAATTTGTATCATGATCCAATGGACGTGTTTGTAGCTATAGAGAGTATGCAATCACGGTGTTGTGAGCTTGCAGAGCTGCTTTATCTATTTTTGTTAACACACAGGGTGTCCCTGGAACAAACAAAAAAGTTAATAAAATAAACATGGCCTTCCTCATCCTCATGTTTTTCAAGGATAAAATCCGTTGGAAACTGACTGGTGTCAGTGATTCCTTCAAAAACATGAGGAAACGAGCTTATGGAGCAGTGTTCTGCGCTTGAAGACTTGAAGACTCACCATCACTATACTATAAGACAAGAAGGAAAATATATATATATACCAAAACATTACAAGCATTAAAAAAAGGACATTTGAATATATTTAATTACAATATTAGAGGATATAATGAGAATATACCCACAGTGCACACACGCACAATTAACTGCAAAGCATAACTAATGCCTAATTCACCAATGTTATATGATGGTGTCTCACACCGACAATAGCTGATCTACAAGCCTCACAGTGCATGAATACTAACATGTTGCTTGTACTGTATATCAGCTATTTTAACGTGGCATGACATCGTCATTATGACAAAGTCCATGCTAGTGCTAGATCATTCTTAAGACACACCAAACACTCACTTAAATATGTGCATTAAAATATAACAGCTGTTGGCAGAGATTCATTTCCATCTTGGAGTTTGTACAGAAACATTCCACACCAGGGTGGCCTTGAAGCTATCTTACGTTTGGCTCAATCAGAGAACTGAGCCTACACCGTTTGCAACACCTCACTTAACTGGTTTCACACAAAATAAAACGTTTTCCTTTTGGAAAATTGTTTTTAACCTGCAGAAAAGTGGCACTGCCATGGACAGCAAAATGGTCCACAATTATACTAATCTTTATGTTTCAAATGATCAAATTTGATCGTTGCACGTCAACCAATATAATCTATTTGATTGCACATGCACAAAAGTACATGTGGGTTGGCCTATGTGGGGGGAAACCATTGTAGTGGATTATTTAGAACTCACATCAGTGTCTTTAGGAAATAATAAAGGTAGAGAGTGGACTGAAACAATGTCACTTTTATTACAATGACTGGTCTGTCTGCTGCACGTTGAAACCTTGAAACCAAAATTTCAGAACATTCCAGAAGCCAAACATTGTATTTTCTCATGAAAGTATATTGGCATTGAACAGGTCAAATGTAGAGATGATGTCAACACACTACTTCTCAGGAGAGAGGTATTTTCGATCTCCACATTAGAGTTTTAGACTTTTAATAAGGGCCAAAAATGAAGCCCTTGATATCAGGCAGCACTGCTTCAGGTGGAATGTGGGGGTAAAAAAAGAGACAAAACATTTTATGTAGTTCCAGGGACAAAGCTTTGAGTTAAAAACGTTCGCTACGAGCTTGAAGATCTGCTATTTTTCAATAGCTAAAGTATAACAATGCTATAAACACCAAAAATGGTTCTCGTCTAGAATGGGTTAAATAATGGGTTTATTGCTGTGCAGTGTATAGGATCAAGAACAAAGTGTTCACTATACTCAATGTATATACACCATATGAATGTCAGCAGAATGAGGATGAATACTTAAATAGATTAGCTTTTATAAACTCTTTTATTTCTGATAATAACTCTAGTAGTGTTTATGTTTGTGGTGATCTGAATAGAGACATTCATTGTTTGCTAAACATATGATCCATTTCTGTGAGGAAAATAACCTCATATTATCCAGTCAGGTGATCTTACCTGCAGATAGCTTTTCTTATATAAGTGAAGCCTGGCACTCAACATCTTGGCTTGACCACTGTATAAGCACCGCTGATGCTCACTCTATTATACAATCTATGCAGATTGACTATGAGGCATCTATGGCAGGCCATGTGCCTGTGATATTAGTGCTTGATGTGGACAGTCTCCCTGAGTTGTCCCAGGATGTAGATAGCATCAGTAAGGGGAAAATAGATTGGTCTAAACTCACTAATGATGATGTCTTGGCTTATTATGAGAGAACTGATGATGCTCTGAGTGATGTATATTTGCCCTATGATGCAATTTTATGTTCTAATGTCAATTGTAATATAAATTCTTACAACGAGGACCTTTGGCGAACATGCTGGGGAGGACATTCCACTCATGTTCACCTGAGGTTAAAGTAAATCTCTTCAGAGCATACTGCACTCCCGTCTATACCGCCCCCTTGTGGGTTAAATTTAAGAGATCAAGCATGTATAAACTGCAGGTTGCCTATAATGATTGCATGCATATTATTGAAAAAACCAAGGTGGAGCAGTGCAAGTGAGTTATTCTGTACTGTGGGAGTATACACTTTTCATGCCTTGCTGAGAAACTTAATGTATAAATGTATGTGTTGGCTCAATGAGTCTCAAAACTGCATAATTATAACCCCAGCCTCAGTAGCACTAGGTACCGGTCTGCTTTTTGGAAGCACTGGTATGAATGTTTATTGTAAAATTGATGTTTTTATGGGTTAGGGGTGTTTCTTCTCTGTATGTAGTGTTTTATGTTGTCTGTTGTTTATTGGACCCTGAGTCTGAACAAATAAAGTTGATTGAAACCCTTGGAGCAGGGTTTCGAAACAAAACAAATTTATGATGCCAATACTTTTACTCAAGTACTATTCTGCATACAGTATGTTTACTCAAGTTGTAACAGAGTATTTTATAACTGTTATGGTATTTGCTCGATAGAGGCAGTACTTCTTGCAGCACTGATTATGAACAATTTTAAGGTTTAACTGGTACCTTACATAGATACTATGTGTGCACTAGACACTCACATTTTGATGGAAGAAAAGGCATGGTGTTACACTGTTTGACCAGTAGGTAGAGCCAGAGTCAAGCTTACCCAAGTTCTACGCCCTTCAGTCACAGCATCAGGAATGGGTTACAATTTTGTAACCCATGCATTTCACTGTGTCACTCACACCTTAGAGTATAATATATACTCTAAGTGTCACACCAGGCAGCATGTTGACTAGCTGCTTGGCAGTGGCGAAAGAAGTACTTCGATGTTTTTTCACCTGAGGCCGATTCTACAAATGCCTAAATCAGCATTTCTCACACTTTCAAGATTTTTCAAAAATGTGACGTGCTGTGAACTTGTAGATCTGAAATTTATTTTTGAATAGCCAAACGCCAAACTCTAAAATGACAGATGCTTCCCCGGTTTTAATGAGTAAGTAAACTAAGTAGCAATACTACAATATGAAAATACGTAATATAATACGTAATATAAAATAAGTAAAATGCCTGCAAAATTTTACTACTACGAAAGTTTTGCGATGAAAATACTGTAGCCTACTCACTGTAGGCCTACTGTAGCAAAGTAAAAGTAGGCCTTTTCGAAAATTGCAGGACTACAAGCTCAACCATGCGATGCATTAGGCAATGTTCGTTTAGCCAAAGTATAAAATAGGGCTTAAGTGGTTAATGTATACTTTGTAATATTCATCTACAAAGTAACTAAAGTTCATCAAATACTCTCAACATTTGCCTTTGAGAAAACTGTAGTAGAAAGTAAAGATCTATAAATAAATAAAAAATGACACATACTCAGGTGAAGTAATACAAATAACTCAAAATTGTATTAAAGTACAGAACTTGAGAAAATGTATTTGGTTACATTCACTGTCCACTGTCCAATAGAGTAAAAAAATATTGTCGCTGTCTGGCAGAAACCTTGTATCCCCATATTTCAAGTAGTGAAAATAGCACATCTACAAACGTTACAATAATAAAAAGGAACACTTTTAGAAATAATGAGGTTTCCACCCAACAGCGACGACATGACATCCCCGGCCGGCGGTGCCCACCTGCTCAGCCTCATGCAGCCTCTAACCCCCGCTGCACTTAATTAGTTCAAGAAATCTGTGCGAAAATCTTGCTGAGTTTATCCACCCCTAATTGAGATGTGCTTCAGACCACTTCAATGGGCCTCTGGTGTCAAAATGACTTCCCTTGCCACAAACCCATGGGGCTTAAACCCTGCAACATGTCCAGACCGCACTGCACTGGGGAGGAAATCTGGCTTTTTAGACCTCAGAGGGGAAACGCAGCAGGAGATTATGAGGTCTATAAAAAAAGATGGTGGGTTTAGACAGAGAGGGATTAGAACCAGCAGCGCTCCGGCTGGTTAGGTGCAGTGCTGGACAAAAAGTACTCGACCCTGCAGTACTTGAGTCAAAGTACTTGGGTACTGTGGGAGCCCTTTTGAGAAATCTTATGTGAAAACGTATGTGTCGACTGAATGAGGCTATTAAAACTACAGTTCCTCCTGGTCAAATATTATATTACTCAACTACAAGTGATATTTGCTGGAGTGCTTGCTTTAAAAAAAACACTGAAGTGAGGGGCGCTCTTATCATCAGTTACAATTTTATAGTGTTCCTTCTGTCTGCTCATTTATTTATTTGATACGGTTGGTGTTTGCAGCTTCCTTGCCTCCCTTCAGCAGCAGAGCGTTACCACTGGCTATGGCCAACGCTGACACCTGGACCACCACACACAGAGAGAACACAACATGTCAAAACCGTCACATACTGACAAGGGTTGGGGAACAACATTGAGGACCCAGAAGCGGTTCCATTACATCTGTAGACTGCTTTGTCTGCCATACAATTACAATACCAGTGATTTTCAAACTTTTTTATTTCAAGGAGAACACTGATAAAGAACACTGTCGATATTAAAGTTAAGGCTAAGTGTTGCTTTGTGGTAATAATTAATTTTATGTCAAATATTGCCATACTGTGGTTTTCTGTTTGCTTGAGACCAGGTTGTACTTTGAAGATAGAAAGCATTTCATTTAGACATTAATGATCTCTCAGAATGAACGTTTTAGAATCTGCTACCTTTAGAAGTCCAGGCCATCAGGGATAATGCTGAAATGATGTACAATATAGAAAGAAATACAGCCTTTATTTAGGCTTATAGCTTCTATACAGCTGCACAATTCTGTGCCAATTTTCAACACTAGTTCCAAGTAAGCAGATGTGATGCCATGGTGCCATCATGTAATGCACCACGAGACGAGCAACTGTTAAAGATTTGTCAACACTGTTGACTCTAGCCCTTGTTTTTGTTTTCAGTTTTCTGCACTTTTTTACAGACTGAAATTCCAATGTTTTCATAGTTTTTTCCAGTTTTCCCTGGATGTCACTGAACCTTTAGCCTAGAGGGCCCTTGAACTGCAAAACTGCACAGTTGTCACGTTAATTCTGCTTCTATGTTTTGCGACATTTTCAACTGTAATGCAACTTGTCCCATTCCTCGTATATCTTTATTCTAGCTGGTACCTGTGGCAGGCAGTCTGGCCCGGCCTCGAAGATGACCAGCAGAACACCAATTGGCAGCGTGATCTGCTCCAGCTCCAGGTTGTGGGCCACCTTGGTTCTGCGCAGCACCCTGCCCACACTGTCCCGGGCCGACACCGCTATCTGACGCAGGCCGATGGCCAGGCTGGTGAGTTTGGCCACGGTCAGGCTCAATCGTTTCATCATGGCTGGTGACAGCTGGCCTAAGGGAGAGGGGACAACAGGCTTAATGTGAATGCTATTTCTTTAGATTAATTAGATTTTCTAAATATATTCCCCAGGAATACAGCCACTTCTTGAGAAGACAATCAAAAAGGTTTAAAGTGCACAGCAGAATAGATTTTGTTTTTAAAGAGAGAAAAAATAAAGCAGTCATAAAGCAGTCGAAATATAAATTAAAGAACATTTTTATGTAATAGCTGTCATTTAGCTGTGTGACCCCTCACCCCCAATCCCTAGGTTGTCTGGAGTAAAAAACGGTTAGGCACATTTGTATGAACATAATTTAAAATAAACAAAAGCAATAACAGAATATGTCACGAATATGTCCCAAGTCTTAAAAAAAATAAAGCTTTTTTTACATTCCCAAAGAAAATCTGTATCCACATGGTGTCGTGCCGTCCTATCAGAGGCACCAGTCAGTTAGTGGTGTGCACACACACACACACACACACACACACACACACACACACACACACACACACACACACACACACACACACACACACACACACACACACACACACACACACACACACACACACACACACACACACACACACACACACACACACACACAGTACCTGTGCTAACAGCCAGGTCCAGCTTGTTGGCAGCAAGAATCTCCTCCTTCCTCTCGATGAGCAGCTCTGCTAGTTGACAGATGATCTCACTCCTCTGGTAATAATAACACACACAAACACCAAGGTATGCATGAACAAACGCACAGTAATATTACTAGTTAGTCTGCCTGGTAGTTACACAGGTCAACCACCAGGTGTCACCGTTTACACAGGAATCAAACATGGCAGTGATTTGGGATTACTATCTAGTATCCAGTGCTTTTGTTTGTGAGAGAGAAAGGACATCTACAGACAACGCACACTCACAGCTACAGTATGTGTCCACACATGTACGTCTTGTTTCGTCGCTGCTGGGTGAAAACTATCTTGTAGGATGAAGTTTTAATTTAATACAAATTAGAAAATTGGACATACTGTACAAGGTTTCCGCTCCCAAGCGACGACGTACGAGTTGTATGTTACCTACCTGCTCGGGCTGCAGGGATGCCAGGGTTCTGCCGGAGTGCCGGGCCATGTCTGCCTGCTGCTCTACAGTGGGGCCTGTTGGTGGGGGTCACGGGTGAGGAGATGTGGGGCTCAGATTGAAAGGACACACAGCTATATTGTTGTAATATTGCACTAAATGTGCTTTATATACTAGTATATCTCTGCTGTCGCGCAGAAACCAAAATGTTTATTTGTCAGGAAATGAAAAATATTAATGTTTGATGACATCAGCGACGATATGTAGTTTACAGAGCACAAAAGAGCAAGTGTGTGTGCGTGAGTGTGAGTGTGAGTGAGTGAGTGAGTGAGTGAGTGAGTGAGTGAGTGAGTGAGTGAGTGAGTGAGTGAGTTAGTGAGTGAGTGCATACGTACTTGTATTAAAGTATTTAGAATTTGAGAAATTGACATTGTGAGGACAATTATCCTGGTCCTCGCAAGAACTTTTTTTGTTTTATGGTAAACAAAAAAAATAATTTACAATTTTAGCTTGTAGTTATGGATATGATTAGATGTTAGGTTTAGGGTTTGAGTTATGCCTGATCTATAATTTGTCATGCATCGAAAATATCAGATCTACAAGTATTACACTCGGATCCATACAGTCTTGCACACGATCGGTGTGTATCAAAAGATTGTTCACGTTTTATTATTTTCACAGCAGGAGAGACATACCGGTACACACATAAACAAAAGATCAGAACGTGGTTCCCTCTCAACTCTCTCTTTCCGGCATGTGTGTGACCCATAGACTGTAAAAGGTGTGACCCCACACAAGGCATTCCACTGTGAACTAACACTGCCACCTATTGGCAGGTGGTGGAAACCATGGATGTAAACACCTATGTGACTTAAACAGGTATGATACACAGGTATAGCCAAGCACAATCCTTGTAGGTACTACATTAGCATTGCCTTCAAAATAGCATGAATAAAATCAGTATCCCAAAATGTTGTTGAAGTGTATGCGTGTGTGTGTGTGTGTGTGTGTGTGTGTGTATGCTTGTGTGTGTGTGTGTATGCTTGTGTGTGTGTGTGTGTGTGTGTGTGTGTGTGTGTATGCTTGTGTGTGTGTGTGTGTGTGTGTATGCTTGTGTGCTTGTGTGTGTGTACTCGACAGTGATGAGCTCACCAGCGGGTTTGACCTCAGAGAAGAAGGTTCCCACCTTCTTGCCCTCCACAATGTCTGTGATGACGTGTCCTGTTTCCTTGGGGTTGGTGCCGTTGGCAATGACCACCGAGGTACCACCCTGCAACGCCCAGAGGGCAGACTTTACCTGCACACACACACACACACACACACACACACACACACACACACACACACACACACACACACACACACACACACACACACACACACACACACACACACACACACACACACACACACACACACACACACACACACACACACACACACACACACACACACACACACACACACACACACACTTTGTAGAGGGCTAAAAGATCAGGGAGGCTACTATCCTCACATTAGTATAAGAGGACAGATCTGTTCTAACTACAGCAAAAAAAGATGATCCATTGTATAAAACCAGACAGATAAAAGGTTTGCTAATTGCAATATAGTTTCCAGTTAGAGCAAGTACCTGAAAGTTATACACCAAGTTCAGAACTAGGTAATATGGCTGGCACTGACACCCTAATATGCCGAGTTCTTCCTTCAAACGCCCAGACAAATAATTTGGCAATGATAAAATTGACTTGACAGTGTCATATACAGCTGGATAAACGAGGCCAGTAGTCAGGCGACAGCATTCCAGCAGGCAGCGCTGCATTACTGTTGTGAACTAGACCACGGATGTACCTTGGCCTCCATGCCTCCGATCCCGACCCTGGACTTTGTTCCGTAGGTAATGGACTGCTGGTCTCCCGGGTAGAAGATATCAATAACCTTAGCGTCATCTGTCCCTGGAGGCCGGTTTTACAATCCTACAAGTCACAGACAAATTGTTATTTATAACATGTATAGTAACTGTTCATTTGCAAATTGCGCTGCTGCAGCATACACATGTATGCACTTCTACAGACCTACTGTGTACAGTATGTGTGTTCGGCTCCTCGCCCTCTCAATCACAGAATGGTATGGCAACACAACCGCCCTTGAGAGGAAACTGTAGGCACAACGCCTAATATAATTAGCCTGACTTTGGCCATACTGATAACGTGGATTGGCTCTCGCTTCCTCCCCGGTAGAGGTTTTAAGGTTAATCTCCTTCTGAATATTCCTCATGGTTAACAAATCCCCGCTCTTGAATCTTAACTAAGCATTCTTTGATTTCCCTTGAAATGAAGGGTTTATTATTGGGGTACATTGTTATGGTCTTTTTAGTTAACACATTGTCTTTACAGAACTTAATGTACTCTGTTATGGTATCTGTAGCCTCCTCCAGGTCTAGGCTATGGAAGAGGCTCCAGTCAGTACAACAAAAGCATCCCTTCAACGTTTCAATGCCATCGTTGTTCCACACATAAATGGTTTTAACCTGTGGTTTACTGCATTTAAGCAGTGACTTATATGTGGGGATTAAATTAACCACATTGTGATCTGCATTGGCCAAAGGAGGTTTAGCCTTGGCTATATAGGCGTTCTTAATATTATTGCCATAGCATTTGTCTAAGATGTTGTTCCCTCTTGTCTTGCAATCAACATACTGCTGAAATCCAGGTAGCACAGATTCAAGTTTACAATGATTTACGTCACCCAAGACAAAACACGGTGCTTCGGGGGTGCGTTTCAATTGCCTGTGAACACAGTCAGCTAAACAGCACACACCACAATATTACCGAATTCGTGCGGTAGATAAAAGGGTCGCATACTTAGACATAGTAATTCAATTTGTCATCAGGGCGTTAGTCTCTACGTGTCTGACCTGCTCTTCCTTGGTGTTGATGACAACCAGGTCAGCTCCTCTCTTCTGACAGTCCTGTCTGATCCCATTCCTGCAGATCCTCATCTGTCCTCTCGGAGCAGGACACAAAGTCACAGCTGGAACCATTCCGCCTGCAGTACAATCTGCTACCTGATGAGGAGTTGGGGACACAGATAATATGCAGTCATTATCCTACTTAGATTCAAATTATATATATAATACATTATATAATGTATTCATATTAAAACATTAGGACCTGAGGCCGATTCTAATTAAGTAGTTCTCAAACCTTCAAGATGATTCAAAACAATTAAAAGATAGCAGATGTACAAGTGATGCACTGTGAGCTTATATATCTGCTATTTGTTGAATAGCCAATGCTAAAATCTAAAATGACACAGATTCTTTTCTGGATTTAAAGCAATGTTAATAGTGTACCTACTTTTAAATGTATGGCCAATGTGAGGCTGATTTATACTTTTTTGCACGACCGTGGCGACCAAAAATATTCAATATACAAGATCACAACATGTTACATCGGCACGTGTTTTGAGATCTGACGTGAGTTGTAGATCTGCTATATTTGGCATGTCTGAATACAAAACAGTCAGTCCTAAAGATCAGATTTGAGAAATGTAATAGGTATACAAGTACTCCTTTGTCCCTCTGTCAATCTCCTTAATGGATTCCTTGCAGGGGGCAGACGGGGTAGAAGGTTTTGATGTTGAGCTATGGTGTTGTCCTTGAATCTCCATATATGGAGCTGACCTGTTCTGACATTTCATATGTTGATTCGTCCCCACACGTCCTTCCTATTCGAAGTCTCCCTTTTGACTGATACCTGTCCATTCAACAGGCCCGAAAATGAAGGCAAGGCCCTACCTGGGCCCTCATCAAACCCTCTACACTCAAGACACTGCCCCCACTGCCACCCTTAAATCTCCATATATGGAGCTGACCTGTTCTGACATTCCATATGTTGATCTGACCTCATCAAACCCTGTACACTCAAGACACACTCCATATATGGGCCATAAATGGAGTGTGTGCCATATAATATGTCTCTTCAGGGGAAAAGGCACGCTCTACTCAGACAGTTTTATATAGTTTCAGGCGTGTGCTGGGTGCAGATTCCAAAAGAACATATAGAAAATGAATTAAATCCGCACTTCCAGTCGAGTAAGAGTCTTTATTCCTAAAGAGTGTGCTCCGCAGCAGCAGTCATACCAGACAGACAAACGCGTTTCGGCACGCAGGCCTTCGTCAGTGTCAAATTAGAAGGGACTATACAGCCGTGTCACATTATTAAAGACATACATAGTAGTGAACATAAATATTATTATAAGAAATCATTGTCTTATTTCAGAATCCACATTACAAGAAAAGTTATTCATAGAAAACAGTTTAACACCAATTCTTCATTTAGACCTTTAGGAAATAGTGTTTAAGAAATGGATCCAAAATGCTTCGCGTTGTAATAGTAACCGATCTCTGCCCCCACCTCTCTTTAAAGGGTTAATCAATTCTATGCCTTGAAACCTCAGGGTACATATGTCATGTCCAGTGCTGTTGAAGTGTCTAGCTATGGGGGATTTTTCTTCTTTTGTCCTGATATTGCTTTTATGTTCAGTGATTCTGGTTCTTAATTCTCGTTTAGTTTTTCCTATATAGCAAAAGCCACAGGGACATTTTAGGAGATAGATAAAGAAACTTGTTCTAAAAGTGATTCTCCCTTTTACTTAATTTTTTTTACCTGTGTGAGGATGTAAAAAATCCTCCCCTTTGATCATGGCGTTGCAGTTATGACAGTTGTTACATGGGAAGTTACCTGAGGGTAGTGAGGACGTGAAATGTTGAGGCTGTACATAAATATCATTTTTAACCAGTTTGTCTATTAGGTTCTTAGACCTTTTATTTGCAAAGATAGGAGTAGAAAAGGTTTTACCTATAGAAGGGTCACTGGAGAGTATATGCCAATGCTTTTTAATAGCATGTCCTAGCATTAATATGTTGAGAAATAGGAGAAAATGTGCTAGACAAAACTATTCTTTGACCTGTTGAGGCCGAAGACGATTTAGGGGTTAGGAGATCGGTTCTATCCAACTGTTTGACTCTGGACTTACATTTATTTAAAGTGACCTCTTCGTACCCCCTATCACTGAACCTGGCACTCATTTCAGAGGCTTGTCTCTCAATGTCTGCCTCTGTACTGCAGATTATTTTGAGTCTCAACATTTGGCTATATGGTAGCCCTTTTTTAAATTGGAGGAGTGATAGCTTGAATAATGGAGATAGTTATTTCTATCTGTTTTTTTGCGGTACACTGTGGTATGTATACCCAAAAGAGATTTAGTGACACTCACATCTAGGAATGACACCGTTTCAGGATTAGCTTAGAGGGTGAAGTTGATAGAGGGTAACCTTGAGTTCATGTGGGAAGTGAAGCTGTTCAGCATCCCTGTAGTATTATTGAAAATAAAAAAGATGTCATCTATATATCTAAACCAACATTTTATGTAGGCCTAGAAATGCTTTGCAAGAATTGTCTAATGATCTATCTATAGTTATCCGTAGAGCTGATAAAGTCGGTGCTATAGTCCTACAGGACAAAGAATCCTATACACAGTAGAAATTAAAAGACAGCTTGACAATGCAGATCATTATATACCATGTTGACATGTGACCCTACTATTAAATTCTCTAATGAAAATAAAAGTACATTAGACAAAGCTTTGTCTGATCAATGTATATCTAAAGAGGAGTACAAATTAATGGTATGTGAACACCCCTCCTATCCGACCTATTCTGTATACTCTACCTAAAATCCACAAGTTGTACAACACCTGTTCCAGGGCGCCCCATAGTGGCAGGTAATGGTTCTCTAACTGAACCTCTCTCTCAGTTTGTTGATTCTCATATTAACCCATTCAAGGCCTACATAAAATGTTAGTTTAGATATATAGATGACATCTTTTTTATTTTCAATAATACTACAGGGATGCTAAACAGCTTCACTTCCCACATGAACTCAAGGTTACCCTCTATCAACTTCACCCTCGAATCTAATCCTGAAACGGTGTCATTCCTAGATGTGAGTGTCACTAAATCTCTTTTGGGTATACATACCACAGTGTACCGCAAAAAAACAGATAGAAATAACTATCTCCATTATTCAAGCTATCACTCCTCCAATTTAAAAAAAGGGCTACCATATAGCCAAATGTTGAGACTCAAAATAATCTGCAGTAAAGAGGCAGACTTTGAGAGACAAGCCTCTGAAATGAGTGCCAGGTTCAGTGAAAGGGGGTACGAAGAAGTCACTTTAAATAAATGTAAATCCAGAGTCAAACAGTTGGATAGAACCGATCTCCTAACCCCTAAATCGTCTTCGGCCTCAACAGGTCAAAGAATAGTTTTGTCTAGCACATTTTCTTCTATTTCTCAACATATTAAACATGCTATTAAAAAGCATTGGCATATACTCTCCAGTGACCCTTCTATAGGTAAAACCTTTTCTACTCATCCTATCTTTGCAAATAAAAGGTCTAAGAACCTAATAGACAAACTTGTTAAAAATGATATTTATGTACAGCCTCAACATTTCATGTCCTCACTACCCTCAGGTAACTTCCCATGTAACAACTGTCTTAACTGCAACGCCATTTTTTACATCCTCACACAGGTAAAAAAAAAAAAAAGTAAAAGGGAGAATCACTTGTAGAACAAAAAATGTTGTCTATCTCCTAAAATGTCCCTGTGGCTTTTGCTATATAGGAAAAACTAAACAAGAATTAAGAACCAGAATCACTGAACATAAAAGCAATATCAGGACAAAAGAAGAAAAATCCCCCATAGCTAGACACTTCAACAGCACTGGACATGACATATGTACCCTGAGGTTTCAAGGCATAGAATTGATTAACCCTTTAAAGAGAGGTGGGGACAGAGATCGGTTACTATTATAACGCAAAGCATTTTGGATCCATTTCTTAAACACTGTATTTCCTAAAGGTCTAAATGAAGAATTGGTGTTAAACTGTTTTCTATGAATAACTTTTCTTGTAATGTGGATTCTGAAATAAGACAATGATTTCTTATAATAATATTTATGTTCACTACTATGTATGTCTTTAATAATGTGACACGGCTGTATAGTCCCTTCTAATTAAAAAAAATCTATATATCTATGTCATTTCCGTTGCTACTGCCAATTTTGACACTGACGAAGGCCTGTGCGCCGAAACGCGTTTGTCTGTCTGGTATGACTGCTGCTGCGGAGCACACTCTTTATGAATAAAGACTCTTACTCGACTGGAAGTGCGGATTTAATTCATTTTCTATATGCCATATAATATGGCCAGTACAGAATTAATTCCATATGTTGATCTGACCCCCTCATGCCAAAGCGCCAGCCAAGCAGTCTGCCGTCACCCAGGCGGATGTGTGCATGCACGCTTCTCGCCTTCAGGGTGTCTTACTAGTGTATGCTGCTGGTCTGTGTGTCCAAGGCTGTAAATAAAGTAACCTTGAGAAACAAATCTGATTTGCCTGCAGTATGAACAAAGTCCTAGTGCAGAGGGTCCAGTCAGTGTGATAACTACACCTTCTATGTTCTATGAGGCTCACGCTTGCAGCCTTGGAAGCTCTCCCGAGGAAGTGCAACGGCAGTAAGCTCCCCAGCTCAAAGTTGAGGGACCTCAGCATCACCTTCTCCAATCTCATCTGAGCGGGTGTGAAGGTGTGAAGGACGTGTTGACTGTGATGTTGGCAAAGTCCTGGACCTTCCCCACCTCGTCTCCTCGTACTTTGAGGCTAGCAGCATGGCAACAAACTGGCTGTACCTGTAATACATCACAACACCGTATTAAAAACAAAACAAAACAAAACACAAGAGCAGATCAAATGGCAAAGACATTTATTAATAGTTACCCCCACTTGCAGAGTACGATCGAAGATGGCAACTGTGAGATGCAGCAGCTTGTGTCGGAAACAAATCAGGATCGGCCAGACGATTATGAGAGCTCGCATGCGTGTCGTTATGTCGCAGCCCTTCAAGTAGCCGGGTCGCACAGCCTGCTGCACCTGTACAAACAACATATTACATTACACTACTGCCAAGTGGCAAGATCAATTAGATATGACTCGAGATCCATTTTCAAAATGACCAGCTCAACAAGATCTACCAACCAAAACAAATGCCATTGCTGAAATGTATTTGTTTAGAAATATACCTGAGGGGGCTTTGGAATAGCGGCGCTAGTAAGTATACAGTAGTAAGACACTACTATAGTAAGTAGTAAGACATAAAAGACGAACACACTTGGAATGGGACATGGAGGGAAAAATAGAATTGGTAGGGTTTTTTTGTATAACAATCTTGAAAACAAAGTACTGGTATTGCATTGTGGGTTTGAGCTATTTCAATTAAATATTGTAGTGGCTAATTAACACCATGAACAATAAAAACTTAAAAAGCCACTAAAGGCACCGGGCAGTGAATCTTACGCAGTGGCAGGGAATAAGACCATTGTCAGGCAGCAACATTTGATGGTGTTTTATTGTTTGCTTCTCCAGACAGACATACAGTACAAGATGTCGAAAGTGCTAGGCTCTCCCTAACCTGCTGGTAAAAAACCATGAACCTTCCCGGTGCTTACTGACTACCTGTGTGCTCACTTAATTAAATAGACTCAGCTGTGCCCCCAGAATTGCCCATCACCTTCAAAATAAAAGCATTAGCTGCAACAGAAATAATGGCTGTAAACAAACTAATTAAGCAAAGCAAACTAAATAATACATGCATTGAATTATATAAAAAAAATACTGAATTAGTATATACTTCCAGCTCCCACAAATATATTTTTAGGACCATGCCATGTGATCTACCTGCACAGCCTTTGTGATCTACTTGTAGATCGCGATCTACCTTTTGGGCACCCCTGAGTGTAGAGAGACAGGAAACCGAGGGCAGAGACGGGACAAATGCGAGTCATGACGGAAGTCGCACTCAAACTCACGCCACGTGACACGATAATACTGACCAATCTTGATGACTTTGTCCACGCTGGCGTCGCTGTTGATGTAGACGTGGCAGATCCCCTCGCTGTGGCCGAGGACGGGCACGCCCTTGGCCGCCCGCTGGATGTCTCTCACCAGCTGCGACGAGCCGCGCGGGATGATCAGGTCGATCATCTTGTCCAGACGACACAGGTCCTCCACCTCCTCCCGAGTGCTCACCTACCCACGCACCAAGAACGCACGCGCATCACAGAAAAGACAAGGATGAGGAAATAGCAGAGCAGTATTATGTTGTCGTTGTTGGGCAGAAAATTTGCATCTCCATATTACATTTTTCTACGTTTTTCTATGAATGAATGCCCTATTTTATACTTCATCGTATAAGTGTCATGCAAAATACCTGTTTCACTGCTACTGTATCTAACTCAATTTGCCCTCAGGGATCAGAATTATAAATGTCATTGTTAAGTTACTTCTTCCAAATAGCCTACAAGTTGCAAGCATGTATACCTGCGTTTATTTATTATTATTTATCTTTTACATTTGTTGGCAATGTTATTTGAATTTTTCTCTAAAATCACATGCCAAAGATAGAGACAATGTCAGAATGACAGTCCAGCCTGCTTCCATGTCTCCAGATGAGATGCTTGGGATGGTGGTCTTACCAGCTGTATGGCCTCCCTGACTCCATGCATGGAGAGCGCCTCCTGGGTGAGCTGGTGGAGGATACGGTTGGTGTTTGCAGCTTCCTTGCCTCCCTTCAGCAGCAGAGCGTTACCACTGGCTATGGCCAACGCTGACACCTGGACACCCCACACAGAGAGAACACAACATGTCAAAACCGTCACATACTGACAAGGGTTGGGGAACAACATTGAGGACCCAGAAGCGGTTCCATTACATCTGTAGACTGCTTTGTCTGCCATACAATTACAATACCAGTGATTCTCAAACTTTTTTATTTCATGGAGAACACTGATAAAGAACACTGTCGATATTAAAGTTAAGGCTAAGCGTTGCTTTGTGGTAATAATTAATTTTATGTCAAATATTGCCATACTGTGGTTTTCTGTTTGCTTGAGACCAGGTTGTACTTTGAAGATAGAAAACATTTCATTTAGATATTAATGATCTCTCAGAATGAACGTTTTAGAATCTGCTACCTTTAGAAGTCCAGGCCATCAGGGATAATGCTGAAATGATGTACAATATAGAAATAAATACAGCCTTTATTTAGGCTTATAGCTTCTATACAGCTGCACAATTCTGTGCCAATTTTCAACACTAGTTCCAAGTAAGCAGATGTGATGGTGCCATGTAATGCACCACGAGACGAGCAACTGGTAAAGATGTCAACACTGTTGACTGTTCAAAAAGTTGACTCTAGTCCTTGAATATAGTTTTAGTTTACAGTTTTCTGCACTTTTTTACAGACTGAAATTCTAATGTTTTCATTGTTGTTTCCAGTTTTCCCTGGTTGTCACTGAACCTTTAGCCTAGAGGGCCCTTGAACTGCAAAACTGCACAGTTGTCACGTTAATTAATTCTGCTTCTATGTTTTGCGACATTTTCAACTGTAATGCCACTTGTCCCATTCCTCGTATATCTTTATTCTAGCTGGTACCTGTGGCAGGCAGTCTGGCCCGGCCTCGAAGATGACCAGCAGAACACCGATTGGCAGCGTGATCTGCTCCAGCTCCAGGTTGTGGGCCACCTTGGTTCTGCGCAGCACCCTGCCCACACTGTCCCGGGCCGACACCACTATCTGACGCAGGCCGATGGCCAGGCTGGTGAGTTTGGCCACGGTCAGGCTCAATCGTTTCATCATGGCTGGTGACAGCTGGCCCAAGGGAGAGGGGACAACAGGCTTAATGTGAATGCTATTTCTTTAGATTAATTAGATTTTCTAAATATATTCCCCAGGAATACAGCCACTTCTTGAGAAGACAATCAAAAAGGTTTAAAGTGCACAGCAGAATAGATTTTGTTTTTAAAGAGAGAGAAAAAATTAAGCAGTCAGCAGAGGCATAATCGAAATATAAATTGAAGAACATTTTTATGTAATAGGTGTCATTTAGCTGTGTGACCCCTCACCCCCAATCCCTAGGTTGTCTGGAGTAAAAAACGGTTAGGCACATTTGTATGAACATAATTTGAAATAAACAAAAGCAATAACAGAATATGTCAAGAATATGTCCCAAGGAAAAATTTGAATATATATAAATAAATAGCTCTATATAAGTGTTAAATAGCTCTACATCCCCAAGGAAAATCTGTATCCACATGGTGTCGTGCCGTCCTATCAGAGGCACCAGTCAGTTAGTGGTGTGCACACACACACACACACACACACACACACACACACACACACACACACACACACACACACACACACACACACACACACACACACACACACACACACACACACACAGTACCTGTGCTAACAGCCAGGTCCAGCTTGTTGGCAGCAAGAATCTCCTCCTTCCTCTCGATGAGCAGCTCTGCTAGTTGACAGATGATCTCACTCCTCTGGTAATAATAACACACACAAACACCAAGGCATGCATGAACAAACGCACAGTAATATTACTTGTTAGTCTGCCTGGTAGTTACACAGGTCAACCACCAGGTGTCACCGTTTACACAGGAATCAAACATGGCAGTGATTTGGGATTACTATCTAGTATCCAGTGCTTTTGTTTGTGAGAGAGAAAGGACATCTACAGACAACGCACACTCACAGATATAGTATGTGTCCACACATGTACGTCTTGTTTCGTCGCTGCTGGGTGAAAACTATCTTGTAGGATGAAGTTTTAATTTAATACAAATTAGAAAATTGGACATACAAGGTTTCCGCTCCCAAGCGACGACGTACGAGTTGTATGTTACCTACCTGCTCGGGCTGCAGGGATGCCAGGGTTCTGCCGGAGTGCCGGGCCATGTCTGCCTGCTGCTCTACAGTGGGGCCTGTTGGTGGGGGTCACGGGTGAGGAGATGTGGGGCTCAGATTGAAAGGACACACAGCTATATTGTTGTAATATTGCACTATACTGTATGTACTTTATATACTAGTATATCTCTGCTGTCGGGCAGAAACCAAAATTTATTTTTGTCAGGAAATGAAAAATATTAATGTTTGATGACATATGTAGTTTACAGTGCACAAAAGAGCAAGTGAGTGTGAGTGTGAGTGTGAGTGTGAGTGTGAGTGTGAGTGTGAGTGTGTGTGTGTGTGTGTGTGTGTGTGTGTGTGAGTGAGTGAGTGAGTGAATACGTACTTGTATTAAAGTATTTAGAATTTGAGTAATTGACATTGTGAGGACAATTCTCCTGGTCCTCGCAAGATTTTGTTTTGTTTTATGGTAAACAAAAAATAATAATTATACATTTAGCTTGTAGTTATGGATATGATTAGATGTTAGGTTTAGGGTTTGAGTTATGCCTGATCTATAATTTGTCGTGCATCAAAAATATCAGATCTACAAGTATTACACTCGGATCCATACAGTCTTGCACACGATCGGTGTGTATCAAAAGATTGTTCACGTTTTATTATTTTCACAGCAGGAGAGACATACCGGTACACACATAAACAAAAGATCAGAACGTGGTTCCCTCTCAACTCTCTCTTTCCGGCATGTGTGTGACCCATAGACTGTAAAAGGTGTGACCCCACACAAGGCATTCCACTGTGAACTAACACTGCCACCTATTGGCAGGTGGTGGAAACCATGGATGTAAACACCTATGTGACTTAAACAGGTATGATACACAGGTATAGCCAAGCACAATCCTTGTAGGTACTACATTAGCATTGCCTTCAAAATAGCATGAATAAAATCAGTATCCCAAAATGTTGTTGAAGTGTATGCGTGTGTGTGTGTGTGTGTGTGTGTGTGTGTGTGTGTGTGTGTGTGTGTGTGTGCTTGTGTGTGTGTACTCGACAGTGATGAGCTCACCAGCGGGTTTGACCTCAGAGAAGAAGGTTCCCACCTTCTTGCCCTCCACAATGTCTGTGATGACGTGTCCTGTTTCCTTGGGGTTGGTGCCGTTGGCAATGACCACCGACGTACCACCCTGCAACGCCCAGAGGGCAGACTTTACCTGCACACACACACACACACACACACACACACACACACACACACACACACACACACACACACACACACACACACACACACACACACACACACACACACACACACACACACACACACACACACACACACACACACACACACACACACACTTTGTAGAGGGCTAAAAGATCAAGGAGGCTACTATCCTCACATTAGTATAAGAGGACAGATCTGTTTTAACTACAGCAAAAAAAGATGATCCATTGAATAAAACCAGACAGATAAAAGGTTTGCTAATTGCAATATTGTTTCCAGTTAGAGCAAGTAACTGAAAGTTATACACCAAGTTCAGAACTAGGACTAGGTAATATGGCTGACACCCTAATAATAATAATAATACACTTTATTTGTATAGCACTTTTCATACATAAATGCAGTTCAAAGTGCTTCACAGGGCAGGACATAAAAATAAAATACAATAAAACACAAGTAGTTTAAATGATAGAACAATAGCAGAGAACAAAACCGAATACAAGAACATAAAATAAATAAAAACACATACAAAAATAAAAATAAAAAATAAAACTCAACTAAAAGCAAGGGTGAAGAGGTGAGTCTTGAGTTGAGATTTAAAAATGTCTACAGAGGGTGCGTGTCTGAGCTCGAATGGAAGTTTATTCCAGGCTGTTGGGCCATAGAAGCAAAAGGCTGCCTCACCATACTTTTTTGTGCACATTCTTTTAGGCACTTCAAGTAGGCCAGCATTGGAGGACCTGAGGGGGCGGCTAGGGACATACCTAGGTAGCCAGTCACGGAGGTACGGAGGTGCGAGACCATTGAGGGCTTTATAGACAAGTAACAGAATTTTAAAGTCAATCCTAAAAACAACAGGAAGCCAGTGCAGTGATGCCAAAACTGGAGTAATATGTTCTCTCATCTTAGTTCTAGTTAAGAAGACTCTAGATGCTGCATTTTGGACAAGTTGTAATCTGTCAGTCGTTTTCTTAGGGAGTCCTGAAAAGAGTGCATTGCAGTAGTCAAGCCGAGAAAAAACAAAGGCGTGGATTAGCGTTTTTGCATCGTCCAAGGACAAATAGGCTCTGATTCGTGCAATATTTCTAAGATGAAAAAAGGCAATCTTGGTAACATGATTAATGTGTGAATTCAAATTCAATTCAGAATCAATAATAACCCCCAGGTTCTTTACTGTACTGTTACTTTCTACAGTCAGGTTGCCAAGTCTGCTAATTATTGATTATTTTTGCTCGCTAGAACCGATTATGAGAACTCTAGCATTTGATGCTAGACAGACAGGTCAAAAGCGGGTCTAAAGCACAGGGATCATCTGGGGCCACAGAAAGATATAGTTGGGTATCATCAGCATAGAAATGAAAATTGACTCAGTGATTGGTAATGAGTTCACCCAATGGGAGAATGTACAAGGAGAACAGCAGAGGACCAAGAATCGAGCCTTGTGGGACACCAGAACTGATGTCGTGTTTGTCTGAGTCAAACTCGGCTAGATTGACAAAGTAACTTCTGTTTGAAAGGTAGGAGGAGAACCAGGACAGGGCCGTACCAGACAGGCCTATCCAGTGCTCCAGACGCTGTATTAAAGTTGAATGATCAATCGTGTCAAATGCAGCCGTTAAATCTAGAAGTAAGAGAATGGATACATGTTTCTTGTCAGCAGACACCCTAAGATCATTCATTACTTTTACCAGTGCTGTTTCTGTGCTGTGACTTTTCCTAAAGCCAGATTGGAATTTGTTGTGCACATTATTGTTCTGTAGAAATACATCCAATTGATGAGAGATGCATTTTTCTAAAACCTTGCCCAGAAAGGGTAGATTTGAAATGGGTCGATAGTTACCCAAAACAGAGGGATCCAGGTTGTGTTTTTTGAGTAGGGGCCTAACTACGGCCGTCTTCAGTGAATCTGGGAAGACGCCTGAATGTAGAGAGCTGTTTACAATTTTTAGGATATCTCCAATCACACTGTCTAAGACCTCTTTGAGAAAGGTGGTGGGAATTGTATCCAATGAACAGGAGGAAGATGTCATCTGTGATATGGTTTTGCGGAGTTCGTCTTCATCAAATGCGCAAAACGATAATAGGCTCCCCCTGGAGAGATCTACCCTGGGACCATGAGCTGCTGTTTGAAGGTTTGCGCTAGCAGCAGCACCATTCATAATATCAGCTCTAATGTTAAAGATTTTGTTATCAAAAAAGCATGCAAACTCATTACACTTAGCTTTAGAGGCCGGGAATGACTGCTTGTAGGACTAGGGGGGGTTTAAAAGTCGATCAATGGTAGAGAAAAGGACTCTGGCATTTTTTATGCCGAGTTCTTCCTTCAAACGCCCAGACAAATAATTTGGCAATGATAAAATTGACTTGACAGTGTCATATACAGCTGGATAAACGAGGCCAGTAGTCAGGCGACAGCATTCCAGCAGGCAGCGCTGCATTACTGTTGTGAACTGGACCACGGATGTACCTTGGCCTCCATGCCTCCGATCCCGACCCTGGACTTTGTTCCGTAGGTAATGGACTGCTGGTCTCCCGGGTAGAAGATATCAATAACCTTAGCGTCATCTGTCCCTGGAGGCCGGTTGTACAATCCTACAAGTCACAGACAAATTGTTATTTATAACATGTATAGTAACTGTTCATTTGCAAATTGCGCTGCTGCAGCATACACATGTATGCACTTCTACAGAGCTACTGTGTACAGTATGTGTGCTCGGCTCCTCGCCCTCTCAATCACAGAATGGTATGGCAACACAACCGCCCTTGAGAGGAAACTGTAGGCCTAATATAATTAGCCTGACTTTGGCCATAATGATAACGTGGATTGGCTCTCACTTCCTCCCCGGTAGAGGTTTCCTCTATATATGACACACATGTCAAACGCAAGATGCAGAAGTTAATCGCTGCCTCCTCTCACCCTCTTCAACATCTCTCCCATTCGGAAAAGAGATTCCAGAGTTTTAGGTGACATCTCGCCATCAGGTAGAGCAAGTATCCTGAGGCTGTTCCATACATCAACTCTGATGCGCATTGCGCAAGAACATTTAACAGTACAGCAAGCCTTAGCCAACAAGCACTTTAAAAAGTAGGTAGGTAGCAGCACAAAGCAAGAGATATTTTAAAACCAGTGCATAGTAGCAGCACAAAGCACTTTTAGGGTCATGTTTTGTATGTTTGAATTATAAACATAACTTTTTTGTTGATCAGATTGTATGTTTTATAAGAGCGGTACTAAGGCAAATTCCTAACTGTGTTGCCACACCAATAAAGTATTGAAAGTATGAATACTTTCTATTATTATTAGTCTATTTGAATGTAACAATAAAGCATTGCGTTCAAATACAGATCATTCTGGTGTCAAAAGTCCAGTTCATTTTCTGAACAAAAAGCTCTTGTGCACTTGGACAAATACACATACTCCCACACACCTCTCCAAGTCAACCACATCGGTATATCAAGCCCAGTCAAAATGACAGCAAGTCTCTTGTCTGTTTCTTACAGTATATTATACACCATAAGCCCCCCATATCGCTCCACATGACAGAGTTGTGTACCTTCCACATCAGACAGGGCGATGAGCAGGTCAGCCTGCATCTCCACAGCCAGCCGCGCTGCCAGGCTGTCGTTGTCCTTGATGCTGATCACCTACAGGAATAGTGGCAGAAATGCACGGTCTGATGCTGCTGAGTGAGGTTGGTTACTTGTGAGAATGGCACTGTACCATCTAGTGATCGACCGATATGGTTTTTGGCCGATATATCCGATCACCGATTAGTGGACAATCAAAAAGCCGATAGCCGATATGAGCCGATTAAACATCGTTTCAGTAACACTTCCCCCTCCATCAATTGCAGCTTTTTTTTGCTACAGTGCAAACATGTACTGTAGCAGCATATATATATAATTTTCAATATCTATCTATCTATGAATGCACCAAGTGTGTGTGTGTGTGTGCGTGTGTGTAATTGTCCAGAACCGCGCCAAAAAGGCCTCTGCCTGGGCTCTGGACCGGGCCCATGCCCAGCGTCCATATATGGAGCTGGCCTGTTCTGACCTCACAGCACTCCATATTTGGACCTGACACAAGACAGAACTCCACAAGCTGGCTGCATATACTCCCCATTTGGGCATGCCTTACAAAGAACTCGACATAATATCTGGGTGGGGCATTCATTTACAACATTCATCGTACCAAGTAGGTCAGTGCCCAATGGGCTGTAGAGGCCCTACAGGCACCGTTCTAGTTTATCAAAACCGGATTTTCAATGAAAGTGGTTTTCACCATGTTTGCGCATTTATGA
The DNA here is from genome assembly GCF_964188405.1 of Protomyctophum parallelum. NCBI lineage: Eukaryota > Metazoa > Chordata > Actinopteri > Myctophiformes > Myctophidae > Protomyctophum > Protomyctophum parallelum. The sequence continues at coordinate 28,260,727 of NC_139719.1, read as the reverse complement.
GAAATATAGTAATCGGTCGTTTCTTTCCGATTATTTGTTTTTAGCACCGATACCGATATTAATTAAAATCATGAATATATCGGTCTATCACTAGTACCATCTAGGGGCTTGGAAGCCCACATGTCCTCTGGTCTTGTTTAGTCTTTACTTCAGATTGGCCAGGACGCTGCCAGCAATAAAAGTGAGAATGACATGTAAAACTTTTAAATGTGAGCTTTTGCTTAAATGATGCCCACAATATAGATCCATGCCCCAGGTTACACAAACAATCTAGAGATGAACAGCAGATGAGTGGCAGGAGGTTTGATAGAGATGAGAAGCATTACTGTTATTGTGTACAAACAAGTACACAATATTGTGCACTAACAAACACAAACCTGGGTTTGTGTTTGTTAGTGCCCCAGCATGCACAACTAATGTCCCCCCGAATTCCTGCATGCACATGGCTTAGGGGAGGAGGGCTGACAACGAACGTAACCATGATTTATTTTGTACAACGTGGTCAGTGCCAACTGCTTCTCTTTTTGAAAACTGAGGTGAAAACATCTGTGACATAACGGAGCAAGTGAGCAATGCAATGCCTTGATTCTACAACTTATGGTCGAGAAGCAGCTGATCATGAAGAGTTAAAGAGAGTGAATAGTGAAAATGTTCTTTTAAATAGGTCAAATTAACTCTATATCTGTATCATTGATCAAATGATTGCGATTAGGCGATTATGTAATAATTGTGACAGGCCTTGGACCTAAGAGAAAATACACTTCTGTTGTCAATAGGTGGACTGATTCTCACGGCGAGCCTTAATAGTTTCGCACGTCCGGTGAGTAAGGTTTCCACGCTTAACGGTGGAGAGGATGAAATCACATCGCTCACTTTCCAATTTGACAGTCAGTCAGCAGGAGCACAATCACCAACAAGTTCCTGAGAAAAGTGCATTGCAAATGGGCAAGAGTTGCTGACTTTGAATCTCAGAAATTATTTGAATTTATTATTTCTTGTTATGTATTTGAACAATACATTGGCGATTATCGTTTGACAGACACAATAACCTATGTGCCGCATTTACTGATGTTATGTGGAGCATAGAAAATAAGAACACACTGGGACACATTTATTTCCATAATAGATGTCTGGCCCTTGATTTGATTTCATCTGCATATATTCATTATTTGAGCAGGCTGGAGAAATATATATATAAATAAAACCATACATAATATGGACTCATTAAGTAATTTACAGCCAACTCATCTGTCTTTGTAGAAAATATACTACACTGGACCACACCATATCTTGCTGGTTTTGTCCTGAGTGCAGGGCCTGTCGGACACTCTGCGACAGCAGGATCTCATGTCTCAGTCTCTGCTTGCCGAAGGCAACCGCTCCACTGGTGACAATCATCATCTCCCTGCCCTGGTTCTGCAGCATGGCCACCTGGACAACAACATAAGAAAAGTCAAGAACAGCATAACATCTGGGTCTGGTTGCACCAGCTGCTTACAAGTTCAAACTAATCCTACTGTAGTTATCACAAAAGCTTTCACTAAATCTACATATTAACAGATTTAAAAAGTTTTACACATACGTAAACCAGTTCTTATGCAGGGCTTACTAGTTTGGCTAAATGTCAACTATGAAAAAAAGAAGTGCATGCTGAAAATGTAGAGGATGGGGAAGGAAAATACATATTTGTGGAAATCGAGGTTGGGAAGCTAATGTACCCGATATTTATATGAGTTATTTGACCAGCCAGTATGAGTGCTTACAGTATGTTGGTTTAATTTGGGACTACAGGCTTAGTTCTATTAATTGGCTTCGCAAGGCTGCTCACTTATGGGAGTTGACGCCCCCTGGCGTAAACACAGAAGCACTACAAATAAACTCACAGACTTTAGGCTGGGACTTTAGACGTGATGGCGTTGAAGACCCCGCCCGCCGGGTGCACCTTATAAGCGTGCCTCAGCGTCACGTCTCCATTCGTTTTTCTCTTCTCACGTGTATAACACGGCGCTACGAAGTCTCCCTCACGGATGAGTATCTGATTTATTTCCACAAGGACGAGAAGCCTTCTCGGTACCGCGGAAACTGCTTATCCCAGAGGCTTCAAGAGGAAGAAAGTCGGTGAGTCCACTTTCTTTAACTAAGTTAACATTAACTTGGAGGTAATTCAGTCCGTTAGTGGCTCGCGGCCCTAGCTGGTTTCTTATTACCTGTGTGACGGTCTGTACCGTGGCTAGCAACAGCCAGGTTTCTGCTTCCACACAAACCTTCGCGGACCTAAAGGTCCCGAACGTGTGAAGTGCCAGGAGCGGTACGCAACCCTTCCTTGGCTTCCACACGTGTGGCGGCTTTAGCGGTGACTACTACAGCCCGCTCCAGCCACACACAGCGTCCCGCGGCTCTTCCAAGCCCGCGACGGTGACTTGAGCAGCATAAGTTATTCTGTCTCGAACGTGTGAAGAGCCAGGAGCGGTACGCAACCCTTCCTTGGCTTCCACACGTGTGGCGGCTTTAGCGGTGATTACTAACAGCCCGCTCCAGCCACACACTACGTCTCGCGGCTCTTCCAAGCCCGCGACGGTGATTTGAGCAGCATATTTTATTCTGTTTAAGCTTCCACGCTGTGTGACGGTCTGATAAGCTATCTTAGCTTTCTTTCAGCTTCCACACATACGTCCCGTGGCTTTCATAAGCCCACGACCGCGTGGCCCTCAAACGTGTGTGCGTGTGAAGAGCTAGAAGCGGTGCAACCCTTTGTTAGCCTCCACACGTGCGGCGGCGTTAGCGGCGGCTATTAATAGCACGCCCTTGCCGACACACGTACGTCTCGCGGCTTTTCAAGCCCGCGACGGAGTGGTAACCTAGGCAGGATATAGTAATATTTCTGTTTGGCTACCACTTTGTGTGACGTCTCTGACGTGTGACGTCTCTGATAGAAGCTAGCAATAGCTCTATTCTCAGCTTCCACACGCACGTGGCGTCTTATGCGATGGGTGGCAACACCCACTGCATCACTGTAACGTGACAACCTACCAACTCTGCGCCTACAGGCACGCAGCCTTGTAGGACTGGTTATTAGAATTTGAGGTTACATACGTAACCCAGGTTCTTAAACCAGCGAGCCTTGTTTGTGGCTTGTTTGTCCACTTATTTCTTGGCTTTACAAGAAAAGAGTGACGATCCATTCGCAGCAGCTAGAGATAGCCCTGTCCTAGTTTCCACTTTTACGTGGCTGCCTACTAACCTGAACAGCACTTAGTGATAATACTGTTTGGTTTCCACGCTGTGTGACGTCTCTGGTAGAAGCTAACAATAGCTCTATTCTCAGCTTCCACACGCACGTGGCGTCTTATGCAGTGAGTGGCAACACCCACTGCATCACTGTAACGTGACAACCTACCAACTCGGCGCCTACAGGCACGCAGCCTTAAAGGACTGGTTATTAGAATTGGAGGTTACGTACGTAACCCGGGTTCTTCGACCGGCGAGCCTTGTTTGTAGCTTGTTTTGTTCACGGTTTTCGTGGCTGCCTGCTAAACTCGGCCCCTCTTGCCTTGTTTTTTGCTTCCACGTGCATCTTAGCTTCTAAGATGTCTGAGTCTCCGACCAAGGTTTCTTTATTACCTGTGTGACGGTCTGTAACCTGGCTAGCAACAGCCAGGTTTCTGCTTCCACACAAACCTTCGCGGACCTAAGGGTCTCGAACGTGTGAGGAGCCAGGAGCGGTATGCAACCCTTCCTTGGCTTCCACACGTGTGGCGGCGTTAGCGGTGGCTACTAACAGCCCGCTCCAGCCACACACTACGTCCCGCGGCTCTTCCAAGCCCGCGACGGTGACTCGAGCAGCGGCTGCTAACAGCCCGCTCCAGCCACACACCACGTCCCACGGCTCTTCCGAGCCCGCGACGGTGACTCGAACAGCGGCGCCTGCGGGCACGCAGCCCTGTAGGACTGGTTATCAGAACTGGAGGTTACATACGTAACCCGGGCTCTTGAACCAGCGAGCCTTACTAGTAGCTTGTTTTGTCCACGTATTTCTTGGCTTACAAGAAAAAAGCGACGGTCTATTCGCAGCAGCTAGAGATAGCCCGGTCCTAGCTTCCACTTACGTGGCTGCCTACTAACCTGAACAGCACTTAGTAATAATACTGTTGGTTTCCACACTGTGTGACGGTCTTTGATAACGGCTTGTTATAGCCCTATTCTCAGCTTCCACACGCCAGTGGCGTCTTCTACAGTAGCCGGCGACAGTCCTGTTTTAAGTCCCCACATGCGGTGACGGTTTCACGACAGCCAGCAATGGCTCTGTCCTGGCCCTCACTTGGCATGACTGCCTACCAACTCGACTCCCTACAGGCATGTAGCCTTGTTAAATGGTTATTAGGATGGGAGGTTACGTTGTAACCCGAGTTCTATAACCGGCGAGCCTTGTTGGTGGCTGGTCTGTCCACATGTATCTTGGCAGTACAAGGGAAAGTGACGGTCTGTCGCAGCAGCTAGTAATAGCTCTGTCCTAGCTCCCACTTAAACATGGCCACCTACTAACCCGGCCCCTCTTGCCTTGTTTTACTGTCTCCATGCATCCTAGCGTTGAGATGTCTGAGGCAACCAAGGCCCGTCGTCGACGCCGTCGCGCCTTGAGGACACTGACGGCCAGGGCCTACAGAGGGCCTGCAAGTCGTGTGGGGGCCTGATCGCCCGTTACCGACAAACACGAGGAGTGTATCTACTGCCTGGGCTATGGCCATGCCTTAGAGGCGGTGGAGAAACCAGGGCAGTGCCCACACTGCCTGGCCCTCTCCGGCCTGCTAAGGCGCAGCAGGTTGAAACGCGCCCACAGGGCATATCAGGCCCAGCGGGACTCCCACGCACGGGAGGGGGACGACGAGGCCCTGCGTCAAACGTCTGCTGTACAGAGGGCCTGCAAGGGCCCGCCACAGAAGATCTGCGCCTTGGCGACCTGTGGGAACGTCATGTTCAGACAGGACGAACATAGGGTTTGTCTGTACTGCATGGGGATCTCTCACGCCGAGGATGCCATCACGGGGAGGGGCCCCTCGTGCACTCCGTGCGACAACTTGAAGTTTCCTGGCCTCAAAGAGTTGCGCCTCTGCAAGGTGAGAGCGTACTTCGCCGAGCTTGGAAACCGGCAGCTCGCCGGAACCCCGACACCCACTACGAGGTTCGTCGGAGGACTGCCTCTGGTCACACCAAGAGCTACTGCCGCCCGGGAGCGGCCTGTCCTGGCCCCACGGACTAGGGCCCGAGACACGCAGTCTCTCCCCCCACCGCCCTGGGGCGAGGAGGATAAGAGAGTCTTGCTGTGGCGTGAGTCAGCAGGGCAGACAGGGGTCATCCCCGTCCTCCGACAGGGCAGGCTGAGAGGGGTCCCCACGACCCCCCCCTCAGGCCACGCCGAGAGGGCTGGTGGCCCACCCAGAAAGGTCCACGAGGAGGACGGAGCGGCTCACCCAGCCATGGTGAGACCGACCCAGCAGGGACGTCCCGGGGCCGAGGGCCGCTGCCCCCCCTCACCCTACAGGACCTACGCTCCGAAGGGACGCGGGCGTGGAAAGCGGATGTAAAGGGCCGGGTCGGACTTAGAGGGGGTCAGGACGTACCCCACCTCTTTTTCCCTCCGCTCTATGGTCCCCAGCGTAGAGGGGAGTGGTCCCGGACCTCACCCTCGGAACGCCGACTTGAGACTCAGAGGGGGTCAGGACGTACCCTGCCTCTCTTCCCTCCACTCCAGGGATCTCAGCGTAAGGGGTAGTGGTCTCGGACCTCACCCTCGGACCGCAGACCTCTTTCATCCCTTCGCTCCAGGGTCCCCAGCGGAGAGGGTACTGGTCGCAGACCTCACCCTCGGGCCAGGGACTTAAAGACTCGGAGGGGGGTCAGGACGTCCCCCACCTCCCTTCCCTCCACTTCAGGGGTCTCGGCGCAGAGGGTAGTGGTCTCGGACCCCACCCTCGGACCGCAAACAGGGACGAACGTTGTTGGAAATGTCTATGCCATGTGCCTCTGTACATTTTTCTTCATAATGTTGTACTGTATGGTGTTTCATTCCTGTATGTCTTTTATTATTAATAAAACTAATACATGGAACAAGGACACGGATACGACCTGAAATTACTTGGAGGGCGTAAGCCAATTATGTGGGGTTATGCCCCACATCTGGACAGTTTTTTACTTAAAGAAGCTGTCCCAGGTCACGCACAATTATTTTTTCGTTACTGAAGAAATTGAATGCTTCTGTTACTACAGCAAGCGATGCTTCTACACGCCTATCTCCTTGGGGAGGAGGCCTTACGTAGGGTGTCCGTGGAGCAGAGCGACACGGGGTTCTTACTCCCGCTACTTCTCGTGAAGGAAGGGGGGGGGCATGCGGCCCATTCTAGGCCTACGTGCTATGAACGACTGTTGAAAGCGTTCGCTCCAAATCCTCACGGACAAGGCTCTGCTACGCGTATGCGCCGAGGAGACTGGTTGCAGCTCTCGATCTCAGGGACGCGTATATCCACGTTCCCACCTACCCACCGCACAGGAAATTCCTGCGGTTCGTCTTCAGGGGACAGATATACGGATATCTGGTCCTTCCGATCGGACGGTCACTAAGTCCAAGGACTTCTGTGAGGTGTACAACAGGCAGTCGTCGCCCCGCTGCGTCGGCAGGACGTTCGGGTATATGGATGCAGTCACCAGGTGTGAGACATTCCATGTCCTGGTCAGGACACAACGACGATGTGCCATATCAACAAGCAGGGGACCTAGGGTCCACCAAACTGCATGCGCTTGCACACAGACTGACGTTATGGTGCGACGAGCACCTTCTTTCAGTCAGAGCCTCCCACGTTCCGGGACTCCAGAACACGGGAGCGGATCTGTTGTCCAGGGGCCGATACCTCTATGCGGCTTGGTCACTGCACAAACAGTGGCCAGACAGTTGTGGGAGAGGTTCGGCGAGCCTCGAGTGGATCTGTTTGCGTCGGAAGAGAACAGCAAGTGTCCTCTGTTCTTCTCCATAGCAGGGACGGCTCCGCTAGGTTTGGATGCCTTGGCGCATCGTTGGCCCCAGGGCCTACTTTATGCGTTTCCCCCGTTGTCTCTCACCCTTCCCACGCTGGAGAGGGTGAGGACACAGCGCCTGTCAGTAATCCTGGTGGCCCCAGGATGGGGCTCTTGGAGGTCAGACATAGTCCCTCTCCTGTACGGTCGGCCCTGGCAGCTTCCGTTGCGCAGGGACCTATTGACCCAGGCGGGAGGCGAGATATTCCACCCACGGCCGGAAGATCTAGACCTCTGGGCTTGGCCCGTGAGAGGTTGAATCTTGGCGCGGAGGGTCTTCCCCAGAGCGTCATCGACACTATTCAGTGTGCGAGGGCGCAGTCGACCAGGGATGCTTATGATATGAGGTGGCGGTTGTTTGGAGACTGGTGTTCACTGGCTCAAGTTGTGCCATTTCAAGCACCAGTAAGGGTCGTTCTGTCGTTCCTCCAGAATCTCTTGGACAAAGGCAGGGCCTTTAGTACTGTCAAGGTGTATCTGGCTGCTATCTCAGCCTGCCACATCGGGTTTGAGGACAAGACGGTGGGCCAGCTCCCGCTGGTGCGCCAGTTCATGAAAGGGGCTAGCCACCTTCATCCAGTGACCAAGTCTCTGGTCCCCTCGTGGGACCTTGCTTTGGTTTTGGACTCTCTGTCCCGGCCACCGTTTGAGCCCTTGGAGGATTTGAGTATGAAGCTATTGTCGCTGAAGACAGCGTTGTTATTAGCTTTGGTGACCGCTAAAAGGGTCAGTGATATCCATGCTTTGTCCACAAGTGCGGAATGCATGAGGTTCAATGGGGATGCAAGGGTGGTCATTAAGACCAATCCGGCATTTTTTACCTAAGAACCGCCTAGCTGCCCCGGTTCCGGTGGACCTGGCGGCGTTCTGTCCGCCCCCCTTTGCCTCTGAGGAGGATAGGAGGAGGCATAACCTCTGTCCGATAAGGGCATTGAGGTTGTATTTGGACAGGGCTAAGGTGACGAGGAGGACTACACAACTGTTTGTCTCCTGGGATCCCAAGACTGTGGGACTACCTATCTCAAAGGTTAGGCTTTCCCAGTGGATCGTGGAGGCTATAGAGCGGGCCTACTCTGGTAGGGATATGGTGCCTCCCGTAGGGTTGAGAGCACATTCCACGAGAGGTTTGGCATCATCCTGGGCCCTCTGTAGGGGGGTCTCTGTTCAGGATTTTGTTCCGCCGCAAGTTGGGCGTCGTCTTCCACCTTTGCCACCTTCTATAGACTGGATGTGACAGCAGCGCCAGTGGCGCATGCGGTCCTGGGCGTAGGCCTCCAGTTAGGTGGAGAGACTTAGTCCCCCGCGGGGGACGTTGGTCTTCTCCAGGGCGTTAAGACGGTTGTTCTGTCGGCTCCTTTTAGGCACATTGCAGACTTAGGTCTGATTGGCCTTCCCGTTGGGGTGCAGTAGTCCTTGAGGGACGTACTGTGGTCCTTTGCTCACAGATAAAGGTACGGGCCCTAGGGGTCCAGACTTCGTGATGACAATAAGGGAGTTAATGAAGTCTCCCATAAGTGAGCAGCCTTGCGAAGCCATTTAATAGAACTAGGGGTTACATATGTAACCTAGGTTCTATAATGGCGAGCAAGGCTGCTCACCAAGATTCCCTTCTTGATTGCTTGAGAAGAGATAAATTGTTATCGAATGGAGACGTGACGCTGAGGCACGCTTATAAGGTGCACCCGGCGGGCGGGGTCTTCAACGTCATCACGTCTAAAGTCCCAGCCTAAAGTCTGTGAGTTTATTTGTAGTGCTTCTGTGTTTACGCCAGGGGGCGTCAACTCCCATAAGTGAGCAGCCTTGCTCGCCATTATAGAACCTAGGTTACATACGTAACCCCTAGTTACTGACATGACAGAAACACTGTCTTCCGCTCAAAGCTGAGAAAATATAATCTGCATAGATCACTCCTGTCTGTGATACATGAAAAGCAAACTTTGCACCTTGCAATGAGATTTGATCACTTCAATCTCTTACAGAGGTGACACAGCTTCTTAGGGACCCTTTTTCTGCTGATGTGAATGTGAGCATCCCCTCCAGTTATTGGTGTGTGTGTGTGTGTGTGTGTGTGTGCGTGCGTGCATGCGTGCTTGCGTGCGTGCGTGCAGCCTGCAAAACAGGCTATACAGTTCAAAACATTAATGTCAGTGTTAAGGCCATAGTTTGGGTTTCCCTCCTCACCTGCTCCACAATAGAGGCCAGCCTGCCCAGTGCCAGGCCACACTCATCGCCTCGGGTGACCACAGCACTGCCCAGCTTGACCACAATCCTCTTGGCTTGGCGGAGCTCACCACGGTGGGCAAAAGAGCTGCTGTTAGCCCGGCCAAGCATCACTGTACAAGAGGAGGAGATTGAAAAGTTATGTTTTGTTTAAGAACTATTTTTATGGTATTTTTCAAATTGTGACCCATGCCAACAGCGCCCTTCAATAGTATACAGTTGTCACCTAGTATCAGCTGCTCATGAGGTCAAGGGGATGTGTGTGATCATAGAAAGTTTATATTAATCAGGTCAACTTTTTTTTATTGTCTTGTTGTGTGTGATTTTGACGATTTGTATGGACCCCGCCCCTGTGTGTCTGGAATAAAGATTGAATTGAATTGAATAAACAATGGATTTTGTTTGAGGGAAGGACTTGCATAAACTACTTTCTTATTACCACATAATGACTCAATATACATTTAACAAAAACATTTAACATCTTACAAATATAAGATTCTTATAACTCAATTCATAAAATCAACTGTTATTTTTATGAAATGCTCACTCAGTGACTCAAGTCAAAAATAAATGTAAAGCAACATTTGAAGCTAAGCCAAAGTGACACTATATTTCACTATGCTCAGATTTCTAAGACCTTTCCTATTTTTCCTGAAGGGGTATAAATGTTGTATTGTGTGAATATGGATGGATGTGGTTTATAAATGTTTATTTTTATGTAAATGTGTGCATGGGGAGGTGTTACTGTACTTTAATTGCTCTAACATTGTTGTGTTACTTAAAAAAACTTTTTTTAACTTGATAAGGTTACGCCCCAGAAATACATGCACTGCATTCTCTCTACAGCAGAACTTTAGCAAACTATGGATGCACACACAAGGCATCTCAATTCTCAGTTTGTGCAAACAAAACACGCATGTTTTTCGGACTTTCTGATTCATTGATTACATGATTGGTACAATCAGTGCAGCTGCTCTCCTCTCCATACACCTGTGCGTAACCGGGGAAACAGAAAATCACTTGGTGTAAAGTGCCACATCAGCACAGCCAGCGGCAAAAAGGCACTGCTGACAACACACATCTCTCTGGAGCACTGAAGCGCATGTGAGGCAGTGACAGAGTGTGGTGGTTTCATCTTGCTTTGGCAGTTAGCACTGATAGCATATATAGACTCACAACTGGAGGACGTATTAACTAAACCCTATACTTCATTGACTGGGATCCCCCAGGGGTCTGTACTTGGTCCTCACATTTTTCCCCCTCTACATCAAATCTCTTTGCCAAATATAGCCATTCCACAAGCTCAACATGGCCCATTTTGAGCTTGTAGATCGTCAGAATGTTCTCCTGTCATGAATGCTCAGAATAGGGTTCATGTGGTTAAATGATAAGGACTCAGTCAATGCTAGCATTGTCTGATTACAAGTGCTGGTTATCAGGTGTCGGTCTGGAATGAATCGGTCCAGCATCACCAGACAATATTGACATTGTTGACACGATAAGGTAAAAAATATTAAATACAAATTCAAGTAATTAACTCACTCAATGTTAGACCCAGGAGCTATGTACAAGACAAAAGCTTTTGTCAAAGACCAGACAAAAGTGTCAACTTTTGTCTTGTCTGTCAATTTTGAGGAAACAATACGCAGTACTTCTCAACTGGTTTGACCCAAATGATTTAGCTTTGACCATCAGACAGAATCCATTGTTGCCTGTGCACTGTCACAACACTTTGGTTGAGAAACAATGATAGTGCTTTTAGCCTTTTACTGTTCTGCACAATAGAGCGCCGCAGTCCCGCCCCCTTTCATGACAACGCCAGGCCCAGGAAATTAATCCCAATGCATTTTTCCCCAGACATTTCAAAACGTATTTATTTAAAGACCTTTTAAGCGTAGTACGAAGCCAACTCTGGTTGTGACAAATCACAACAGCACACACAATATTTTGGACCAAACAAATAATTACAAAGAAGAAAAACAACAAAAAAAGTGTTGTAACCTGCCGTTTTTTCTACTTCTAATTATTTGTTTGGCCCGAAAAATTGTGTTTGTTGTCATGATGTGTCACAAGAATTGGCTTTGTCCGCGGCGTAAACGTCTTTAAATAAATACTTTCTGATAAGTCTATGAGGAAAATGAACAGGATTTATTTTCCGGGTCTCTCGAGGGGGCGGGACTGCGACGCTCTATACTGATAGGCGTTATGGATAGAACTACTATTGGGGCTTTCATAAATCATTTACACAATGACATTATTGATAATAACCATCAGTAATGTCTATAACTAAGTGGGAGAATGGCAAATAGAAACTCTATAACAGTCAGGTAATTACATCACTTTACTACTATGATGTAGCCTTAAATAGAAGGAAAAGACAACATTTATGCCATACCACGATATTACGATATAATCCCAGTTAATATGTCAGATAATATGTAATATATCTAGTCTCATATAACGAATCACAATATTGATATAATATATTGATATTTGTCCAGCCCTGTTCTGCACTTTGGCACACCCATTTAGGCCTAAGGCAGATTCTAAAAACACCTCTAAATCCTGAACTAAGGTTTCTGAAAAAAATATATATTTATATAGCAGCATCAACATTTTTACATTTTTGAATACTGTACATACTGTACAGAACCCAAATATGGGTTCCCGGCCTGAGGGGGTAAGATACCAATAGGGGTTCCCGCCCAGAATGGGTTAAAAGGTAGGGTATGGTATAGTTTTGTTTAGAGCAAAACTTTTATGTTAAAAGGTTAAAGCACTATATTCTAATAGTAATCATTACTATAGTGTTTGTTCAGTAACCATCTCTCCAAACAGAAAATACATTTTCAGGTGGGTTGCCAAGTCAATCAGGAGAGAGAACCCATGTAACTGCTTAAAATGTGTTCCAGTTCCAATTTTGTTTACTAATGTTTTGTGTCAACACTTTTGACACAATTTCACTCAGTCACTCCTGATTTAATGTATTGTATTGTGTGTGCGTGTGCGTGTGTGTGTGTGTGTAAACAGTGGATGCAACCTCATACAAATGTATGTCAGGCAGCTGCCTAACAGTACACAACCAGTCTATGCACACACCAAAGCTCAATGTATAAATAATTATGTACTATGCACACACAAATCTAACTAGAACTTGCCTTGTTTCAGTGGTTTGATAGACTGGTAGCATCCTTGGTGAGCCCTGAAGCTCAGCAGGTGGTGATGAGAGCACATTGACAGCATGGTCATCTAGTTGTCCCACACTGTACAACTACAAACTACAGTATGAGGAGAGATGGTTGGATTAACATATCAGCATCTTCAATAACATTATACTGAATGGGCCTTAATTATTATCGCTTCTTCATTTATTAACACGGACAAAATGTGTATAAAATGCAACATTAACAGAGTGTCCTGGTAAAATCTCTAAACCCAATGCCTTTATCAGAAAATAAAAGTTGTTTTTCATTTTTCAAAACAAGCCCCATCTTGCTATGTGCGAAATCCTTTTAAAGCAATGAAATATAATATTCCTACTGTACTTATTGTCCTGGGATTGTAGTCTCAGTGTGCTGTACTTTGTGTAGTGTCTTCTATTCAGTCCTTCGTGTCCATGATTGGGTCCATCATCTTTGACATGCAAACCCCTCCCTCCGCTGTAAACCGCTGATGATGAAATGCTCTGGAGAGCTTGCAGCAACAGTACGACGGTGTCTCTCTAGACTAGAGTCTGCAACAAGCTTGTACTTTATAGGCATATCGCGACGCCTTGTTGGCTTGTAGATCTGTCCTTAATACAGCCACGACACCGGTGTACACGTGGAGAAATTATATGACCTTTTGCCTTTCCAAAACAAAAGTGCACCGCCACCTTAGAGTATACTCTATGACCGCCACCAATCAAGAAGTGCAGCCGGTTAGCATAGTATTAGCCTGGATGGTATAGCAGTGTTGCCAGATTTCGCAAGAGAAATAAGCGATCGGTCAGGTGACTCAGGTCTATGATAACACCCCCCCCCCCCCCCCCCCCCCCCCAAAAAAAAGGTTTCCACTTTTTATTTTTAACATTTTTATAACATTTTTATATTTTTAACAGGTCTACAAGCTCGCGATGTGATGCGTTGTGAGCTTGTAGAACTGCTATTTTCAACAACAAAAGAACATTGGGAAGTAAAATATTTTGAATGTTTTAAATATTTTAACAACACAAATCTTGTATGAGCCGTCCAGCTCTGGTCCATAGTAACTAGCCTGGCTAATAAGCCAGACTAATATCACACATGCCGGCAGGCAATTTAGTTTTGACAACGGCTGATTGATTGATTGAAATATGTATTAACAGTTTGCAGAATTACAGTACAAGCACAAACTCAATACAAAGACTGTTAACTGTGAGTGGACGACCCAATTAAGCATTACACTTGTTTACAAGAGGGTCCACCATGTTCAATTCAACAAAACATTTAGAGACGTACAAATAGACACTTCTATATAGTCAAAGAACAGAACAGGAATTCATCATAAAGGAAGCAAAAAGAGGAAAGAAGGGGGGCGGTGGGAGGGGGATTCAGATTTTACGGGGGCCATCTGGGTCTGGCTTATTAGCCAGGCTACATAGTAACGGCATTAGAGCTATGGACCACCAGGACCAGAGCTAGGGCCGCCCTAGCCCTGAAACAATGACTGCCATCATGATGATTATGAATACGAGAGTCATGAACCATGGGCCATGGTCCATGGCTAGGGCCGTCCTTGCTCCTTGGCACAAAATATTTTCAGATGGGGGTCCGCGGACAAATACATATTAATATGGGGGTCCTTGACATGAAAAAAAATGTGGGAATCACTTGTTTAAAAAACATTTATAGGAAGAAAGCCCACTTAGAAACAAGCCCAAAGTAGCTTATTATAAGCAGACATGGCAACACTCTGCATCCCATAGTCCTGAAGGACAGTGCTGATTCGCTAGTTGGTTGTCAGTGGACACAACTAATAATTGGATGAGGCCATCATTTTTATTATTTTATTAAAAAACCCATTAGACAACATTTTACATTAGTTTGTATCAAGCCAGATAATACTACAATTACATTACAAAGTGTAGGCTACTTAATAAAAAAGTAGTAGTAGGAGTATTTTGGGAAAAAACTCATTTTGAGAAATCTGCCATTCATAGTCAAAGATTGCTAATCCACCCTTAATTGACAAATTAATTATCATCCGTACAAAGGAAACTAGAAAGGTGCACACACTAAGGGCGCGTTCGGAAATAGCGCACTGAGCGCACTGTGCAATGCAAACTAATAGGAGAGTGCACTCCGGTACGGTAGGCCTATTTCCGAACGCGCCCTAAATGTCACTCACACCAAATATCTTTACCCTGAAGAAGGCAGCCTAGCTAGTCTGTCCGAAACGTTGGACAGTTCTGTCTGTATACATGTGTCCACAATAACATATTGGCATCAGCAGCTACGAGTGTGCGGATATACTCCTTTATTCTACAGCCTTGGTAGGCAAGGTCGCGTGCACGCATCGGATTCATGGAATGAATTCTGTACTGGCCATATATGGAGCGTGTCCTGAATGTACAGGGTTTGATGAGGTCAGATCAACATATGGAATGTCAGAACAGGAAGGACACGTGGGAAGGATCAACATATGGAATGTTAGAAGTTGAACAGGTCAGCTCCATATATGGAAATCTAAGGGTTTGAGGTTTGAGGTCAGATGTAGAGTTTGTGGCCGGCTCCATATGCAGATCTAGGTGATGATCCAGTCTTCTCCATGTATACCAGGGTTAGATGAGGTCAGTGTTGTGATCTTCATATGTGGAGATGGTCATATATGGTGTGACGTGTCACGAGGCTTGACCATATATGGAGGTGTTAGGGTGACTAACTAACGGACTGGACGGACAGACGGGAGATGCAGGTTTTCATATAGTAAATGCGACCTACCGTCGCAACAAGGATTCTGCCTACAGCGATGTAATATAATCAATAAGACAGATGGTTTGTTTACACTCCTGGAGCTTCTTCCTGTGACTATTTGTATGACAAAGGAGTTTGTTAAAGTTAAAGTGTATGCATTTTGTGTCGACAGTACACGTCCCTACACTCATGTAAAATAAAATGCTTAAAAGGCTAACTAGAAAACGACCACTTTGTCAGTTCAGGCGTCAGCCCTGTGTGGAGACGTCGGCCACTTTGCTGGCTGGCGTGAGCCTTAAACCTGTGCTGTGCTGTTCTCTGAAATAAACATCGGAACATCTCATCTTCTGACTCCCGTGTCTCACAAACTTCATCGAGTGCTCTCCCAGTTCTAACAGTATTTCGTATAATAGAACTAGAGTGTATGGTAGAAACCAGATACCAACACACTCCCTCTGTATGTTTGATGACTCCATTCTGTTTGTGGACCCCACAATAGATGAGGAGGTGTTGTCAACAGCTCAGCTCACCGTGGTGATGGACGATCGTCTTTATACTCCGTCCACAAACCATGTCTGAAATCGCTGTCAGCAGAGAAGCTGCAGGAATGCATCAGCCGCTCCATGGCACGCCACAGAGTGATCCACAAACTCATCGACAAAGTCGCACAAAGCGTCAAGGCAGCTCATGAATAAAAAAAATGTCATTTTCAATCTTACATCGATCTATCTACAGTATCTATAAATGCACTAAGTCTCTGTCTGTTTGTCTGTTCGCCACACCGATTTCAGATTCAACACACGTTCCACACCACCACAGGGGGTGCAGTGCGCCGGTGTAGAGTTGGTCGGACACACGGTCCTCTAGAACCGCCACAAAAGGCCTCTGCCCGGGCTCCGGACAGGACCCCTGCCCAGGGTCCATATATGGAGCTGGACTGTTCTGACATCACAACACTCAATATTTGGGCATGCCTGACACAGAACTCCATAAACTGGCCTGTTCCGACATCACAACACTCCATATTTGGGCATGCCTGACACAGAACTCCATATATAGGAATAAAGGGACACAGAGACACATACAGAAATCTCCATGGGCACGAGGGACAGACAGATGGGTGGAACGGGTGCATTTCCGGTTGTCCAGAACCAGCACAAAAGCCTAATATGGGGCATATGCTTGACAAAGAACTCCATATATGGGCATAAAAGGGACACAGGGGACATACGTATAATAACTGGGGCATGGGAGATGCATTTCCAGTTGTCCAGAACCAGAACCAACAGAAAAGATTCTGCCCGGGCTCTGGACCTGATCGCCCCTATATCTCCATATATGAATCATCATCTGGCCTGTTCTGACATCACAACACGGGCACCGCTCTATTAGTTCCAACCGGAAATGCATGCCCCGTGCTCCAGTAACCCAGTTATTACTCAAAATACTTCCTTAATGTCAACCAAGTCCATGTTCACACCACCATGAGGAAGTTCCACAAACCACATTCAACCCAGATTCGGCTAGGGGTTAAATTAATTTCACTCCTATATGCTACAAAAATGTGGAACCAACAGCCGTTAAGAAATGTGCATCCTATAATCCTAGGCCTATATGATGATTTTTCTTTTCATTATTTTTTTTGCATAAAAGTGTATATTAGCCTACAAAATGTGTAGGCTATGTCTTTAAATGTTCTGGTGAATTGAAATTGGAGGACCCATATGTAAACAAGTATTAGTGCTTTTTCTGGTTTTATTTTAGATTTTGTATTGACTTGTACTTTCGTTTGAACTGTACCCATTGTCCATTCTATCCTCCAGTTGACAGAAAACTGGAGGAAGGGTAAACATGCTTTTGCTGTCATCTAGTGGAAACTTTCCAGAATTGCTCACGGGGAAACCTTTGACCCTACAGTAGGTTAGTCTGTCTTGATCATTGTTTTAACTTTTGTTACTTTGTGTCCTCCGAGCATAGAGTTTTAATGGCAGGAACTGGAATGGGAACAGACAGGACTGTCAACAACACCAAGGACAAGCAGGTCAGCCACACAGAGAGCCGATTAGGGGTTAGTCTCTGTGTGTCTGACATGCTCATATTACTTCACATAAGTCTAAACGTCTGTCTTCTCCTGTCTCTCCGTCTAGCACTATTTCCACCCTGAAGGTTATAGTTTCAGCGTCTGTCTTCTAATGGTTGTCTCTGTGTCTTTCCTTCTGTCTCTCCATCTAGCATATAGCCTCAATCAACTTTCTCTATCAATTAACTCTCAAACAAAGTCATAGATATTCTGTCCATGTTATATAGAGCTCTGGTCTGACGTTACACACAAACAAAAGTGGTTGCCATGCATGCCTAACTACACCGATTTGCACAGGCGATTTCTCTCTTAACCCCTTAAACTAAAACTGGCTTGAGTTGCAACTGCATTTCACAACTTGGATTTCATTAATAGTCTTTAATCCTGGGTTTTCAGGGTTAGACATTCACTTCGGGGCACTAGCTGTCTCCAACAGTTCTAAAACGTTAAATGTGGAATACATAAAAGCAACACTAATTTAATGGAATATACACATGTAAATATAGCCAGTCCAAGTCAATCCTATCACTTTCCTGCAATCTGCTATGCCCCATGCTGAGTTCACTGTTGTTCCATCAAATCCTGAACCAGTTGGTTTGGTTTCCATCCATGTTCATTATCATGATCTATTCTAGACTGTATTGGGTGTTTAACAAAGATTTGGTCCGCTCTCCCTTCACATATGTATGACTGTGCCATTGATTCTCTCCCTGGTTCTCTCCTATACCATTGATTGATTGATTGATTGATTGAATTTTTTATTTCACAGTATGCCGAATGGGTACATTTCAAACGGAGGCACAAGTCAATACAAAAACTGTTACTTTGTGGACATACCATGATAAACTTTAATCCTTTGCAACTAGTAGACTTTATAATCTGTCACCATGGAGAAGTACATGGCAGTGTATTAAGTACTCTTTAGCTGCATCTTTCTCTTCTGTATGTGTTGGGGTGTGCGAAGAAGGATTGCATTGACAAAACACTGTAAACAAAGTATCCTCTGCCATTAATAGGTGGGCCTCAGAGTCAATCACTTAAATGTAACATACCAATTATTAATCTGAATGGCTGTTTTTTTTGCATAAAAGTGTATATTAGCCTACAAAATGTGTAGGCTACGTCTTTAAATGTTCTGGTGAATTGAAAATGGAGGACCCATATGTAAACAAGTATTAGTGCTTTTTCTGGTTTTATCCTCGTAGCAGATTTTGTATTTACCTATACTTTCATTTGAACTGTACCCATTGTCCATTCTATCCTCCAGTTGACAGAAAACTGGAGGAAGGGTAAACATGCTTTTGCTGTCATCTAGTGGAAACTTTCCAGAATTGCTCATGGGGAAACCTTTGACCCTACAGTAGGTTAGTCCGTCTTGATCATTGTTTTAACTTTTGTTACTTTGCGTCCTCCGAGCATAGAGTTTTAATGACAGGAACTGGAATGGGAACAGACTGTCAACAACACCAAGGACAAGCAGGTCAGCCACACGGAGAGCCGATTAGGGGTTAGTCTCTGTGTGTCTGACCTGCTCTTCCTTGATGGGTAAAAAAACAAACAGGTAAAACATGTGAGTAATATCTGCCACCAAGAGAAGCATCCATATTGGACACCGGTGCACTGAATTACCTACTGTGGTAATGTGGAAGAAACACTTATTTTTTTAAGTAAAAGTAGAAATACTCTGTTGCAAGTAAATGTCCAGTGTTCAAAATCTACTTGAGTACATTAACACCCTCTTTCTTAATATTGCTAAATCCACATACACTGGTATTATCGGCAAGTATAGGTCCATTAGGAAGAACAAAGAAAAAGTCCAAGTTACAATGTCCCTAGCTGGTATATGGTCCAAAGAAGAGGTCATAAAGTATCCTCTGCCATTAATAGGTGGGCCTCAGAGTCAATCACTTAAATGTAACATACCAATTATTAATCTGATTGGCTGTAGCTGTGTGTACAGCACTATGCAGCATGCCATGCTTTTAATTTGAACTGGAAGACAAACTATTGGGTTTCATATCATGCACCCATTTGCAATTGTAGTTGTACTTTTATTAAATAAGTTATACGCTTTTTCTAGTCAATGATGTTGATTTAGGGCTAAAGCTAACCAGCAACCTATAGTATTTTCTGTGTAACAATTATTTGTATCATTGAAATGAGCTACACAAGTCACAAGTATAATTTTATCTATCTTTTTATTGCAGGTAATTTAGCAGTACTCCTGAGTCAATCATAATTAGCTATACAAATAACAGACATAATACAAATAGATACAATAGTCTATCTGTCAAAGTAGAAGGCCATTCCCAGAGTAACTGTTTTAACCATAGTGCTATAATAGATGTTTCAGGATAACTACATCTTTGTAGAGATTCATGGTACACTGAATCAAAGTTTTAAACTCAGCAGAGTGGTTTGTAATGGAATACAGTAAATATGGAATGGAAATTATAACTTTGAGTCTGACATTATATCATATCTCAGATAGTCGGATTGTTATAATTTAGATCAAACAAGTTTAAAGGTGTTTACTCTTTGAAAATAACAGCATTTTCCTTGTCGACATTCCATTCTGTCGAAAATCTAGGGGAGAAGATACTTTGTCTCCACTGAAACGGCCTTTTATCCCCCTCACTACAGTCCGTTTCAAAAACCAGAATGAAAAAGTAAGTAAGTAACTAAGTAACTAAGTAACTAACTTTAAAATTAAATTCAAATTTAACAAAAAAACATAATTAGTGATAATATCTGCCACCATCTTTAAGAGATAATCATCCCTATTGTCCTGCGAGATGTTTAAAATCAAACAAATCCAGATTACTGATCCAGCACAAATAAAACGATTGTAAAAATGATCATGGCACCAAAATCTTTCCAACAATAAAAACATTTCAGATTACATTTAAAAACAGCACATTTTATATCACAATCATCCTAATTAAATGAATAATTTCCACCCAAACATTGAACTCATGCATTAAATAACTGATTCCAGAACCTGTAAGACTCAGGTTCATCACCATTTACAGTAATAGCACAGCTTCTTAGATTATCTCCTTTAAGAGTAACATCTTGTTTTTACGACCTGTAACAATGCAGTTCAGTTAGTCATGGTCAAGTCAAGTCAGGCTTCTAACTCATTCATTCTACATTACTTAAATCTGTGTAAATGCATGAATTCCTTCTTTTATCATTAGCTGTTTTATCTCCAGTTTTTCAACACACATTCGTCATTAGAGCTGTACATCACCTTCAAACTCTGCCATCCTGCATTTCTACGCTGCTTTCTCTAACTGTCCTATTGGTGCCCTTATTTGGAAATTGTTATAAGTGCTCTGAAGGACTGAAGGACTGACTGGTGTGTGTTGCACCTCTGTGAACTGGGGAGGATTCATTGAAGAGACAAAAGGTGCCACTATTGTGACAGTATAGTGTCCGTTCTATTAGTGATAAAACAATTTTGTGATTTAGCAATAGTGTCCTTCATAGATTTGATGGTAGTCAACTGCTGGGCTTTGCATGTGCAATCCTCCTCAGACAGTGGAGGAGTGGTTGCAGGATCCAGAACGTCTCTCGACCTCTCTCACCAAAGCCATTGGCTGGGTGTCCTCAGGTACAACTCCATACGCCTACGCCCTCCATCTACGTCTTACTCCAATCTGTGAGAACAATGAAATTGATATGAACAAGTCAGTCATAAAGATAACCCAAGTACTGTAAGTGTTCAGCATAGTAAAGAGAATTCAGAAGAAAAAGAACACCTGCTGAGGTTCCTGTGGTCTCTCATTCCCGACTAGAACCTGGTGGTTTCTGAAGGTGCGTCTGAGTAAACATGATGAGAAAGGAAAAATATTTTTTATGCTAAATGATTAACATATATGGCTAAATAAAATCTGCACTTCTTGCAAACATGCTAACAGCCGTTGAAAAGACATAACAACGAACCTGTGAAATGCCTTTGCCAAACAGTAGATACAAGCCAAGGACAGCAAGGAGATGATGATAGTTACTAGTACTCCTAGATGGATGAGGGAACATTTGTTGGTCAGCGACTAAAATACACATTCTTAATGAAGAAATTAGTCACAATTACCTCAAACAAAGTAGATCAGTACTTACCTGAACGTTTCTTTAAGACTGAGACTGTGATCATGGGCGGGGCCAGGTCTAGACAGCAAACACAGATTCAACAAGTGGTTTTTGACCAATGGTCCAGAAATCTACCACTCCCAAGTTGGTTACATTTGTGCAATCTTCAGCATTACATAAATAATTAACAATATTTAACACCGCAGATCAGTACTTACCTGAACGTTTCTTTGAGACTGGGACTGTGATCATGGGCGGGGCCAGGTCTAGACAGCAAACACAGATTCAACAAGTGGTTTTTGACCAATGGTCCAGAATCCTACCATTCTATATAATAATATATTAATATTTAATATAAAAGTTAAATAATATTTAACACCGCAGATCAGTACTTACCTGAATATTTCTTTAAGACTGTGACATCTGCAAAGGAAATGATGGTGTTGGTGCTTTGTGGATGTTGTGCTGAGCAGCGGTAGCGTCCAGAATGGTCTCTTGTCACATTCAGAATGACCAGTTTGGCCCTCTCCGTTCCAGTTACCAGCGCGATGTGAGATCCAACTTTGGTCCATGTCACGATGGAGAGAGGTGAGCTCTGGGCCTCACAGGTCAGCGTCAGCGTAACACCTTGTTCGAGCGTCCAATGTGTGATCATGGGCGGGTCCGGGTCTAGACAGCAAACAGATTCAACCATTTATTTTATTACAAGTGGTTTTTGACATGTTCCAAATGGTTACAGGTTAAATTTGTACAATCTTCAGAGTTAAATATATTAACAATATTTCTTACCTGTAACTTCGATTTCGATTTTACTTTCAAATTGGTATCGGAATGGTGCTCCATTCATTTGACCTTCAACTTGAAGTTGATATGACCCTGTGTCTGACCGTCTGAGGTCTCTAATGAGGATGCTGGAGTTACACTTAGTGACATTTTGCTCCAAGAGGGACACTCGACCTTTGAACTCATCCTGACTGGCATTTACATTCCTGGAGTGGAAGATCATGTCCGAATAAAGGCAATTCACAGCGATACCGTCACACTTATACCAGGAGAAAGACTCTGGTACGAAGACGTCATCATCAGATTTGTGAGAGTAAGAACAGTTGAATATAAGACTCGATCCAACTTTAGCTTTTAGTTTGCAGGGTCCGTCAGAGGGATTAACCCATTCAGCTCCTATTAAAAGTAAACATAAGAAACATAAAAAGTTACATCAAAGCAAATAGCTTAGGCTTAGACCATTTAGAAATAGAACACTTGTTTGTTGTTAAACCTTTCAATCTGGGAATACCTTGTGTAACATTAGCTGTTGATATATCTAAAAAATCACACCTATATGTGAATTGAGGGGCCCTCTCTTAATTCAGTCTGACTGAATGAATAGCTCCTCCACCGCCATGAAAAATAATGACCAGAGGGGACATGAATCCAATAAATTCAACGTGTGTGTGTGTGTGTGTGTGTGTGTGTGTGGCTGTGCGTGCGTGCGTGCGTGTGTGTGTGTGATAAAAAAACAAGAGATTACCTTTTATGTCAATAATCCTAGAGATGAGGATCATCAGAGAAACACCAACACCCCACATTCTGTAGTGCTGTCAGTCTACACAACTGGGGAGAGGAGAGGAGAGGAGAGGAGGGGAGAGTAGAGGTATCTTGGATTAAAATGTGACATGTGAACCTGCATGCCTCATGGCAAAAAAAAGAGCACAGATTGCTAAACAAATGGCTAGGCTACTCTACATCCCACAAAGGTGCCATGAAAAGTGGGAGAGGATGGATTGATTGATTCAATGAATGAATACTTTATTAATGTTTGTTTGCATGGACAGACAAGCACAGGGAAGTAGGATGCAGTACAAAACAAGGTCTGCTGATTTATCCAAGAAAGCCTATATGGCTGTTTTCCATTCCATCCTTTTGTATAGCCTACTCAATTCATCATAACATATAATATTTTAAATGGGCAACATTTAAAACGGGTAATACAGATTAGAGGACATGAATATGATACTTATAGGCCTACTGATAATATGGTGAATGTTTTATAACAAGCTTTTTTGTTAGCCTTTTAAACAATCATTGTAAAATCGTACCACATACTGTTATAAAAACTGTTATAAAGACTAAAGTAGGCCTATTCAATCAATCAACGAAACAGACACGCCAGCAGACCTACAATAGCCCATGCGTGCCTGAGGATCCTATGAAAGCACTATAGCCATCCTCCGTTCACTCCCCGTCTCATTCCGGACACAATTATATCTTTAACACGCAGCACCTCTCTCTCTCTCTCTCTCTCTCTCTCTCTCTCTCTCTCTCGTGTGCACTGCTGCGCAATGTCACAGACACAGACGCGATCAATAATAATAATAATAAAATGTGATGATTTTTGTATAGTTTTGGATATTAACAAATTAATTATTAAAGCACAGGGCCTCGCATTTCTCCCAGGCAGCTATGATTGCGAGCCATGCGTGCGCCTCGCATGAAAGCACTGTCTTGCTGCTGTCATGAAGGGGAAAGCAAGTAGTGTAGTGTACACTTCCATTTGTATAAAAATACGTGGTTTTATTTCTCGTTAGTCATAGCCTATTCATACTGTTGTAGTAGGCTAGCTATTCATTCAGTTTCTCAGAAGAAACGTGTCAGCTCAGATCGACTGAGAAACTCAATGAATAGCTAGCCTACTACAACAGTAGGCTACAGAATATGTACTGACTAATCAGATGCCTGATTTATTCTTAATGTGTTCGTGAGCGCACGTTGTGGGTAGATCAGCCACCCCCAGCATGCGGAGATGCAGGCTCTGAGAACATTCAGAAACTTGCAGCCGCAGCTGCTGAAAGTGCCTCAAATAGTGTAGTAAACTCGCCAGAATGTGAAGGAGAGTCGTGCCGCGGAGATTCTACTTAACATTCTGGCGAGTTTCCTACACGTTTTGGCGAGTTGTCAAGATAACTCGGCAAAAAGGGTAAATGCGGCGAGTATCCTTGTTACCCTATAGCCATCCTCCGTTCACTCCCCGTCTCATTCCGGACACAATTATATCTCTGCTCAGTGCTCACCCATCAATGCATCCAGGCAAGGAATTACAGTCACCCTGAAACCATCGACTAGCATGCACCCTCCGCTCAATGCCTCAACCGCGCCAATACAATACGATATAAGACCCGAAAGGAAACAATTCACCTCAAATACTTTTTCCTTGTGTTATCCTTTTAGATCAAGTGCTTGACTCCCTGGCCGTTTGCATTTTTGTCTGATAAGTATTCAATCAATCAAACAAACAAACTCCATTAAAATATCAGATATAGCCTAAGCCTAGCCTATAGGCAGCGGCTACTGCACGTGATAAACAGCAGATTTATTTTTATTTAGGTTCGGAAATACGGCACTGGAGCGCACTCGCCTATTAGTTTGCATTGCACAGTGCGCTCAGCGCGCCATTTCCGAACGTGCCAAAATGCGCAACAGCAGTGTTATCAACCCAGACAGTAGTGGCCATACCATTATGTAAAATATATGGAACCAAATGGTAGCCTATAATGTTCCTTAAAGTTCCATCACTGAGACTGAGTTATTGGGGGTCCATCCATTCCAAGAACCAATTAAATCTGGCCTCCCGCGCGCTTCAAAATATACCCAGACAGATTAGAATAACCATCTCCAATAAACTTCAACAATCCGATCAGCACTATAAATATTAAATCATCAAAGACAAAATAACAACAAGGCTATGTTCCAACATCAGAAAACCATCTTCATCATCAGACAATTAGAAAAAAATAAACCAGAAAAGCAGATGCAGAAGTGAATTGATATTCTGTGAAGTAATATTCTGTCAGCGCACTATTGTAGCTGCACAGACTCTGTCCATCTAAGCATTTTAATAGACGATTCTAAATCTCAATAAATTCACTACACATTGTAGCCTATATGTGTAGTGAATTTATTTATATTTAAATAGAATAGGCTACTTACGTTTAAATGCCTCGTCCACCGGAGTACCCTCGCATTCGCCTTGATCCCGTGTCCTAGTTTGGTGACTGACTGACTGTTATCTGCAGCAGCATTTGAAGTGCAGGCCGGGGTGTGTTTGTTGAGAAGTTAGGCGAAGGCGGGTCACTCTATACTGTACACTCTCACCTGCAAGACTGGGTGGGATGCAGGTTGCTAATCCGGTCTGGGTCTAGAGCGGATACGGAAACGGTGTGTGCGTAGCCCATAGGCCTGTGTGACAAAGTACCGGATACAGTAGGCGGGCTTTAGCAGTGAGCAGAAAGAAACCATGGCTTTCCACAGGTAACACTAGCTCGGCACCCCACACACGCACGCACGCACACGCGCGTGCACAGCAGGCTAGCACACTGACTGACACCAGTGTGACCAGTGCACACCACAAACTCTAGTACACATGCAGTCAACGTCCCCAAAAAGTGTACTATTAGTACAAATGCAGTCAACGTCCACAAAAAGTGTACTATTAGTACAAATGCAGTCAACGTCCACAAAAAGTGTACTATTAGTACAAATGCAATAAAGTGCAAAACATCATAATTAGAAGCTCTGTCTATATTGACATTAAATTGTGTGTGCTGCCAGTGGTTTTCATATCAAGGACCCCCAACTTGATTATATATTTGGAATTTGGTTTTTCGAAATTATTCTATGAGCTTGTAGATCCACTATTTTTGAATAGTCAAAGTAAGATAAGATAGGGTTATATTATAATTTAACTGATTGCGATACTAATAGTATCGCAATCAGCCAAATTAGTTAATATATAGTATCATACTATGTTAACTAATTTGGCTGGGGAACAAGTGTAACCCCTTAAGGGACCCCAGCCGTAGCCCACTTTGAGACCCACTGTTGTAAGGTACAGCCAGGCCACCTGTACCTGTACTACCAAGCAAGGAGGCCTGTATCATTATTTCATACAGAAGGATGGTCTTCCTGCTTTCTTTGTCACCTCCAACCATGGCAGACTATTCATAGTACGTACGTTACAAAGTACGAGACCAGGTTTCTGATCAGTTTCCTCCCGGTCCACCACCTGTCACCAGGCTTGCCATGGACTTTACTTTTCCTTCTGGATCCATGTTATGACTGGGGCGGCGGTGGCTACAGTGGCCGGATCATCCGGCCACACTATCCACCGCCGCCCGGGTTCGAACCCGGGCTCCCCCAGAGTTAGCGTAGAAGTGTCCCTGAGCTGAGGGCTCATTTGCATTCCTGAAACAAGACAACGACATCCCGAATAACCATTTCTTTAGATACCTGCAGGTGCGCAGTTTCGCTCAAAAACACTTCCCTTTCCCATCCCCGCCGCCTAAGACTGCTATAAACATAATACTTGAACTCCATCCCTTGAGGAAAAAGAATATATCAAAAATGTATGAAGTACTACAAAATATCAAACGCCCTTCATTTGATAACACTAAATTGGCTTGGGAAACAGATCTGGACGTCACGTTATCGGACGAGTCTTGGCTTAACTGTCCAAGAAGAATTCACACCACCTCCTTGTGTATAAGACATAGGCTCCACTACTCCAATGAAAAACTAGCCAAGATTTACCCTGGTTTTGATGCTGGCTGTGGCACAAGCCTGCCACGCTGGGTCATATGTTTTGGTCATGCCAATCATTAGTCAGGTTTTTAATTTTCAAGGCGGTGTGTGGTGGAACGGTGGATCCCTGCCCGGTGATTGCTGTTTTTTGGGTGTCTCCAATCGAGGAACGGCTCACGGGTCTTCAGGCAAACGCTGTGGCATTCACAACGCTTTTGGCTCGTAGATTGATACTTCGACAATGGAAGTCGGGGACCTCGTTCAAATAGTGGGTCAAAGAGGTTCTCTCCATGATTCCCCTAGAGAAACTAAGGTACAACCGTAGTGGTTCTAAAGAGATACATTATGACTTGGACCCCTTTCATAGAGTTTGTGGAAAGTATACCTTTCACTTAAACCCATATTCCCTTGTACAATCTGATACCTCACACCAAATCTGACATTGGGCGACCTCTGGTTAGAGGCCCTCAGTAAGTAGACAGTTGGATTTAGAGCAATTTACTATATAAACTGAATGATGGATACAATGTATGTAACCTAGATACCATACCCTGATGGAAAATGCTGTTTTACCTTTATTTTCTTATTTTTTTCTTCTTACTATGTTCATTAATACTTTCAATACTAGTTTACTAATTACTTTTACTGTCTTGTACTGTCTGTCTTTGTTTTATTTGTCTTGTTCTGACCTTGATTGGGGGGGAGGGGGGATATTTACATGTTGGATACAACAAAATGTACACATATGTTAATTCATTGCTGCATCAATAAAAATAAAAATAAAGTGTTAAAAAAAGTCCCCTGAGCAAGACACTAAACCCCTAATTGCTCCTGATGTGCTGGCTGGTGCCTTGCATGGTTTCCGCCACCATCAGTGTATGAATGTGTGGGTGAATGTAATGCACAATCTCTGTAAAGCGCCTTGCATAAAGGTGCTATAATGCACCATTTACGACTGCATTTGTGGTCTAGGGGAAAACAGGGGAGTAACATATGATGAGACATAAAGGAGCACACACTACTAAAGAAAGGTATATTTATTATTACTAAAGGACCTTTAAGTGGCTGATGATAGCTTCCAGGATTCTGGTAAATGCTCATTTAGCACAATAGTGTTGCGAGGCCAACCTCTCAGTGTAAGCATGAATTACTTTATCATCACTTTATTTAAATAAATAAAAAAGCGGCTTCCGCCTTTGCTATTAGGCTGACAGGAAATGGGGAGAGAGATGGGGGAGTGACATGCAGTAAGGGCCTATCATCACCTTATTAATAAAGTTTATTCTTATTCTGAAGTGGGAAGGTAAGATGTTCACACCTGTGACTCAATGCACTTTAGTTCTCCCAGAGAGAATACAGAAGGCTTTAGAAAACATAAAATACCGGTAAGACTATTAAGCAATAACTCTGTGATGAGTGAGGAACAGGCCCCAAAAGCAAGATGACAACAGACAAAATATTTAATAATGAAGGTTCACAAAAACTTTGCATACATTACAGTGCATAAACTAGACAAAGTGCCAATCGGCACAGGTCTCCACCAGGGCAGGTCAGGTTGTGGGCTCATGGTGGCGCTATAACAGGCTGTTGAGGAAGATTTGGGCCGGAGGTTCGTGTTGGAGGGATGCAGGTACAATGTTTTTCCATGTGTGCATACATAAGTTGTATACAGATCGATGCAGTTATAGCTATAAACAGGAATTGGCCTGTTATAGCGCCACCGTGAGGCTGATTTTGAGGAAATAATTGTGGCATGTCGTCCTCGGCCTAGTGAAAATGTGCGTGTATAATTTAACGGAAATTGCACACTGTGTTTGTGATTTGTGGCCTTTTTTCGAAATGGAGGAATCGTGTGAGCTTTGGAAGCCAATCTTAGCCAATCAGGATGGAAGATGGGAAATGGTGGCGCTCCGTGTTGATCACATGACTATGGAGATAGTGTATACCGATTTGCGTGAAATTTGGATAAAATCTGAAGGAGTAATAATAGAAAATGTGTTTTACATATGTCGGCCTCCTGGTGGCGCTATAAAGAGCAGATGTGAAAAATTCCAGGCAAAGGTTTTTCCTTGGCCTCTAGGGAGTTGGCATACAAAGTTATCCACAGATCCGTGCAGTTAGAGGTAAAAACACTTTTCGGCCAGTTATAGCGCCACCTTGAGTTGAAATTGTTCATGTGGCATTTCGTCCTCGGCCTAGTGGGAATGTGGGTGCACAATTTCACGGAAATCACGCGATGTGTTCATGATTTGCAGCATTTTGTTTGAAACTGAGCACTCCTGTGAACTTTGGAAGCCAATCTTAACCAATCAGGATGGAGTCTGAGAAATCTGAAAGAGCGGTTTCGTTGAATGGCTCTAGAGAGACTGTGTACCAATTTGCGTGATGTTTGGACAAAATCTGTAGGTGTACTGTGCAAAAACTTGTTTTGCACAAAGCAGCCTCCTGGTGGCGCTATAACAGGCCGTTCTGGAAAGTTTGGGGCAGAGGTTCATCGTTGGCATCCAGGGAGTGTGTCTGCAAAATGTGGCATCGACCGGGTTAACGGTGGCCGAGATTAGCTGCTCACGGACACACACACGGACGGACGGACGGACGGACGGACGGACACACACACGGACGGACGGAGTGCAAAACATACTCTCCCCACATGCCTTCGGCCTGGTGGAGACAACTAAGTTTCAAACATAACACAAAACCGGATTCAAAAGCTCAACACACAAAGTAAATCTTTCCCCAAAATAGTAAATCTACAAGCTCATAATGCGTCGGTTTGCGTTGAGTTGTGAGCTTGTAGTTCGGCGATTTTCACTACTTCTTAAGCATTTGTATTCTAATTTATGGAATTTCTTAGATTTGTCTTTGATTTCTTCATTCAATTACTGAAAAAAGCATTGAATTTTATTTTTAAAAGGTTTTGAAATAATAATAATAATAATAATAATAATAAATTAAAAACAAAAAGGAAACAAGGAAAAAAAAAAAAAGGGACCCATAAAAATGTGTCTGCGACCCACAAATGGGTCCCAACCCAGTGGACTAAATCTAAAAGACCTAAACACTGAAGGCCAGAACAAACTGAACACAGAGATACAGCAACTAAACAATCAGGAAAACATGACTAAAAACCAAAACCAAATGGAGCGAGAACACAAAAGAGAAATAAATGTCCAAAACAGAAAAAAAAAGATAAAAGAAAAGAAAGAAAGTACAACGACCAAGGAACCGTGACTATCGTCTATCGTGGAATGCCATCATAAGATAAATTTCACACAGATTCTTGTTCACACAAAGCAGTTTAACATCCTACTGTACTTTGATGACCATTACTGGGTCTGCGCCTCTGCGGTCAAATAGATATTAATTTGCAGTCCTTGACAACATGGAAATGTTTGAGGACCCCTGTCCTACACTACAGACTAGATACATTTATAACTCACTTTGACTTGAAGGAGTGCAGACAGGAAAGGTAGCCATCAAAGAAGTGCAGATGATAGCAGATTATTATTATTATTGACTTTGTTTATTTAGGAGCTTGTTACTCAGATCTTCTTCATTGTCTGTATTTACAAAAAGGAAATACATGCATTTAATTCAGTCTGATCAGAACTGGGATAAAAGATGTCCCCACCGGCCATGACTAAATGACCAGAAGGGGGTATATCAAAAGCAGAGGAATGTAGCCCATGCATGTTCCACCTGACAGCCCAAATGAATGGTAGCTTTGTCTTTGATGTGTCTTAAAGACTATTTGATTGAAACACAAGAAGAGGTTACATGCTTTTCTACAATGTGTTATGAAATCACAGAATAGGGGAACAAATTGTCTGTCTGTGTGCGTGTGCCCGTGTGTGTGTGTGTGTGTGTGTGTGTGTGAAAGAGAGAGTGGGGTTGGGAGAGAGAAATAGACGGACAAGTCGGACATGCACTACCCCAAACACGCCAATGCAGATCCAAATACAGACATTCACAGATGCAGTGGTCCGTGTTTACCTTAGTGCAGTGGTTCTCAACCTTTCCTGGATCAGGGCCCACTTGAAAGTATTTGAAAACATTTGCGTTTGTGGCCCATCAGCCTGACCACTTAACACTACCAGCTTTCAGCTGCCCTTTAGTGGTCAGATGGGATGGGTCATGGGTGCGCTGCTGCATTTTTCTGTTTCTGCTAGGATCAATGGAACTAACTGTTAGTATACTGTAAGTTTCTTAATGTTTAAAAGAATACATATAGATTTTTCTTTTACATTCATATTAATGTTACATTATTTAAATGTGTGGTTAGTGATATTTACTGTTTCAGCACCACGGACAGCACCAATGACAGCACCACTGTCATTGATTGGAGCCCACACTTGAAACTTGCAGTAACATAACACAATCCACCTCAATTAATTATCAACATTTAAATTAGCCAACTAAGTTATATCTTTCTAGTTATATTTATATGCACCACTTCATAGGTCACTGATTAGACAACATTTTCTTCATTTACCGTTTGAGTACATACAGTTAACTGAATCAGTGCAATGCTGGTATGGACTTAAATTGTAGATATTAATTGCCATTATTTGGAATCGAGTTAAATTAATTTGCCTCAAAATCTTCAAAGTCATGGCAAGATTCACTGAGATGGTCCAGCGGCTGGGTCTGGCCCTCGGGCCGCATGTTGCCCATCATGTGTGGTTTAAGTGGTTTAACAAACCACATTCACAGGCAGGCAGGTCACAGTTCAACTTCTTTTCACTAATCAGTTTTTTTTGTTTCCTATTTTAGTGACAGGAAGAGAGCTGCCATGCCCCAATAGGGCCTTTCCATTTGTCATTAGGGCGTTAGTCTCTATGTGTCTGACCTGCTCTTCCTTGGTGTTGATGACAACCAGGTCAGCTCCTCTCTTCTGACAGTCCTGTCTGATCCCATTCCTGCAGTTCCTCATCTGTCCTCTCGGAGCAGGACACAAAGTCACAGCTGGAACCATTCCGCCTGCAGTACAATCTGCTACCTGATGAGGAGTTGGGGACACAGATAATATGCAGTCATTATCCTACTTAGATTCAAATTATATAATATATTATATAATATATTCATATTAACACATTAAGACCTGAGGCCGATTCTACAAAGGCCTTCTAATTAAGTAGTTCTCAAACCTTCAAGATGATTCAAAACAATTCAAAGATAGCAGATGTACAAGCTTGCAGCGCTGCTCATAGTGTCGCACTGTGAGCTTGTATATCTGCTATTTGTTGAATAGCCAATGATAAAATCTAAAATGACACAGATGCTTTCCTGGATTTAAAGCAATGTTAATAGTGTACCTACTTTTAAATGTATGGCCAGTGTGAGGCT
This sequence comes from Protomyctophum parallelum, assembly GCF_964188405.1. Lineage (NCBI taxonomy): Eukaryota > Metazoa > Chordata > Actinopteri > Myctophiformes > Myctophidae > Protomyctophum > Protomyctophum parallelum. Next base: position 28,228,417 of record NC_139719.1, on the reverse strand, counting down.
GATTTATACTTTTTTGCACGACCGTGGCGACCAAAACTATCCAATATACAAGATCACAACATGTTACATCGGCACGTGTTTTGAGATCTGACGTGAGTTGTAGATATATTTGACAATGTCTGCATACAAAACAGTCAGTCCTAAAGATCAGATTTGAGAAATATAATAGGTAGTACTCCTTTGTCCCTCTGTCAATCTCCTTAATGGATTCCTTGCCGGGGGCAGACGGGGTAGAAGGTTTTGATGTTGAGCTATGGTGTTGCTCTTGTTGCACTATGTATGTTGGCTTGAGTTTCATTTATTATGTTGGAGGGAGATGTGTAGGCCTAAATGGGTTGTATATGTCACTGTGTGCCTTATTGTTTTGTACTGTATTGCAATGTATCGTGTGGTTTATTGCGACTGTAGGTCGCAGATTACTGTGAAAACCTGTCCATCCATCCATCAGTCCGTCCGTCCGGTCACACCACCATATATGGTCGACGTTCCATATATGGCCGTCTCCAAATATGAAGTTTACGACCCTGACCTCATCAAAACCTGGATAGCCATACATGGAGAAGACTGGATCATCACCTAGATGTGCATATATAGCAACTCTACATCTGACCTCAAACCTCAAATCCTTGAATCTCCATATATGGAGCTGACCTGTTCTGGCATTTCATATGTTGATCCGTCCCCACCCGTCCTTCCTATTCGAAATCTCCCTTTTGACTGATACCTGTCCATTCAACAGGCCCGAAAATGAAGGCCCGGCCCTACCTGGGCCCTCATCAAACCCTGTACACTCAAGACACTGCCCCCACTGCCACATTTAAATCTCCATATGGAGCTGACCCTGTTCTGTTATTATGTTGATCTGACCTCATCAAACCCTGTACACTCAAGACACACTCCATATATGGGCCATATATGGAGTGTGTGCCATATAATATGGCCAGTACAGAATTAATTCCATATGTTGATCTGACCCCCTCATGCCAAAGCACCAGCCCAGCAGTCTGCCGTCACCCAGGCGGATGTGTGCATGCACGCTTCTCGCCTTCAGGGTGTCTTACTAGTGTATGCTGCTGGTCTGTGTGTCCAAGGCTGTAAATAAAGTAACCTTGAGAAAAAAATCAGATTTGCCTGCAGTATAAACAAAGTCCTAGTGCAGAGGGTCCAGTCAGTGTGATAACTACACCTTCTATGTTCTATGAGACTCACGCTTGCAGCCTTGGAAGCTCTCCCGAGGAAGTGCAACTGCAGTAAGCTCCCCAGCTCAAAGTTGAGGGACCTCAGCATCACCTTCTCCAATCTCATCTGAGCGGGTGTGAAGGTGTGAAGGACGTGTTGACTGTGATGTTGACAAAGTCCTGGACCTTCCCCACCTCGTCTCCTCGTACTTTGAGGCTAGCAGCATGGCAACAAACTGGCTGTACCTGTAATACATCACAACAGCGTATTAAAAACAAAACAAAACACAAGAGCAGATCAAATGGCAAAGACATTTATTAATAGTTACCCCCACTTGCAGAGTACGATCGAAGATGGCAACTGTGAGATGCAGAAGCTTGTGTCGGAAACAAATCAGGATCGGCCAGACGATTATGAGAGCTCGCATGCGTGTCGTTATGTCGCAGCCCTTCAAGTAGCCGGGTTGCACAGCCTGCTGCACCTGTACAAACAACATATTTGTTGGCATCACATACGTCTCTAGACCCATTAGATATGCAAATAGCATTGTATTTCACATATTCAGAATATGTGGCCAAATTTGACTGAGAGACTCAGACTTGAACTTCTTTTTTTTTATATCGTTTTCAGTTTGACCAACTAGTTTTGGAGATATGGCTTATAGAGTAATGTCTTGCAGAAAACAGCAAGTTGAGAAAACAGCCTTGAAAGGTTCACTTCTGTGGTCTCTAAGATTACACCTAGCTACATGTTTAAGAATTTATTTCATATTTACATGTCGATTTCAGCTCTGACACTTATTTCAGACATGTTCTAGTATGTGAAGAGTAATTTTAGATTAATAAATAAATAAATAAATAAGTTTTTCTCCTCTGATGAAAAGCTGGAGAATGCGCGATGACAGGCTCTCAGTCAAATCTGTACACATATAGCTGGGGCACGTCTCAGTTCCCTGCTAAGTTCCCTGAACACATGATATGCAGGCTAATGTTGTTCTGGTACAGTGGAGGGAATAACTTGAGGATGTGCCTCAACTCTGACCAGCTGTGAAGGGTTAACAACGGCTACATTGGGTTTTTGGATCAGTCATGTTGGTTGAAGCATTGGTCACTCCAGTCCTCTGATAAGGAAGAAAAAAACAACTAAATGAAGGTGAAAACAAATTGTTCTTTGGGGATTCATTCAACTGTAGCTAATTTGTATCATGATCCAATGGACGTGTTTGTAGCTATAGAGAGTATGCAATCACGGTGTTGTGAGCTTGCAGAGCTGCTTTATCTATTTTTGTTAACACACAGGGTGTCCCTGGAACAAACAAAAAAGTTAATAAAATAAACATGGCCTTCCTCATCCTCATGTTTTTCAAGGATAAAATCCGTTGGAAACTGACTGGTGTCAGTGATTCCTTCAAAAACATGAGGAAACGAGCTTATGGAGCAGTGTTCTGCGCTTGAAGACTTGAAGACTCACCATCACTATACTATAAGACAAGAAGGAAAATATATTTACACCAAAACATTACAAGCATTAAAAAAAGGACATTTGAATATATTTAATTACAATATTAGAGGATATAATGAGAATATACCCACAGTGCACACACGCACAATTAACTGCAAAGCATAACTAATGCCTAATTCACCAATGTTATATGATGGTGTCTCACACCGACAATAGCTGATCTACAAGCCTCACAGTGTATGCATACTAACATGTTGCTTGTACTGTATATCAGCTATTTTAACGTGGCATGACATCGTCATTATGACAAAGTCCATGCTAGTGCTAGATCATTCTTAAGACACACCAAACACTCACTTATTAGTCATCTTTATGGTTTGTTTCTTGCAATATGGTCAAAGAAAATGTTCTAGCCAGCGGTTCTCAAAGTGGGGTAGCAAGACCCTCAGGGTTCCTTGGGGGGGTTCCAATTGGACCCTTACAGGTCTGTAACTCTGAGAGTATGCAAATTAAACCAAATGGAGGTCAATTTGGTTCCGTTTATACTCTCAGAGTATGTGCATTCAAATATAACAGCTGTTGGCAGAGATTCATTTCCATCTTGGAGTTTGTACAGAAACATTCCACACCAGGGTGGCCTTGAAGCTATCTTACGTTTGGCTCAATCAGAGAACTGAGCCTACACCGTTTGCAACACCTCACTTAACTGGTTTCACACAAAAAAACGTTTTCCTTTTGGAAAATTGTTTTTAACCTGCAGAAAAGTGGCACTGCCATGGACAGCAAAATGGTCCACAATTATACTAATCTTTATGTTTCAAATGATCAAATTTGATCAAATTATTTTGATCACCCCGTTATTCGTTGCACGTCAACCAATATAATCTATTTGATTTGTACATGCACAAAAGTACATGTGGGTTGGCCTATGTGGGGGGAAACCATTGTAGTGGATTATTTAGAACTCACATCAGTGTCTTTAGGAAATAATAAAGGTAGAGAGTGGACTGAAACAATGTCACTTTTATTACAATGACTGGTCTGTCTACTGCACGTTGAAACCTTGAAACCAAAATTTCAGAACATTCCAGAAGCCAAACATTGTATTTTCTCATGAAAGTATATTGGCATTGAACAGGTCAAATTGCCCCCCATGTAGAGATGATGTCAACACACTACTTCTCAGGAGAGAGGTATTTTCGATCTCCACATTAGAGTTTTAGACTTTTAATAAGGGCCAAAAATGAAGCCCTTGATATCAGGCAGCACTGCTTCAGGTGGAATGTGGGGGTAAAAAAAGAGACAAAACATTTTATGTAGTTCCAGGGACAAAGCTTTGAGTTAAAAACGTTCGCTACGAGCTTGAAGATCTGCTATTTTTCAATAGCTAAAGTATAACAAAAATGGTTCTCGTCTAGAATGGGTTAAAGAATGGGTTAAATAATGGGTTTATTGCTGTGCAGTGTATAGGATCAAGAACAAAGTGTTCACTATACTCAATGTATATACACCATATGAATGTCAGCAGAATGAGGATGTATACTTAAATAGATTAGCTTTTATAAACTATTTTATTTCTGATAATAACTCTAGTAGTGTTTATGTTTGTGGTGATCTGAATACAGACATTCATTGTTTGCTAAACATATGATCCATTTCTGTGAGGAAAATAACCTCATATTATCCAGTCAGGTGATCTTACCTGCAGATAGCTTTTCTTATATAAGTGAAGCCTGGCACTCAACATCTTGGCTTGACCACTGTATAAGCACCGCTGATGCTCACTCTATTATACAATCTATGCAGATTGACTATGAGGCATCTATGGCAGGCCATGTGCCTGTGATATTAGTGCTTGATGTGGACAGTCTCCCTGAGTTGTCCCAGGATGTAGATAGCATCAGTAAGGGGAAAATAGATTGGTCTAAACTCACTAATGATGATGTCTTGGCTTATTATGAGAGAACTGATGATGCTCTGAGTGATGTATATTTGCCCTATGATGCAATTTTATGTTCTAATGTCAATTGTAATATAAATTCTTACAACGAGGACCTTTGGCGAACATGCTGGGGAGGACATTCCACTCATGTTCACCTGAGGTTAAAGTAAATCTCTTCAGAGCATACTGCACTCCCGTCTATACCGCCCCCTTGTGGGTTAAATTTAAGAGATCAAGCATGTATAAACTGCAGGTTGCCTATAATGATTGCATGCATATTATTGAAAAAACCAAGGTGGAGCAGTGCAAGTGAGTTATTTTGTACTGTGGGAGTATACACTTTTCATGCCTTGCTGAGAAACTTAATGTATAAATGTATGTGTTGGCTCAATGAGTCTCAAAACTGCATAATTATAACCCCAGCCTCAGTAGCACTAGGTACCGGTCTGCTTTTTGGAAGCACTGGTATGAATGTTTATTGTAAAATTGATGTTTTTATGGGTTAGGGGTGTTTCTTCTCTGTATGTAGTGTTTTATGTTATCTGTTGTTTATTGGACCCTGAGTCTGAACAAATAAAGTTGATTGAAACCCTTGGAGCAGGGTTTCGAAACAAAACAAATTTATGATGCCAATACTTTTACTCAAGTACTATTCTGCATACAGTATGTTTACTCAAGTTGTAACAGAGTATTTTATAACTGTTATGGTATTTGTTCGATAGAGGCAGTACTTCTTGCACCACTGATTATGAACAATTTTAAGGTTTAACTGGTACCTTAAATAGATACTATGTGTGCACTAGACACTCACACTTTGATGGAAGAAAAGGCATGGTGTTACACTGTTTGACCAGTAGGTAGAGCCAGAGTCAAGCTTACCCAAGTTCTACGCCCTTCAGTCACAGCATCAGGAATGGGTTACAATTTTGTAACCCATGCATTTCACTGTGTCACTCACACCTTAGAGTATAATATATACTCTAAGTGTCACACCAGGCAGCATGTTGACTAGCTGCTTGGCAGTGGCGAAAGAAGTACTTCGATGTTTTTTCACCTGAGGCCGATTCTACAAATGCCTAAATCAGCATTTCTCACACTTTCAAGATTTTTCAAAAATGTGACGTGCTGTGAACTTGTAGATCTGAAATTTATTTTTGAATAGCCAAACGCCAAACTCTAAAATGACAGATGCTTCCCCGGTTTTAATGAGTAAGTAAACTAAGTAGCAATACTACAATATGAAAATACTTTGCAAGTAAAATGCCTGCAAGATTTACTACTACGAAAGTTTTGCGATGAAAATACTATAGCCTACTCACTGTAGGCCTACTGTAGCAAAGTAAAAGTAGGCCTACTTCAACCTTTTCGAAAATAGCAGGACTACAAGCTCAACCATGCGATGCATTAGGCAATGTTCGTTTAGCCAAAGTATAAAATAGGGCTTAAGTGGTTAATGTATACTTTGTAATATTCATCTACAAAGTAACTAAAGTTCATCAAATACTCTCAAATGTTTTTTAAGAAAAAACATTTGCCTTTGATAAAACTGTAGTAGAAAGTAAAGATCTATAAATAAATAAAAAATGACACATACTCAGGTGAAGTAATACAAATAACTCAAAATTGTATTAAAGTACAGAACTTGAGAAAATGTATTTGGTTACATTCACTGTCCACTGTCCAATAGAGTAAAAACATATTGTCGCTGTCTGGCAGAAACCTTGTATCCCCATATTTCAAGTAGTGAAAATAGCACATCTACAAACGTTACAATAATAAAAAGGAACACTTTTAGAAATAATGAGGTTTCCACCCAACAGCGACGACATGACATCCCCGGCCGGCGGTGCCCGCCTGCTCAGCCTCATGCAGCCTCTAACCCCCACTGCACTTAATTAGTTCAAGAAATCTGTGCGAAAATCTTGTTGAGTTTATCCACCCCTAATTGAGATGTGCTTCAGACCACTTCAATGGGCCTCTGGTGTCAAAATGACTTCCCTTGCCACAAACCCATGGGGCTTAAACCCTGCAACATGTCCAGACCGCACTGCACTGGGGAGGAAATCTGGCTTTTTAGACCTCAGAGGGGAAACGCAGCAGGAGATTATGAGGTCTATAAAAAAAGATGGTGGGTTTAGACAGATAGGGATTGGAACCAGCAGCGCTCCGGCTGGTTAGGTGCAGTGCTGGACAAAAAGTACTCGACCCTGCAGTACTTGAGTCCAAGTACTTGGGTACTGTGGGAGCCCTTTTGAGAAATCTTATGTGAAAACGTATGTGTCGACTGAATGAGGCTATTGAAACTACAGTTCCTCCTGGTCAAATATTATATTACTCAACTACAAGTGATATTTGCTGGAGTGCTTGCTTTAAAAAAAAACACTTGTGTGAAGTGAGGGGCGGTATACATCTTTTATGACGTAATTATCAGACAAAACAAACGTTAAACTCTGTCCATGTCAATGATGGTTTAATGAAAAACAAATATTAAACCTGTATATAGGAGGTTTCGGGTTCAGGTATCCTGACTTAAAAAAGAATCACACCTGTGTGAAGTGAGGGGCGCTATACATCTTTTATGACGTAATTATCAGACAAAACAAACATTAAACTCTGTCCATGTCAATGATGGTTTAATGAAAAACCTTTAAACCTGTATTATAGGAGGGGCTAGCGCCCCTCAAAAATGTTAGTTTTTTACTAAAGAGCTGGAGAGAAATGGAGACTCCTGTTAGTGAACAAACACTCTATAGCAATGAGTACACTCAGAATATAAAGCTATTTACAGTAACACAATTAAACAACCCCAGCTCAGCGACTTTTAGCCAAAGTCAAGTCTGCTGTACTTTCTGATTTTGAAAGTCTTATCCATGCTGTTATCGCAACTCGACTTGACTACCTTTCCTCTAACTCTACTACCTAAACTGAATTGAACAGGACTTGACATAACTGCACTTTTGAAATGCACAACAGATCTTTATTATATCTAGTAGATCTGTGCTGGTAATTATGCCTACTGTGCTAGTAACTCTCAGATGAATTGCACATTTAGGGTTTTATTTGTTTGCCTATGTTATGGTTTAGATTTTGTATTTTTATGATGCTTTTAAGATGGTTTGTTGTTTTATGTTGCACTGCAAGTGGCTGAGGGAAACAATATTTCATATCGCTTCTGTCGGGTGGAAACCGACAGTGTCCAAAATAGTGACTTTTAAGTATTCAAATTGCAAAAGTAGCAGATCTACAAACTGAAAATGCATCTTTTCAAGCAACGTTTCAAGCGTGTAGATCTGCTATTATATGCCTTTGTGCAATGTTGTAGGGCATTAATTTACAACAGTCACATTACAAAGGCCCAATACATTTGTGTGTGCTCTCCTTGTTCGATATACTCCTTGGCTTCCTCTCTCCTCGCATGGCTTTATCCTTGCATCCTCAGTGGGAGGATGACATGCAAGGAAAAGATGCAAGTGAAGGAAACGAGGATACAATTAAGAGACATGTCTGTCTGTCTGCCTGTCTGTCAGTCAATCAATCAGAATTTGAAGGGGGGGGGCAATAAGCAGACAGATAATGAGTCTTCGATCAAAGCAAGGTTAGAGGGACGAGGCAGAAAAAGTAATAGATATAAGGAGAAGATGGTATAGTATAAGGGTGAAGGAAACCAGTCAGTTTATTGGTCTATGGAGAGAGAGAGAGAGAGAGATGATGGAGGGGGGGTTAAGAGGAGGGATTAAGGAACAAATCAAGAGGAGATTTGAGATGTGGGAAGTAGAGACGGGTGGGAGTAGTAGGGGGGGGGAGGAGAGAGAGAGAGAGAGAGAGAGAGAGAGAGAGAGAGAGAGAGAGAGAGAGAGAGAGAGAGAGAGAGAGTGTGTGTGAGTGTGAGTGTGAGTGTGAGTGTGAGTGTGTGTGTGTGTGTGTGTGTGTGTGTGCACGTTTATGTGCCTGCATGGATTGTTTGGTACTTTGAGCCAATGGGACGGCAGGGAGGTGATAACATCCACATGCGGCTGCCGCACAGCCGCCAGAAGCCAGACTTCAAACATACGGACAAGACGCACTACTCAAAACACACACACACACACACACACACACACACACACACACATCCATGTGTGCGCATACACAGACAGGCAAGTGCTCAAAGGCACAGATAAACACAGGCATATACATACATGCACTGCACTGAGGCAGGGTGTACTGCCACACACACGCACGCTTGCCCCCCCCCCCTGCACACAAAAAAAGCCAGACGTCCACACAGACAGCCGAGGCACAGAAAACTTGCACACCAGTGCTTAGAGACGTACAGTATAAAAGAGGCAGGACACAGAGCAGTCTGCAGAGAAGAGACAGAAGACATTTCTCTGACACACACACACACACAGAGACAGTGGCCGGTCAAACCCCTTGGACACAATGACAGACAGCAGAGCCTTCTGAAGTCCCTGCAGGAAGGAGCTGGACTCAAGGACACGAGGACAGGCAGAAAAACAACAACAACAGGGCTTTGGGGGATGAATCCATTCAAAAACACAAGAGGCAAAGTGAAACGGTCATAAAGATAACACCAAAGACTGAAAGAGAAGAGAATAACGATAACGAGCTCCATACGAAGTCAAGGATCAGCAGCGGAACCAGAAGATTCCTCTGCTGAAGGACCAGGGTCTCCAGAGACCACCTTCACCAGATCTTCCCACCTCGTCCTTCTGAAGGATTCAGGACCCCCCCCCCCCCTCCCCTCCCTCCCTCCATCCATCCATCCCTCCCTCTCTCTCTCTCTCTCTCTCTCTCTCTCTCTCTCTCTCTCTCTCCCTCCCCGGACAAGTACCAATCATCAGCTCCTGTGCTCCCTGTGAGCTCTTGTGTTCAGGCTGAACACTTTAGATCCAGATATCTAACTGACCACCTAGTCCATGGGCTACCGAGCTGCCTCGTCCTTCAACAGATCCCACACCACCGCCGTCATCGACCAGCAAGTCTCCGCTCAGACCAGTAGCCCACGACGCAGCGACCAGCACCGCGGCGACAAAGACCCAAGCTGTGATCGGACCAGTATACCTTCAAATCGGGCCGGGGAAGTTGATCGGTACTATTCCCACGAATCTGCGTCTGCCACACCGGTGGTCCATCGGCCAGGAGAACGCCGCCTGGGACTCGAACCTGTGTTCACTTCATCATCACCCTCCACGGGCTTATTCCCAGCCTGAGCTCAGCTCCGGACGGACCCGACGCAGAGAGGCCAGAAAGACCAGCAGCAGCTTCCATCTGAAAACCCCTCAAAAATAAGGTAGTGCTTAAATGTTTTTTTCCCCGTCTTGTTTCATATAAGATTGTGTGTAATTGATTAGTTCCATCTCCCCTTTATTTAGTTTGTTCAATTATTCATTATGCTTGGATCAATAACCAGACAATACTTATTTATTTGCTTTATGAAGAGGAATACATTTAGTCTGTAACAATGTCTCTTTTAATTCTAATACGATAATAATAATATTAAATACTATAAGAAAATAATGTTTTGATAGGACAAAGACATAGTTTTAATATTTAGCCTATACTGTATGTCCCCGATTTCATTTTGGTTTAATGACCCTGAGCTCAATTTAGTGAGAAAGTCAAACAAACTTACCGGTAAACGTAGGGATGTACTGTAGGGACTTCATTTTATTTAGCAAAAACTAAACAAATCCACTTTCTTAACTGAATTAAACCCGACCCTGTCTGATGTAATTGAAGGTTAATTTGATTTTGGATTTGTGCGAAAGCAAAGCTTAAGTTCCACGCCAAGAACCAGCATGTCTCCACACCATGTTATATTGTGTGTGTGTGTGTGTGTGTGAGAGAGTGAGTGAGTGAGAGAGTGAGAGAGTGAGAGAGTGAGAGAGTGAGTGAGTGAGTGAGTGAGTGAGTGAGTGAGTGAGAGAGAGAGAATGAGAGAAAGTGTGTGCACAGAGAGGAAAGAGAGGGAAAGTGAAAGTTCTAAGTGTGCGTGTGTGTGTGTGTGTGTGTGAGTGAGTGAGAGAGAGAGAGAGAATGAGAGAAAGTGTGTGCACAGAGAGGAAAGAGAGGGAAAGTGTAAGTTCTAAGTGTGCGTGTGTGTGTGTGTGTGTGTGTGTGTGTGTGTGTGTGAGAGAGAGCGAGACTGGGGCTGTTAATGTAGTTAATGATCCGCTTAATGAAGTATTAGACTTGGTGAGCGCTCCACCTTGCACAGTTAAGCCCCATTTAGGCTTTGCCATAGGACGGTGTGGCGTGCCAAAAATAGCAGATCCACAAGCTCAGAACACGTCGCCTTCACGATGTGTTCTGAGCTTGCCGATCTGCTATTTTCCGGCACGCCACACTGCCATACAACAGAGCAGAAATGAGGCATTAGGCTTGTTTGGGAAAGGGGATTGAAAGAAAAATCTCTAGACTTAAAGTTGTATTTTTTGTTCTTCTATTTTCTTCCGTCTAGAGGCTTTTAGAATCTCAGTAGTCTCAGGTCAGCATGGCTTCAAACATTACATTTAGATTTATATGAAACCATAAGTGAAGCTATACAGTGACAAACAAGGATATTAACCAATAACCAAGAAAATGTGCTCTATATGGAATATATTTAGAATTTTTATAATGTTGTTGTGGATGTGATGGATGTTTGTAGATCCAAATCAATTTCAAATCACTGATAAAGTGAGTACCTTGGCATTTTGGACAACACAAAGAAGGATTTTCCATTAATAGTGATGATGAAATGTAAGAATATACTTCAGTTGTAAGTAGGATAGAAAGTCATCAATTTAGGAGTAAAGGGAAAAAAACTTCCATCATGCCAGTAGAAACAAACATCCCAGCGAAAGGCACATTTTACCAGTATAAGCCTATATTGTATAACCCACCTTCAACCTCATTCCACAGCTTGGAAGGGAAGATGGAGAAGAGCTATAGGACAGTGGTTCTCAAAGTGGGGGTCTTTGAGGGGGTTCCAGGGGGTCCCTAGCAAAATGAGAAACAGTTTAAAAACCTAACCATTTTACATTTTGGCTGTTCAGAAAGAGCTGAACTACAAGCTTGCAGATATTGCCATTATTGAAACATTAAAAAAAAAAAGAACGTAAGACTAATTGAGGAGGTCCCAAGCATGGCACAACATTTTTTCAAATTTACATGAAAAGAAGGTTTGAGAAGCCACTGGTCTATAGAGCGTCGCAGTCCCATCACCCTCGAGAGACCCGGAAAAGAAATCCCCGTTCATTTTCCTCATAGACTTTTCAGAAAGTATTTATTTAAAGACGTTTACGCCGCGGACAAAGCCAACTCTCCAATCATGACAACAAGCAAAAATTTTCGGGCCAAACAAAGGCTTCGTACGACGCTTAAAAGGTCTTTAAATAAATACGTTTTGAAAAGCCTATGGAGAAAATGAATGGAGAATAATTTCCTGGGCCACTCGTCGTTCTGAAAAGGGGAGGGACTGCAACGCTCTATTGCGGTGGTTCCCAAACACTGGGTCGGAACACATTTTTATTGGTCCCTTTATTTGTTGTTTCCTGTAATTCGTTTTTAAATATTATTTTAAAAAAAAATTCAAAAACATTCCCAAAAAAAGCAAAAGATTTTTTCTTTCAGTAAATTAATGTAGAAATCAAAGAAATTCCATAAATTAGAAAGCAAATTTTATAGAAGTCGTGAAAATAGCCGATCTCCAAGCGTGTAGATCTGCTATTTTCACTAGTTTGGGTCCCATACATCTAAGCTCTCCTTTGTTTTGGGTCACAGGCTAAAAGCTTTGGCCCGGTTGGGTGTCACCGGGAAAGAGAGGGACATGAAACAGAATGCTTGTTTGGTTAATCATGTTTTCTTTAAGGTACCTGCTGCTGGTACCGTAGCCTGTGAGGGTCAGCTCCTGGCTCAGCACATAAAACACAGTATTCTCTCTCTCTGCATTGCAGTCAGTGTCCCTCCACTGTGGTATAAGGTCCTCTCTGCATCATTACAGTGTCCCTCCCGCCACTCTGGTACCCATATAAGGTCCCTGGGGACAGCAGCACTCTCTCTCGTCTTTAGAGAACTAGGACTTGAATTATAACTTTGACCACCTCCTTCTGTCTACACACCAGACGCATTGTGAGCTTGTAGATCTGCTATTTTTAGGCTAATGCCACCCCCCTCCCCCCCAGAAGATGGACGGACACTGGGGTTCAAGTGGTTAAAAGCGTCCCGTTTTAAGATGCTGTGTGTCTACTTTTGGGGATTGAAAGTAATGAAATACATTAAAACATCTTAATTTAATTGTTGTAATGACTTAGTTAAAACCCTATGTACTTTGTTGAGCTTGGCTCCCCCAGGGGGTTTATACTTGAAAATAACAGATCCTCACATGCGTCAGAGTTCGACTGCTACTGTACTCCTCTTAATGGTTTCTTAGGGTGACCTTTTAGTAAGTTAAAAAATAAATAAAACGTGGTGAAACGTGCTGTGTAAACCTTCCAAAACGTGTGATCTGGAGTCTGGACAGCGTATACTGTCCTGAGATATTTCCCAGCAGAGGCGTTTCATTTGGACTCCTCCTGGCGACGGGTTGGTGTTTACGTATCTAGAAACACTGACCTGCTGTTTGATACACACACCAAAAAACAAAACAGGAGATTAGATTGATGCTCTGTTAGTGGCAATGCTTCAACGCTATCTAGTTCAACACTGCTGCCTGGTTCAAATGTTTCATAAACCCAACCGGAGAATGCCAACAGGAGCATGTCAGAGGGGAAAATAATGTCTTCTGAGATTAACCGCCATCACATGTGTTAATACAATATAACTTTCACCTAGACACAGGGTCCGACACGGATTGTGACCTGGTCAAGATTATATTTATCCCCCCGAGCAAACAAGCCGGCTCCATTAGGTCAATGGTAAAAATGTCACACAGGAAAACGGGATCAAATCCGGGGTAGAAGAGGAAAGTTACAGCAGAGCAGCTTTTAATGATTAACTCATTAGATCACCATTCATTCATCATGAATTCATCATAGTGAACTTGTAACCCAAAAAAGCAATCCATGTAAAGAACAATTGTGTACCTGAATCTGTAGTGTGCCAAATCAAAACGGCACACATGAATCCATGCCTTAAGTGGCCAAATATTGTAATTCCTTTTTTTTACTCCACTACAATTATGTGAACTTGGTAACATTTAACACATTTTCTTAAGTACTTCTTCTTACCACTGTCGCAAAGCGTCCCCACAACAACTTGTCGTACAATACGACAGCGTGGGGATATTGTAGGTCTCTGGACAGCCAGGGGGAGCTTGATGTGAGGCCTGGCTTCTGGTGGTAAATACAAGTTATTATTACAAGCTTAATACAATGCAAGGTTGTTAAAATGACAGTGTTCCATAACCGTTGACAGGCGTTTTAAGCCACACTTAAAGGACCACTTTTCAACCTATCTTCATATAATTGGTCCTCACTAATGTTCATGATAAAATTCCACAATTTCTTTCTACTCAGTCTGTGTCTCATTGGAGGGCTGTGGGCAGTTCAGAAACCCGCCCACCTGACATCATAGTTAGGCAGATTATTTTTAAACAAGATTAAAAAATATATATATATATATAGATTTTTATTATCGTGAGAACGATGGCTTCCATTATCGTATTGCAACTTTTTAGGAATAGAAAGCCTGCTGTTTCTATAGCGATGATGTATTGATGATTCTGAACTGCCCACGGCCCTCCCATGAGACGCAGACCGAGTAAATAAAAATTGTGCCATTTTATCATGAACATTAGTGAGGACCAATTATATGAAGGCAGGTTGAAAAGTGGTGAATTGGTCCTTTAATAGCTGAGACAATATGAGCCACAACGACGTTGATGTCAAATCCATAAAGCTTATCTACCGGCTACCGCACCTCAAATCCATAAAGCCATTAAAGCGTACCTACCGGCTACCGCACCTCAAAGCCATAAAGCGTACCTACCGGCTACCGCACCTCAAAGCCATAAAGCGTACCTACCGGCTACCGCACCTCAAATCCATAAAGCCATTAAAGCGTACCTACCGGCTACCGCACCTCAAAGCCATAAAGCTTATCTACCGGCTACCGCACCTCAAAGCCATAAAGCGTACCTACCGGCTACCGCACCTCAAATCCATAAAGCGTACCTACCGGCTACCGCACCTCAAAGCCATAAAGCGTACCTACCGGCTACCGCACCTCAAATCCATAAAGCGTACCTACCGGCTACCGCACCTCAAATCCATAAAGCTTATCTACCGGCTACCGCACCTCAAATCCATAAAGCTTATCTACCGGCTACCGTACCTCAAATCCATAAAGCGTACCTACCGGCTACCGCACCTCAAATCCATAAAGCTTATCTACCGGCTACCGCACCTCAAATCCATAAAGCTTATCTACCGGCTACCGCACCTCAAATCCATAAAGCTTATGTACCGGCTACCGCACCTCAAAGCCATAAAGCGTACCTACCGGCTACCGCACCTCAAATCCATAAAGCTTATCTACCGGCTACCGCACCTCAAATCCATAAAGCTTATCTACCGGCTACCGCACCTCAAAGCCATAAAGCGTACCTACCGGCTACCGTACCTCTCGGTTTCATAATTTCTGTGCAAGCTAGCACTTGGGAAAACGTTATTATTCTGTTTTGATTTCGGGGAAACGGTTTAGCTTTCAGAAACACTTAATAAATCAACCGTTCATCAAGTTGGAGTCATGTAAGCCAGTAGTTCCCAAACGCTTTAGCTCAAGACCCAAAAAACTAATTCGACATTTGCCCGGGACTGAAAGTAGTGAAAATAGCACAAGCTCACAAAGCGTCGTGAGCTTGTAGATCGGCTTTTTCCACTTTTTATTCCTGTTTTTTATGGAATTTCTTAGATTGTTTGTTTTTTCATTAAAAAAGAAAAAAATATATACAAAAAATAGGGGGAGGGGAACATCTTTTGAAATAGATTTTTAAAGAATGTGTCTATGACCCACAAATTGGTCCCAACCCACAGTTTGGGAAACAGTGATATGGTTCTCAAAAAAGTGAGATATTTGTTCCGAAGGTCCGTCACACCACCATATATGCCTCGGGACATCACGTCACATGACATCATGGAGACCCTTAGATCTCCATATATGGATCTGACCTCGTGACACCAACATAGCCATCACCATATATGAAGATCACGACACTGACCTCATCTAACCCTGGATAACCATACATGGAGAAGAAGATCTTCACCTAGATCTGAATATATGGAGCCGGCCAGAAACTCTACATCTGACCACATCAAACCCTGTACACTACACTCAAGAAATGCTCCATAGTAGTACAGAATTCATTCCATATGTTGATCTGACCACCCATGCCAAAGCGCCAGCGCTCACCCAGCAGTCTGCCGTCTGCTGTCACCCAGGCGGATGCGTGCACGCCCTCAGGGTGTCTTACTGGTTAATAACCTCACAATCATTTTAAACACTTTAACCATATTTTATACTATTAACAAATAGCAGCTCTACAAGCTCACAGCGTGTCACTTCGTGCCGCACTATGAGCTCGTAGATCTGCTATTTTCGAAAATTGTGTGTGTGTGTTTTTTTTAAAGCGAACATTTTAAACTCAAATATCTTTCTTCTGGAGGCCCCTGGCACAGCATATCTTTGAGATGGGGGTCCGCAGCCAAATACATATCATTTTGGGGGGTCCTTGACATGAAAACGTTTGATCGAACAACTGATATATTGTATACATACAACATGACCCCTTTCATGTCTCCAGGCGTCTGATCGTAACACCGGCGACTCATCTTCCGACCAGGATGCCGCAGTCAGTGATACTGTGCACGAACTCACTGTCCAACTATTCACTGTCGAGCTGTTTCCCGGCTTTGCAGTAAAAAAAAAGAAAAGAAGAAAAGAAAAGCTGTTTGTTTTACATCTGTAATTGCGTACGCTTCTGGCTCAGACCACTGACATCGTAAACACACCGCTGTGCTGTGCTTGATCCATCCTGCTTGACACCTAAATAGCAACAGAAGCAAAAGGCAGACTCATCACATGTAGGAAGAAGGGGGTTTGTTTGCCAGGCAGCCTAACGGTAACAGAAGTCGTTTCAAGGCTATTTCAGGGCTGGATTCATCTCAGCAACCTGCTGGATGATAAATTAATATCACCCTACCCTCCTCCCACAGCTATCACCATGAAGCTTCTCAGTAACAAGCCCATGATGGGTTTTTTGTGCTTGGCAGCTACCAGGTGTGAATGTGTAAAGACCTTTGTGAGAGTTCAGTAGGTGGGAAAAATATATTTGGCTAACCTCCTTTAGTTAAATCGCAAGGTGTTAAGAGCTTTAAATCTTTTTTTTTTTTTTTTTAAGAATAACCACCTAACCTATCAGACAAGGGGGGAGAAACATAAGGATTAATGCTCTCACCTCCTAATCTCTTATCGCTTTATTTTAGTAAAATACGATATATTGGGGTTAGTGCTTGAGTTGCACCTCATCAGGAAAGACATAAGCACTTAAAGATTGATGCGTGTTGTTGTCTAACCATCAATGCAGTGTTTGTGAGTGAGACTGTTGCATTGCATTCATGTGACGTTTCTGTGTGTGTGTGTGTGTGTGTGGTGTCTACCTGGGGGCTTTGAAAGGAGACAGGTTTAACTTCAGTAGATCCACCAGATCCCCCTATGAGCCAATTATGTCCAACACTGATCCTTATTGGCTGCATGCCCAGCATAACTGCTATACTAGAGAGAGAGAGAGAGGGGGGGGGGGGGAGAGAGAGAGAGAGAGAGAGACACAAGCCCATCACACACAGTCTGCGACCGCCGTGCGTCAAAACAGCCGCCTCCATTCTTTTCAATGAACCTATCACACACCGACGGCGTCCGACGCGCGCTGGCGCCTCGCCTGGCGCGCCGATAGAACCAGTTCTATTTTCCAGGCGGCGCCGCGCGGCAACGCGTCGCACGGAGCCGGTGTGTGTTGGGCTACACACAGTGGACAAATATTGAGAATGCCAATGGCAATCGATAACTTTGTACTTTCACTCAAGTAAAATTTTGAATACGGGTTAGGCTACTTGTAACACTAATGCTGAAATACTTTTATGTAAGTAAAAAAATCACACCTGTGTGACGTGAGGGGCGCTCATATCATCATACATCATCTCATTACGGCCAATCACAAGCTGCATCCTCACTTTTGTCTTCAATGTTTGTTACGCAACAACAAAATTGTCCATTCATTGTCAATGGCATTTAATGTTTGTGTAGGACGAAGTTTGTGCACACCAAAAGCTGGCGCCCCTCAACAAGATCTGAGCGAGAGATAGTGGATAGTAGAAGAGGAGGAGAGTGTGCAACCCACATGCACAGCAACGTCATGAGGGCTACTTTAACTCTGGACAGTGTAGGAATGGACTCCTTCGGGACTGAGTATTGTTAAACTACAGTGTGCACTGTAGTGTATAGTCTACCAAACTAACCCTGGATGGGCCAGTGTTAGTTTGGTCTGTAGCAGGCGCCTCCATGGCACTCCCGGGGGATCAAACAGGCCTTTGGGTCTTTGGGTTCCAATCCTCTGACTACAACATCCCCTGGACTGTATGATCCTCTGGATCTTTGCACTCCGAGTTCAGCATCCACAGAGGCTCCATGCAAACATGTCCATGGTGCTTCTAGATATCTCACAAGTACGAGTTGTTCCCAGATCGGGCATAAGGGCGTGTGAAGTAGGGAAAAAATCTTTATCATGATGAAAAACCTTTGCTGCGATTACAATTAAACCCCATCCGCTCTACATTAAATATCTTTGCTGAAGACAGCAGATCACCATAGCTCACGTGTCACGATGTCTGTGTTGTGTGCTTGTAGGTCGGCTCTTTTCGGTATTTTTGTACACCAGTGTACAACAAACTATAAAGTGTTACCAATACCAGTACCGGTGTAAATGGTTAATAATAAAAACACAAAACGTAGTCAATCAATGAAGTATAGGGTTTAAGTGGTTAAAACAAGTACTCATTCAGTGTCGCTGGGGCCCAGTAATACTTGGAAAAACCTGCAATCTGTTTTGCTTATGCATCCCCCTAGCTTAAGAACCCCACGCTGTGAGGAGTTTGTATACAAGCGCAAAAGTTGAGTGAGTGAGATTTATAGAAGAGATCAGAAAGCACCCTCGATGTGGCCTTCAGTTCAGACCTCTGTGTCTGCTCTCCTATCCGTCATCTAGCAAAGACCAGGGCGAGATCTCCCACAGCGTGACAGAGTTACACACCACACATCAATCTGCTACTGGGTGGGAGGCCGAGTTTCTCTCTCTCTCTCCCTCTCCCCTTCTCACTCGCTGTTAATTTCCTATACTGTGATTGTGAATAGTTGAACTGAATCCTGTTCAAATTGGTCTAACCTTGACATGCAACTGCCAAGGAGGCGTGTGTGTGTGTGCAGCCGGGGTGTTATTTAATTGTTTATCTTTCCAGGCACTGGGTTTACCCAGGGAGATAAGGCTGGATTTCCATCACAACAGGAGGCACCTTGGCTGGGCAGGCTAAGGACTCGGAGAAGGGCCCCCCTGGGTGGGTACCACCAGGGTGACTGTGGTATGAGGGAAGGGCAATTTAGGTCGTATATGCGTTAGCATTATGCACACTACGGGGCAGAAAACCTTGAATCTACATAGTCCAACTTTTCATTTGTTAAATGTTTCAACCAGACAACCACGGCATATAGTGTGCGGGCTCATGTTTGCTTCTTTGAGTGTACAAGACCATCAACAGTGCCCAGTCCATTGAGATGTTCAAGTCTCTTCTCAAGACTCATCTCTTTTCTATGGCTTTTGATCAATCCTGACTTTTGATGTTAGTTGATCTGATCCATGTCTTTTTGCCATGTGGGCGTGCATGCAAAATTATCTTTGATGATTTAGATTGTACATGCATAAATGTTCTTGATTTTACCGTGTAAAACACTTTGTTCAATCTTGATTGTTTTAAATGTGCTCTATGAATGAAGCTTGATTTGATAGTGTGTAGTTTCATAAATGAATGGCCTAATAATTCAACATCTTACAACAATGTTGCACAAAAGTAGTGAAAAAAGGACATCTACAGCTATTCTCACTATAATCTTAAAAAAACCCCAGTGACGATATTACATATGAATGAGGACCCAGACCACTTTGGTTCTCATCCAATCAAACGTCCCCAGCTGAGGGGTGAAAGGGTCAACAAGCTACACTTGCAGTGTGAGCCAATCAGGAGCCAGGGTCAGAGGTCAAAGGTTAAGGTCAACAGGGGTCACACCGGAGAAGTTGAGCTTTATTTAGCTGCTAGCCTCAGATATAACGGACGCACACACAAAATCACAGTCACTCATACACAGTGGTGGAATACATTCTCTGATGTTACACCTACGTAGAAGTACCAATACCACAATGTAGAACATGCTGAAGTAGAAGTCCTGTACTCAACACCTGGGGTCCCTTGGACGTTTGAGAAACACTGAAGCGCTGTACTTTGAGGAAATGCACGTAGGCTTTATACAATAGATAGAAAACAATAGTCCTATCTCTCTACTGTATGAGTTACTGTGTGAAACCTGTCACCGATGGCTGCAACGGGGCCGGGCCAAGATAGGACACACGTCAACGGGAATCTACCATTTGATCTGGTGATGAAAGTGACTTTTCAAAAGCTTTAAGAACTACAGCCAGACTAATATTCATCTCTGTCTCTCTCACACATCTGCTCTAAAGATGTCCAACTGACTGGGAGAGAGGGAGAGAGAGAGAGAGAGAGAGAGAGAGAGAGAGAGACTCAAATGTGACTCATGTAAGAGAAGGGAAAGGGGATTTTGATTTTTGAACATAATAGCCACAGTTTAATTCCATTTTTGACATGGACCGGCGATATCCTCCCTCAACACTTGGCGTGATGAAACGCAATTGAATTTGAATTGCGTTGGAGAAAGATAAACTGTGTGTGTGTGTGCGTGCGTGCGTGTGTGTGTGTGCGTGTGTGTGTGTGTGCGTGTGTGTGTGTGCGTGCATGTGCGAGAGAGAGAGAGAGAGAGAGAGAGAGAGCGAGAGAGAGAGATCATTCCTAGCTGCATGGGTCCTGTCAGTCTGACTGTGGGACAGGAGGACAAATTAGAGCTAATCTGTGTCTTCCTGTCCTGCTCTAAACTATGTGGGAGAGGAGAGAGGGATCACAGGGTGGAGGGAGGGAGGGAGGTGATGAGGAGGAGAGTTGGAACAAGTACTCACATTTCGTTGCTGTCGGGCAGAACAGTTTGGGGCTTTGGGTAAATTAATTGAGACCTGAGAGCAATTCTACAAATGTTTTTTTTAAATGAGTAGTTCTCAAACCTTTTCATGCCAAGGATCCCCAAAATGATATGTACTTGGCCACGGAACCCCATCTGAAAATGTTTTGTGCCAGGGACCCCCAGATTAGAAGATTTGTGTGGTTAAATTTAAAATGTTACATTTTCAAGACTGTTGAAAGATGTTCAATAATAGATGTATATCTGCTATTAGTGAGAACTGTAAGTCCTAAGTGTTTTCAGTAAAAAGCGTACCATTATGTAGCTAAAATCTAAAATGACACAGATGCTTTCCCAGTTTGAATGGGTCAATGGACATGGATGGGGGGTAAAGAAGAGCAAGAGAGAAGAGGGAGAGAAAGACCATGGAGGAGAGAAAAGGAGAGAGAGAGGGGATCAGTGACATAAATAGAGAATAAGATAGGGCTGTATTTTGCGTGTCTTAAGTACCAGGTCTTATTCCCTAACTTGAGTAAACTAAAGACCTGGAGGCGTGATCAATGCCATTTGGCTATTCTGAGTGGCCAAAGAGCATTGATCACGCCTCCAGGTCTTTAGTTTACTCAAGTTAGGGAATAAGACCTGGTACTTAAGACACGCAAAATACAGCCCTTAGTCTAGACAGCTAGTTATTGATCCCGGGGGGGAAATTCAGTCGCCAGGGCAGCACAGCAGTAAATGTTACAGACACAGGGCAAATAAGTACTGTAGGTGCAGAAGAATGACATCACAATAAAGACACCCTCAAACAAATCTATCTATATCTATAAATGCACCATGTCTCTGTCTGTCTGTCTGTCTGTCTGTGTGTGTGTACGGCTGTAATGCACGCAACTCAAGCACAGTTGGCTCCACCAACTTCAACTTCAACACATGCGTTCCATACCACCACAGGGAGTGTCGAGTCGGTGCTCTACAGCCGTATCAATAAAGTGATAGAATATCGAAGTCCTGACATCACTCGGTTATCACTCCCTTTTTTTTTTATTATTATTATTTTTGTGGCTTTCACCTTTATTTTATATATTTTATGGAGGGAGGGACAGACAGTAGGCTGACAGGAAATGGGGAGAGAGATGGGGGGAAGACATGCAGTAAAGGCCGTCGGGATCGGGAGTCGAACCCGCGGCACACTGCCAGACTGGATTACCAGCCAAGGTGCCTGGACCACTGAGCCATGGCCCAGGCCATCACTCCTTTTTTTCTACAGAAAATACCATTGTGCCACCATCAATATTATTGAAGCTTCATATTCATAAGTTAATTTGTTTTATTGAGACCCTATGGAGTATTCGATGGAAAGAATAGCCTGGCGTGACCCAGCGGCACTGATGCCAGCCAGACTCTATGCAGATGTACCGTATACACTATAATAGTAACAAGTAAGACGCGCAAACGCGGGAAGCGAACGCAGCTCGTGTGTGTGGTTGTGTGTGTGTGTGTGTGTGTGTGTGTGCTACAGCTGCGCCCTGTGTGTGTGTGTGTGTGTGTGCTACAGCTGCGCCCTCTGGTGGCGGGCGGGTGGTGTAACAGCGTGACACACACACACACACACAGACATTCAGCCCTTGCTGTCATAGTAAGTGGCTCACTGCGTTCGCAATAATAGTAATCCTATAATCATCCTGCCTTGTGCAGAACAAGAGATACCAGCAATATATATCAAAGTGACGTATACAATCTACCATCTTATGTACAAAACTGTTACTTTTCAGGATTCAAATTCAAAAACATAAAAAGTTTCGAGCTTGTAAATCTGCTAGTTTTGATGCTTGTGTGACGCTGTAGTGTGGTCAAGTACAGGACGTCAATAATTTACGAGGAAAAACCCACAAAAACACAAAAAGGTCAAATACGGAGATAAGAGTTTTCTGCCCGACAGCAACGATATACAATGTGCCTGATGCACAACATGAATAGGAGTAGCAAGCCTAGGATGACATCAGCACAGACCAGGTAACGACAGATTGGATGTGACAATAAGTCACACAACGTCTTGATGCTACTAAGTCAGTAAGTCAAACAGTCAGTGACCGCTGTCCTTTGTGTGCCCCGTTATGCATTCCAATAGCATATCGTTGCTGTCGGACAGAAACCTCTTAAATCCATATTTTAACTTTTTTGTGTTTTGTTTTTGTAAATTAAAGTCCCTACTTGATCATGCGACAGCGTCACACAAAAGCCGCGTTTTGAGCTCGTCGATCTGCTACTTTTGCCATTTTTGATGGGCACTATCTCCTCCAACGTGGCAGAAAAGTTCATGGACTTTTAATGAGTCTTATTCACGCGCCCAAAATCAGCATGGCCCCCTGTGACGTCATGTTGCAGCCACACTAGGCGCTCCTCACTTCACACAAACTTGTGTGATTATTTAATTTGAATCCTGAAATCCTGATAAATTTTGGACATATGGGGTTTCCACCAAAAAAGGAACAAAGGATAGAGGGATGGAAAGAGAGAGAGAGAGAGAGAGAGAGAGAGGGTAGATAGACTAATGAAGAAAGAGGCCATTTGAAGGACAGAGGAGCGAAGGAGTGAACGTTGCGACGGAAAGAAAGGGGGAATGAAAGACAAGAAGGCAGAGAGCGGAGAGCCCGATCACAGACAGTAAGGGAGGAGGGTTGAAAGATAGGTGAAGAATGCATGGGGGAGAGGAAAGGCTGCTGCTGAGGCATAATTACACTGAGTAATTCCCCAAGACCACATTTGTGTACCAATCATTATACATGTCTGGGTTTTTTTTTACACTTTCAGTGTTAAATTAAC
This sequence comes from Protomyctophum parallelum, assembly GCF_964188405.1. Lineage (NCBI taxonomy): Eukaryota > Metazoa > Chordata > Actinopteri > Myctophiformes > Myctophidae > Protomyctophum > Protomyctophum parallelum. Next base: position 28,204,734 of record NC_139719.1, on the reverse strand, counting down.
ACCCCAGACTCTGCAGTATATACAGTACATTGTCTGATTTAAACATCTTAGTCCAAAAACTGTGAGCGAGTTTGTTGCTACATGGATGCTGCCCGAGTCCAAAAAAACGTAGACACGAGATACCGGCTAGACCTTTTAGATAATAATCATTACAGTTTGACCAGATCACGGCCATAACACCCACGACTCAACCAAAAAAATTACACAGTCAGACGCACTCATAAGTCTCCCCTATATGTGCAAATACATTCGCTTTAATCAATAAACCCCCTGTTTATCCAAGCTTATTCTCCCAGTCAGCCAAAACAGCAAACACAAGTAATGGCTCAATTAAGACCAATTAAAGTGTCCCTCAGCCGACAAATTAATTTCCCCTTTTCCCGCCGAGAAAACAAACAGAGCGGGCTGGAGGGGAACGAATGGCTGAGTGTTTTAAGTTTTAAGTTTTGGCTCCGAGCAGCTCTTTGAGAGCACTTCAAGCATCTGTCACCGGTAATGTGTAATTTATGCCCCGCCGTACGGCGAAGTATAAATCAGGCTGGGCTCTTGCTCTTTGAAAAACAGCCCAGGAGAGGTTGTTGGGATAAGATGGAGTGGGCTCTAGAACAAGGGAAGCTTTACAATCTCAAGATGACGATGATGACACTGGTTGGAAGAAAGTACTCAGGTTTGTTTTTGTACGTGCATAAGTAAAGCAATATAGCACAATGGATGAATACTCTGTTACAAGTAGTAGTAGTAGAAGTGTTGCATTCAACATTTTTACTTGAGTAAAAGTACAAAAGCAGTTTCACTTCCTTTTCGGAAGTCTTTCACGTCCTAACACGTTGTAAGCTTGTAGATTTGGTATTTTTGGGGGACGCTGTAGTGCGAATATGGGAGATAGGAGGTTTATGCCCGACAGCGACGATAAATCAGACAGCCTGTGCAGTGTGCACTTTCCGAACAGCCCAGCAGAGGTTGGGATAAGATGGAGTGAGCTCTAGAACCAACAAGGAGAGCTTTACATTCTGAAGATGGATGATGGTGGTGGTGGTGGTGGTGCTGGCTGTGGCTGGAAGAAAAAGTAGCAATGCCACATGGTGTACATTGCATCATGCAGAATGATGTTGTACAATATATATAATTTGAAGATTTCAGATTAATAATTGGATTATCAATAATCATCTAAATAATCATCGGCAACGTAACGTAGTAGGTAAAGCTGTCAAATGCATTTAGTGGAGTAAAAAAGAAAAGTACAGTGCATGAGTTAATGTACTGTAGTTACTGTACACCACCTGGGTGCTGGTTGTGGGGATGTACAGTATTATAGCAAGGAAGTGTCAGCTTCCTTGTAAGAATCACTTGTGATGACGGATGGAAACCTTGTATGTCCAAAACCGTTACGCGCACAACGTGTCACATGATATTTTATATATTAGGGCAGTAATTTTAAACATAAAAAGTTGAAATATAATAGAGATATATGTGGTTTTCACACGACAGTAACAATAAATTATATAGACACTGCAGCCAGGACGCATTTAAATCCAGACGCTCTGGTGATGGTTGAACATAAATACTGCAGCGAGAGAAATGGACATGGGCAGCATGAAGAGAGATGGTCTCACACACACACACACACACACACACACACACACACACACACACTCACACCCCCCCCCACCCCCCACATACACACACACACACACACACACACACACTTTATTCACTCACAGCCCAAGGAAATGGACCTGTGATGATGATGAACGAGCACAAACAATACAGACAGTTAAGAAGATGAAATATGAAACACTAACAGTGAAAACCAGGATATATTACTTTCTTCACGTTTACTTGGATGATATTAAAAGAAAAACAAAGGAAGAGGAAGGTTAACTCAATTGGGGACAAGGGGAAAGTGAATGCCTCGACAGTTGCAGGGAGGTGCCTGTGCTGATTGAGAAATGCAATAAATCCCACGTTGCTACAGTGGTGCTGTTTGGTGGAAGACTGCAGATTGACATGGAGGGTAGAAACCTCCATATTTAAACCTTTTCATATATTTTCCTAAATGAATGCTCTACTGTACTTCATCATACAAGTGTCGCACAAGAATAGTGAACATCGCTATTTCCAGTGACAACATGCTGTGGATGTGTGAGACTGTGTGATCACATTAATGTTAGTCTGACATTTATTTCATACCTGACACCATCCTGTGAATAAACACAAGAAATATTTTGATGATGACATAACGTTCCCTCCTCTCAGCTTCGGCCTGTAATAAGCTCCAAGAACTGTGGGAATCTTGAGTAGGAAGGCTAATTTATTCTATAAAGCTTAAATTAGCGGTAAGCTTCTTAGAATTGCCGTGTGAACCCACTGTGTATCTACCCTCACAGTGTGTGTGTGTGTGTGTGTGTGTGTGTGTGCGCATGCATACACGAATATTGCATACTGTACATGCATGTGTATTAGAAGGTAAAGTAGCTACAGTAGACCTTTTTTAATCCCTCTTGCTCAGCTCTCCTACTATAATGCCGTGTGGAGGTCTAAAGGCCAAGTAAGATTCATTACAGCAATGCTCTCAGTACTCCTTGTAATACTAATGCAAAAAGTACGAATATAGCCATTTTATTCGGAACATTACATATTAAAGACTTTAAAGTGTAATAGAGTTAATATGGATGACAATGTTTGAACGTTTCAAAATGCAAGTTTTTCAAAATGTTTATGTATTATGTTATCCACCTAAGGTAAATAAGAACTCGTAAAATGTCTCAGCTGTTAACACATGAATGTATGAAATTTGTTTTTGATATTTTAGAATTCTATATAACTCATGACAATTGTGTTAATTTTACTCTTTGAATACACCAAATCTATGAATAAAAAGGTTGCATGTGTCACTTGAGGCTGAAAGGTATAGATATAAGCATACAGCTTAGTGAGCTCATATTAGACCCAAAAGGGTCATACTGTATGTGGCCTGATTGGTGGCTTTAGATGCAGTGCAACTATAAGATCACATAACCAAATTACACAGAGCTCTGTTTAGTGACCCAGCCAGAAACGTTGACAAATTACTTTGGACCAACCATAATATGATGGCATTGCTATAGCATAATTGGTTGAACTTAACACTGACCTGCGAACATAAAGACCTGTTTAACCACAGCACACATCTCATCAACTGGCATGGATCGCGTTAACAGCGCAAGCCACCCAAACTCGATTAAGTGTATGGCTCTGGTGAGAGCTGGCTGTTCCTTACCAGACCCTTGTACCACTCGGCCTCTTGTTGACATTGCTGCAGAGAGCGATGAGTGGAATTGTGGTAACACACACAAGACGAGGACAGAGAGAGAAGGAGAGAGATGAAAGACAGTAGTCAAAACAAATACAGCATAGCCTGGGGCAACAGTATGTCCGAATAATTCCAGATTTTCAAAACTGCTTCATGTGTGAATGACTTGCCTCACCATGTTTTGCTTCTTTGCTTCTTTTTCTTCTCCCCAGAATGTATTGGAAGGTCTTGCTGTCAGTCCTGGCAGCTGGCTTCCTGTTCGCCGTCGGGGTCGAATCGCGCAAGTCCCGCCCCCAGGGCTCCATCCCCTCGCCGTACAAGGGGGGCAACGGCAACACCTCCGACCGGCGCACACGCAAACAGGAGGTCCTGGCCTCCAGCCAGGAGGCGCTGGTGGTGACGGAGAGGAAGTACCTGAAGAGCGACTGGTGCAAGACGCAGCCGCTGCGGCAGACGGTCAGCGAGGAGGGCTGCGTGAGCCGCACCGTCATCAACCGCTTCTGCTACGGCCAGTGCAACTCCTTCTACATCCCCCGGCACATGAAGAAGGAGCAGGAGTCCTTCCAGTCCTGTGCCTTCTGCCGGCCGCAGAAGTTCACCACGCTGACCGTGGAGCTGGACTGCCCAGACCTGCAGCCGCCCTTCAGACACCGCAAGATCCAGCGGGTCAAGCAGTGCCGCTGCATATCGGTCAGCGTGGCAGACTCCGGGAAGCAGTGATGGATCGCCGCAAGAGCGTGGCTAAGGAATTCCGGAGCCTCCCTAATAAGATATAAAATTGTTAATATATACGATCAGATCAGATGGGGCACTTTCAAGTGCCTTGCAAGTAACTTGAGTGCATACAGTACAGTACATACCCAGTGGGGAATAAGCCCTGATTGTCATAGTGGCATGCGCTACATGTGCATGTCCATGAGCTACTGTACTCAACACTGGGCATCTAAAGCTCAAAGATGAAGAACAACCATAAGAAAACCATATTAATGTAGACTTTTTTTGGCCTCTGAAATTATCATTTTTTTTAACTTGGAGTCGCCCATCGCCAAATTCTACTGGTCGGAGAGGCTGATAACCCACTATGGCCCAGATAAAGAGTCTTCATCTTGTTTTCAATCACAGCAATTTGTATCGCCAAATATCATGACACCAAATACTTACAAGGAGGGACTGAAAATGGCTGCTGCAAATAGCGGCAGATGAGAGTGGGTGACCTCTAATGAAACAGGATTGTTGGGCCCATGATTAAATGCGACACTGGGAACCAAAGAATAAGACTTACATCATCTTCATCATCACTTCATCATACTGCATTCCTCTAGCTTTGCAATGACCTACGATGCTTTTCAGAACTTGGTACAGCTCTTATCGCAAACGTGTTTACTTGGGAGTGTGAACTGATCCTTTTTTTCCCTAGGAGTGTGACAGAACATCTTGCATACATTTAATCTGAGGACAAAACTATATAATGTATGACATGTCCTGTACATTTCTGCTACATTATTTACTGAATTAGCTAAACTACGGGAGATTGCTACAAAAGTGAGCAGATGCTGATAAGCAACAAAGCCCACAAGCCGGATAAAACACATTGCCTGACATGCAAACTGCAGTCAGATAGCTGACTCCATTACCAACAGTTATGATTCATGGGCAGTTGATGATAGATGGGCAAGCTTTCAGAGACGACCCCATTCTGCATACTGTAGATAAGGACTATGAATGACCAATTGCGTGGGTTTTAAGATGAACCCAGAAATGAATACATCAATACGATATAAACAAGTGTAGCACCACTCCCTCACATCTTCCCTAATCATCTCAGTCAGGGTCCACCCTTGATCAGTATGGATGGCTACATTTCATCTGCAGTACTGGAGAGTGGAGACTCACCACAGGGGTCCATGAGGGGGTTTCAGGGGGTTCCTAGCTACATTTATTGACAAGGGCTGTATTCTTTTAATAAAGGTACTATAATGGACCCTTACAGGTCTGTAACTCTGAGAGTGTACAAATGGAACCAAATGGACCCGTATTTGCAGACTCTTGAGTTATGGGGGTCCGTGTCCCTAATGCGTACCAAACTGGGGGTTCCTTGAAAGCAAACAGTTTGAACCACTTACCTACAAGTCTAACTGCCAAGTATCAGTGAGGGTGGGTATATATAGGATCACTAAGGGGTGGGGGTATACTGTATATGGACCCCAGGTCTGACCTAGGATCACTAAGGGGTGGGGGTATACTGTATATGGACCCCAAGTCTGACCTAGGATCAGTGAGGGGTGGGGGTATACTGTATATGGACCCCAGGTCTGACCTAGGATCACTAAGGGGTGGGGGTATACTGTATATGGACCCCAAGTCTGACCTAGGATCAGTGAGGGGTGGGGGTATACTGTATATGGACCCCAGGTCTGACCTAGGATCACTAAGGGGTGGGGGTATACTGTATATGGACCCCAAGTCTGACCTAGGATCAGTGAGGGGTGGGGGTATACTGTATATGGACCCCAGGTCTGACCTAGGATCAGTGAGGGGTGGGGGTATACTGTATATGGACCCCAGGTCTGACCTAGGATCACTAAGGGGTGGGGGTATACTGTATATGGACCCCAGGTCTGACCTAGGATCAGTGAGGGGTGGGGGTATACTGTATATGGACCCCAGGTCTGACCTAGGATCAGTGAGGGGTGGGGGTATACTGTATATGGACCCCAGGTCTGACCTAGGATCAGTGAGGGGTGGGGGTATACTGTATATGGACCCCAGGTCTGACCTAGGATCAGTGAGGGGTGGGGGTATACTGTATATGGACCCCAGGTCTGACCTAGGATCAGTGAGGGGTGGGGGTATACTGTATATGGACCCCAGGTCTGACCTAGGATCAGTGAGGGGTGGGGGTATACTGTATATGGACCCCAGGTCTGACCTAGGATCAGTGCGGGGTGGGGGTATATGGACCCCAGGTCTGACCTAGGATCAGTAAGGGCGAGTGTAAATATGCTACGTGTATATGGATCTGGGAACGGAAAGGGCGGGTATATAGGCTAATAGAATAATTTTGACAAGATTTTAAGAAGACAGGTTTGCATAATCCAACATCTGTGACATTGAGCATCTGAATATTGTTGCTTTACTAGAACCTGTGACAACAAATGAAAAGGTTTAAGCTAACAGCTCCCATTGTCTCACTGTGACGTATAAACCCTCACGTTGACTAAAACCACATACAGTGCATCCACATAACAGTATCTCTTTTAAGACTTTTCTGATACCATGTGTGAAGATTTATAATTTTAAACACGTGAATGCATTATATTGAATGTTAGAACACTATAATAGATATGTCAAACGATGGTACATTACAAGACAATGTGTACATATATACTGTATATACACCTTTAAAAAAAATGAATAAATTATATACACGATACTAAATTCATTCAAGTACTCAAATGTTTTGTCTAAACCATTTTTTGGCATGCGAGTAGCCGAGTACTTCATGTGTCGAGTTATGTATACAGTATCAGCAGCATGGTTCAGTCTAGACTTACAGCATTTGACAAGAACAATAATATCAAAGTAAAGAAAGAAAGAAAAGTATAGCTTGGATGATCAAAATGAGCTATAAGCGGACCAAGTACGGAGAACATTCAGGTTATGTTTGCAAAGTATAGAGGTTTTAAATGAGTAGTTCTCCATGTAAGGCTATCCAGGGTTTGATGAGGTATGGAGACCCCATATGGAGCGTGTCACGAGGCGTTATGGACTGACAGCCATATATGGAGGCGTGACTGACGGATCAACGGACGGACAGGTTTTCATAGTAGTCGCAAAAACACTTATAAGCTGTTGAACCTCCAATCCTCCATGTTCCTCCTGTTTGTGACCATCATGCTGGGGAACTTTAATGAAATCAACAAGTCATACTGTTCCAACAGCTGAAATGTACGGAGCCCGTGAGTGGACACGGGAGAAATTGTATTTTTGAATTTGAGATTTAAATACAATACTTCCAACGTGAAGTTGTATTTTGATTCAAATTGGACATCTTTCTTCAGATGATGTTCTGACAAAGATAATAAAACCGATAAAGCGTTACTCCTCACATAGTCACTTTTTTATTACCATCTTTAAAATGAAAATAGCTGATTTACAGGCTCTCAATGCGAGCTTGTAGATCTACTGTTTTTGCTACTTTTGTTGAAATTGACATATGAGGCACGTGCCCCCACACACACACACACACACACACACACACACACACACACACACTTTATGATGGCCGTCACTCATGCAAGAGGCCTGAAATCTCATTCCCGACATCGGCTTACACATTAATTTGATATGTTGTGTTTTCGTGCCAGACTAAGTGTGTTTCAAGAAGATTCCATGGAAAAGCAAGTAAGTAGTATAGCTACCCTACCGAGAGGAAGCCTGGTCTGGATCCTGTCGAGATGAGCCCGGAAGGTACAGCCTAAAAAGGCGACGTGGATGGCTTTCCATCCTGCAGGCCCACAACCTACGAGAACAACTATCAGGGTCGGTTGGTGGTGTAGGTGTAGGGCCTCGATGGACAAGGCCCTGGGTGTGTGGATTTGGAACATCCACAAAGCCTGAGCTCTACCTGGTGGGGCAGGCTTACCTCTACGCACAACAGAGGCTCTGCGACCAAAATCCTGGAGAGGAGTGCTGGACAGAATTTTTCTCTGGAGTTGTCAAAGGTGTGAGGTGCCATGCAGGTGTGGGAATAGCCGGAGCTCGGTTGAGTGCCGCTAGGTCGGAGTTTACCTGAGTGGAGTCCTGCATGCATAGCGCCTCAACAGGGGATGTCAGTCCTACCGGGAGACTTCAACACACTGATATATCGTTGCGCTGTCGGGCAGAAACCATATTATGTCTCCATATTTTATGCTTGATCATACTACAGCATCACAACATTATGAAAAGTAGCAGATCCACAAGCTCGAAACTCTGATCTTTTGAGCTTGTAGACCTGCTACTTTGGAATTTGAATCCTGAAAAGTAACAGTTTGACAGGTTTCCACCCTACAGACGATATTATTGATGTACAATGAAAATGACAGTTTTTCAGACTGCATTTGTCTTGGTCAAATCTGTGATTTATTTCCGCAGGTATAAATGTGAGTTTTGCTATGGTATCGTGGAATCGTGAATGGAACTACTGACTCTGGAACAGTGCACCAAATATTAAACACAAATGTGTACTGTGCATCACACCACACAAATGTATGGTACTGTACATAGGTTTTATTTCAAACAAGGAAAAACAAAACAAAATAAAAAACGGTTAAAAGGAAGCTCTGGAAAGACATTCCAGATACATTATACATATATATATATTGCTTTTGAAACACTTTAGACTCACATGTGTGCAGTTATGGATTTGTGGACGAGCTTGAATACGAGGGCATTTCACAAGGTGTACAGTATAAGTGGCAGCCTGCAGAGATGGTGCAAGTGGTCATTCCTTTCAAATAACATTATTCGTCCGTCAGGTTTAGGCAAGTTGTGGTGATACATCCAACTTACATGACTGCGGATCGAGTTGCACCTTACTGGTAGACGGTATAACAAACCAAGCGCACCTGCCAAGTCCAGGATCGCAGAATCCATCCTCTGGTGTGTTGGCGTCAGATGGCTGGAGAGGTGGTGCAACGTAAGGCAATGGGTCCAGAGAGCAGGCAGGGGTCGGGGACTGGACAAAGTTACAAATAAAATAGAGAGGGCTCTGGTTCAAGTTTATAGTCCCCTGCTTATACTGTACATGCAGTCCATACTTGTTCTGTGTCCCTGCGTTTTATCTTGTGAGATTTTTTTCTTTTTTGTGTGTCCAAGTGCAATCACTTGTGCGAAGTCACAAACACATACATCCTTTAGATCTTCATGCCCAGCTTGGCTTTCTGTGAAACAGAGAAAAACAAAACAAAACGCTCACACATTCATAAACGCCAAGTATTTGTTGAACAGTGAAACAACTGCAGAATGACAGTTTAAAACGTTGAGCGCTTGAAAGTCAAAATTATAGACTTAGACATTTAACAGATGATCTTATCCAGAGAGTGACTTAGGAAGTTCAATGTACAGAAGGAACCCTAGTCAACAAACAG